>NC_069786.1:36265768-36577504 GCF_027406575.1 Nycticebus coucang | reverse complement strand
TAGTTAACCCTTCAAAATACATTTTTTTGGATGAGTGGCACTCTTAATTGTCAAATGTAGTACAACAACAGATATGATGGCCATTCCAGAAAAAGAGTTCCAAAATTGCTTTGAAGGGTAGATTAGGTGCTGGCATGGTACATAGCTTCCCAAAGGGAGTACTTCAAAGATGCCCATAGTGATATTCAGTAATGAGGGATGTAGCACTTTTTCTTGAATGACTTTACCAACTTAATTGTCCATCCTCATACAGCTAATGAAATTACTTGGGCTTTCTCACTTAACTGACCAATGGGTACCTACAGCATGATCATTAGGTCATGGCAATAGATGTTGATTAGAAAAGATAAAATCAGCCACACTGAAGTCTTGCTCAGATTAGAAAAATTCCACATTTATCTCTTATCCCATAGTTTATTTGTCCTACTTCAAGTCTATATAACCCTCACATAAGTGCCTTAAATATTTACCATTTAATTGTTAATCCTTTTCTCATGTTCTTTGTAGCATTTCCTAGTTGCTATTAACTGTAGAAATTAATGCCATCTGTTTTTATACTTTAACTTCTTGAGAATAAGGGTAAATGATTTTGCCTAAATACTTGTAAACTTTCAAGTGGAAACCCTCAGTAATTGTCATTTAATGACAGTGATTGTGATGATGATGATAGGGAACAAAATGAAACAATATATTAATCAGTCAAATGATATAATCAGTAACTGAGAATAATAAAGATTCGCATTCCAAGAACATTATGCCTAGACACAAGGCATCTATTTCCTATGGCTAAAAGTCCTCAAATCACTTCAATAAAAGTTAAAATATTTAGTGAATTATTGCTTCAAAACAATAGTTCCATGATGTAGTAGAGATAGTAAAATAATCTAACAGCAAACGTTAACTCTTTACATTGTAAGAAAAAAGTTTTATGTTAGTTCTCAGGCTAACAAAGTACACAAATCCACAAATCTTTCACTAGAAAAATATTTTATAAAAAGTTAGTCAACAAATCACACATTAAGAGTCTGTAGACATATTTACTAAAAAGAATATAAAGACCAGAATGCATCATGACAATTTACCAGAAAAAACAAATCATTGTGGGAAACATTTGTCATAATAGATATTAGAGTGTGAAAAATGTATAAGCATATCCACTTATTGAAAAATAAATATACATACAGAGGTAGAGATAGTGTGTGCATCTCCAGGCGTACTGATAAACTGAATTTTTTATTTACATGTGATCTGGCTTAAGATGAGAAATTCGGACAAGGTGAGATTTCAACATCTTAGTCAAAGTCAAGGAATAGAGAAGCAGAGGGTAATTCATGGTCGCAAATAGGAGAGAAGGAATAAATTAAGTCCAAAGAAGTAAGTGAGACAGTGGATTGTCACAGCCCCTAGTGGCCCCTATGGCCCTGGACTCAATCGCTGCAGGAAGGAACCAGACCTGATGCAGGTTAGAAGCACAAGCTTGCAGGAGGTGAGCTAACCTTGATTGCAGGATAGCCCCGAGCAACCTCCTCAGTAGCCTTTTATTGACACAGCATGAGACAGGTGAGGGGAGTGTTAGACAATGACTGCATGCCTAAGGATCTCCAGGGGCTCGGGCTCTTTCTCTGCAAGAAGCACCTGTGGACAAATCACCCAAGGGTCCATTCCCCAGCTGCAAATCATCTTGCTCAGAGGTCCTCTGACTCTTGGCATCCTCTACATTTCCCCCCTCTAGTGTATTAAAGACATTGTTTGATAGGCAAGGGAGAAAATCTGTTGTTGGTTATTTCAGCCATTCTCCTCACCGAGGAGCTTTCCTCGTAAAAGTAAAAGAAACAAAAGGGCTTATAAGCATAACACCGAATTACACCAATGGAACTAATCCTGGTATAAGGGAAACTATTTTAGCCAAACTAGGCATAGGGGAAAACATGTCCCCTTTGTGCTAATCACCACCCAACTATGTGCGTGCTACGGGCTGACCCATAGGGGCCATGACGCTTCCATGGGAAGTATTAACCACCACCCTAAGTTACATTAGGTGGGGAAAGGGCTGTACTGAACTCAGACCCTTTCCAAAGAGAGTATAACTTTAAGTAAAGATCAGATGCCCAACTGAAACAGATATAAATCCAACAAGTGAAATTCTCCCTTGGCCTATACCAGTATAACTGTTACCTTGAAGCCTGCTGTTGGAGTTCTTTGTTGTCATAACCTTCAAAGGTTTAGAAGATGCATACTAAGCTTACCTGGGGCTTGTTATTCAGCCCAAAAGAATGAAATCCTGTTATCAATCTTCCCACTCTGTATAGAAGCTCCAACTGGCTCTTAGGGAAACAGGACGCTGACAGCTCTTAACTGCTTTCTGCTGAAGATGGACGGTGATATGGGAGAGGCAGCTAGAGTTCCCACAGAGGAGATTGATCCAGGGTTTCCTATTACCTAGCCTATTCCTGAAATTACCTAGCCTCCAAAAATCCTGTGAATAAAATAAAAGTTAGTGAAAACAAATTTGTTAAGGTGCTGGCAAGGTGTCCGGCTCGTGTCGAGGCTTAATCCAGCGGGCTGGTAACCACTGCTTCTCTTGGTGTTCTGTAATAATATGGGCAAAACCTCGACCCCAATGCAGTACATAACGAGGCTTCCACTCTAACATGTCAGGTTTTCTATAAAAAATAGGTTGCTGTATTGGAGAGGATGGTGGATGAATGAGAGTTGTCCAATGGCGTTCCGCAGCTGTCTTTCCATCATTGTTGAGAGTCAGAAAATTGAACTTTTCTCCTATGTCCCAATTTTCCACAGTTATGACATTTAGGACAGTATGGACTGACCCCTTCTTTTAAAGCAGCTATACGATAATATTTAGAAAGAAACATATCCTACATCAAGCACACAAAGTGAACTCAGTGTGAGTTTAAAATGGCTTGCTTTTTTTCCAGAGGCTTAAGGGACCTTGGCCCGCTCCAGGACACACACAGAATTGGCTTCCCTGAAGTTAAAAATTCCATAAGCCATTTCTCTGAAGCTGTGCACCCTGCAAAGCCTGAGATCAAAGGGCATGCCGCCCTTCCTCAGAGATACAGGCCAGAGGGTTAACGTATGTTAACAACATATTGTCAGAGGTCTATAGGTGCTCTGGCCTGAGAAAAAGACACCATTATTACTTCATACTGAGTAAACTGAGTGAATGATTGAAGATACTCTTCCATTAACTCTGTTCCCCTGTGGCTACTTTCTTTATGATTTTGTTTACACACCTGCCCAGAGATTAGTCAGTGTCTAGAAGAAGATGTTTACTGTAAAAGTGATTGTGCTGATGTGGTAACAGGATATTTCCTTTCAAGTTTATTTCAAATAGGTAAATTGAGGTAATGGTGAAAATAATAGATGATAGATTAAGTGTGTATGGAACTATAAAAGTATAAAATCAAAACCCTGAATAAAGAATTTCACTACACACCATCTCATCTCATGTAGTCTGTTTCTTGACTTAATAATTATAGGAGCGAGTTTACACCCACGGCAAAGCTGCTGTTCATTCACATCTCCGGTCATGCAACAGCGGCAGCAAGTAAATTAGCTTGGTGGAATTCAATTCTTGTATCAGCACATGCCCATATATATTCCTCTAAAGGAGCATTTTGGGCTCTCAAAGGTTGCAAGGCCTTTTAACACTCAGAGTTAGCCTTCTCAAATGCTAAAGTTTGAAATAGCATGTCTCTGAGCTCCAGCTGGGCAATGGCCTTATGGACTGCAGTTTTTAGTCAGGCTAGATAGTCAGTATAGGGGTCATTCCCTGACTTCATTATCTTAATAAAAGATTTAGAGACATCTCCAGGAGCCTGAACCTTTTCCCAGGCCCTAAGACAACACAGCCTTGTCTGGACTATGGCTATGTCATTGTACTGAAGTTGATTGGAAATCCCCAGCCACTGGCCAGAACCAGTGAGCTGTTCTGATGTTATAGGGACTCATCTCTACTGGTTTTGGCAACGCATCAGGTCAGCCTCCTCCTTCTACCAGATTTTGAACTGTAAATACTGTCCAGACTCAAGAACAGTTCTGGCTATCATGTCCCAGCCATAAGGAATGAGCTGCTTCTCTTGTGCAAGCCCCTGTAACAGACCTCTAGAAAACGGGGATTGCATACCATACGGTGCTACAGCCTGTTTCAAATCTCTCATAACCACAAAGGTGATCATATGGTGATCAAAACGTTGGCCCCTTGAGGGTGTTGCGGATCGGGAGGAATATCAGTGACTGTAACTGGAAAAAGCCCCAAAGTGTCTTCCCACTTAAAGTCACCAGTTTTATGCCCTTCTAACACAGCCTTCATAACAGAAGTCACAGGTGGTTCATCTACATAGGGAGGCACTGAGGGGAATGTTGAGTAACTTATGTTAACATTTTTAACTATTTTTATTTAATTTTAATTTTATTTTTTACTTGTTTATTTATTTATTTGAGAGCAGGGTGCATGCCCACCCTGCCAAGGTTGGCACTCCCAGACCGACCTGGATGGCCCCTGCCGTGTCCGCAACTGCACCATCCCTGGGACCAGGGGTGGCCACAGACCCTGCAACTCAGTAGATGCTGCTGCTCGCTGTAGCCCCTGGTCCTGGCTAGGGCATGAGGAGGCAGCAGGTCCCCGAGCTCAGGGAACGCAGGCAGGGAGGTCACCCACCTGGTCCCTGGTTTGCACTCTGCTGCTGCTGCCGCTGCTGCTCCCCACCCAAGCTTCCCACTGCCTGAGGGTGGGAGAGGGGAGGATGGCCCACCATGGGTCCAACAGAGGGACCTAACCCAAGGTGCTCTCAGCACCAGGTGTACACCTGTGTACACGCTGGGAGGGCTTGTGTCGAGGGCTATGTTAGCCTTTTTAACTGTGAGACTATTCAACCTATCTTCCCACTGTTTATTCTGAGCAGCCATAATGGCCATAGAGGTAATTCCTTGCTTATCTGTGTCTGTATCATATGCTCTTGATTCCCAGTTCTCCTTAGGTCCAGCTTCCCTCTGAACCTCACTATTCTCCTCACTTTCAAATTCTGTTTGAACATCACTTTCTTCCTCAGTTTATAATTCTCACAACTCCCTAAACAGGAAGTTAGCCATTGTTTTCTCTAAATGTCTTTGCTTATTTATGAAAAACCTCACTTATTCTGAGCTAGGTTCTCTAGATTCTAGATTGGCCAAAGGTCCCACTTGCCCTGAGCGGAGTTTCCCTTTGGACTTCCTCCCACTGTCTACCAAATTCTTCACTTACTTTCGAGTGTCACTTTCCACTTTGGTCCATGTCCCTGGTGTCCTGCTGGATCCTGCAGACTATGCCAGATGTCCCAGCCCCTAGTGGCACCTATGGCCCTGGACTCAATTGCTGCAGGAAGGAACCAGGCATGATGCGGATTAGAAGTACAAGCTTGCAGGAGGCGGGTTAACCTTATTTGCAGGATAGCCCCAAGCAACCTCCGTAGTAGCCTTTTATTGACACAGCACAAGACAGGTGAGGGGAGTGTTAGACAAGGAATGTGTGCCTAAGGATCTCCATGGGCTCAGGCTCTTTCTCCGCAAGGAGCACTTGCGGACGAATCACCCAAGGGCCTGTTCCCCAGCTGCAAATCATCTTGCTCAGAGGTCATCTGGCTCTTGGCATCCTCTACAGTGGATGGACTAAAGAATCAGTTAGTGATTGGGGTGCCCCTCACTTGTCTTAAATATCTCAGTTTGTTAAACTAAATCTTAACCTCTAACGTAATCAGTGGTATTCTTTTCCTGTCAGAGGAATAATACCTTCAGCAAAGGCCTTTTCTCTTGACAAAATGGATGTCTCTTTGGGAGCCTCCTTGAAACAGAACTAATCTGAGGAGGGTCTACCTTCCCTTGAACAAATTTAATAGATTATTTTTTTCCCAGGTTTCAGCTGCCTTCCTATTACCACAACCTTAGGACCAGAGCACAGGATTTAATAACTGACTCCTTAAATTCATGTATCACCTCTCAGATAAAGTATCCATAATAGACTGTAAAGCCCCAAATTCCATTTTGTCTATCTTCAGTGGGCCACCTACCAAACAAAGTTATTTCCTTTTTCTACTTGGCCTTTATTTTGTCTACTGTTTCCTTTTATAATAATTTTAATCAGAGGTTTACATGTAAATTATATATTAAAGTTGAAAACACACTTGGAAGACAAGGAAAAGACCAGGGAAGTAATGGAAAAGAATTCCCAGTGCAACCCTTAGAAAGACTCAGGATTGGAGTGTATTTTCTTCTGTAGTAAAATGTAAAATTCAAATTAACTTGAATTGTAATTGTTGTCTCTTTATGGAATTCCTCTTCTGAGATTGGTCTGTACTTCCAGTAAACAATTTCACATAAATACCCCAATCTAATGTGTTGTTCTAGTAACCACTAGAAGGTGAAAAAAAAAAAAACAACAATTTTTTGCCAGCATCATTTCATTTTGTGCTCCCAAACAGAATATGTGGTGGCAGCATTGGGTGAGGGGTAGCACAGGATTTTTAGAGCATTAATGGCAACAACAGAGAGTCTGAAGCCTAAAAGAACTACAGAAGATACATGCCATGAGAACATTAAGACCATATTTTATGAATGCTCCATAAATTGAGATTAACTTTGAAATGGAAAATAGAAGGGTTTTAATAGCCGGGTGTTGTGGCGGGCGTCTGTAGTCCCAGCTACTCGGGAGGCTGAGGCAAGAGAATCGCTTAAGCCCAGGAGTTGGAGGTTGCTGTGAGCTGTGTGAGGCCATGGCACTCTACCGAGGGCCATAAAGTGAGACTCTGTCTCTACAAAAAAAAAAAAAGAAAGAAAATAGAAGGGTTTCAAAAACAAAATTTTTATTTTGTGGATTACTTTACACCTGAAGGTGAGTTCATGTCAAGAAGAGAAAGGACAGTTCTATGTTTAAGTAGAAAGAGTCTAGGCACTTTTAGAAAAACTAGAGAGTTCTAAAACAGACCCCCTGAACAACTTTTAATAGTAAGGATTTGAAAATTTATTTAAAACAGGGGTTGTGGTGGTTGCATCTCCTAAGCACAGGGTAAAAGGTAGAGTGTTCTAGAATGTTCTAGGGACACAATAGGCAAAGTTCAGTAGGGAAACTAGTGTATTTCCTTTACATTTAAGCTAGTGAGTTTAGGATTTTAATTTATTTAAAACCATAGATTCAGTTTAGCTTTAACCTAGACATAAAGTAAAAGGCATTTTACGAGTGGAGGAGGCAAGAAATAAGGCAACAGATAATGTGCCAAAGCTGGACAAGGGCAGCCATCAGGACATGTTTGGCTATTAGCTTTGTCCTTTACTACTAAGGCCAACCTTTTTGTTCCTCTGGATAGTCAGCATACCAAGACCAGACGTTAGGCAAAAGGATTTCCAAAAGGATCCCTATACATATCAGGAGATGCAGATTGAGAAGCCATCATTGATTTTATTCAACAGTTGATTAGCATCAAAGTCATCATGGTCTGCATTCTCCTGAGGAATGCCAACTTTGTTGTTGAAATAACTGGAGAAGGCACTTGAAGTCCCAGGGGGAGTCTGGTCTCCCTTCCGCGCGGGCACAGCAGGTGGCTGCCGCAGCTGGAAGTCCTTAAACATTTCTTTCACTTCCTTGACATCTTTATCCCCAAGTGGGTGTAAGGCAGTGAAGGCGTCACTGGAGATGTCCTTTGGAGGGCCAGTTCTGGGAGGTGGCTGAGGAGGGGTGACCAGAGGAGAGGACAGCATAGAAGGGGGCTGAGCGGACATAGCAGGAGATGGAAAAATATTGCTTTGAAAAGGATTCCCCAAAGGACTTGTTGATTGCCAAGTACTGGGTGGCACAGATGCAGAAGGGCCCCAAATGGCAGGTGCTGGAGGGGAAGTTGAGGCTGCAAAGGATGAAGGCTGGTTCCAACCTGGAACAGTTGGGCTTGTACCAAAAATGATAGGCTGACCGAAACCTGAAGGTTGACCACCCATCATGGCTCCAGGGACCATAGAAGTGGACTGACTGAAGACCAGAGGTGTCGGGCTCCACGTTCCTGCCTGAGAGAGTGTGGCTGGTCCACCACCTAGGCCCGCAAGGGGCCCCACTGGGGCAGGGGCACTTGTTTTGAAGAGATCCAGAGGGTTGGTCTGCATGGTTGCAGACTGTCCTGTGGGTGAAACTATGGTAGAACAAGACACCTTCCTAAATCTTGCTTCAGACAATCACTGACAGAAAATATTTAAAGTTGAAGCAAGTCCAAATTCCTCTTAGACACTTTGGAATCTAATACACTAAAGGACCTTTTTAAAGATATAGCTGTCTTTCTGAAGATCAGTTTCTCCCAGGGCCAATAATGTCCTTTTTCCAATCTCTTGCATTCTTTTGCAATTTAAGGAAACCATTATTCATCTCTCCTCTCCTTTTCCCTCTGATTCTCTTTCAATCAGTTTTGTTTCTAGGTTCATGCAGCATTACCTCCCTTTCACAAGCAACAGATTTCCACTGGGGAAAAAAAGTCTAATGATTGACAGATCTGGAGCTCTCTTCATTCTCAGAAATTGCTAGCCCCAATAACTAGAATTGCAAATGGGCACAGCCTGTATATTTCCTATGGAACAGAAGGCCATTGTCTTGAACTGAAGTTCCAGAACAGCAGTAACTATTAACAGCAGTAACTATTGAAGAGATATTGAACTCAAGTCAGCAATGAAGGACTGTATTCTGAAGAGCAACATGTCACAAAGCTAACTGTAATGTGCCAAACACATTAGGTGCTTATTTGGGGTCATACCAGGCCTTCATCAAGTAACTGGAAAACTTTCTTGAAGCCACAATCTCATAGTAGGAAGATAAATGGGAGGAAAAAGCTGTAGAACAAGTATTTGGGATTATCATTGAACATTTAATGCCTGTGATGTTTTTCTCCTCACAACCTTGAAAACTTTCTTCATTTATTTTTAGTCCCTTTTGTTAGCAGGGTTCTAAAGAGTTTGTTCTTGCCGAAATCAGCTTTGTTTGTTGTGTTTATGTTAGTTTTTAATGTCATCTCCTGACCCTTCATGCTCAGGTTCTTGTGAATGTTAATCAGCCACATACAATGTTACCTTTTGGTGGAAGAAGATGACTGCTCAGGATCTAAACAAGATGGTGGCCTCATGAACTGCTGTTGATTAACCCCAAGTAGTTAAGCTAAAGTCCTGTGGTTTTATGTTTAAGGGTAATAGCTGATCATATACGGCATAATTCTCCATCAGTCTTCTTGCTCAGTCATAAACACAGACTTGAAATAGTACTTTAAATGTCCAAATATTTTAATGTGCTAAACTGGAGGTAACTATTTCTAGGTAGCTGAATTTTTAAAAGTTGGGATCAGCCACATAACCATTTTGTACATACTTATTTCTTGTGCACTTTTCTGTATGCAAATAAAGCTATAAATTTACTCATTTCAATAAACTGGAATTGCATAAAAAAAAAGAAAAACTAGAGAGTGTTTTAAAAAAATTAGTCCAGTGTGAATAAATGGCTGCTTTGGGAGTGATAGACAGAAAAAACATTACTTCAGGGATAACAAGAGGGTTGATGTTCTTCTATTTCTGTTATTTGGCTCAAATTGTGGCTGTTAATCAAGTGACTTTGGTAGAAAGTAGAAGAGGAGGCAGCTTTAGGTTCCATGAGGAAATTTTATCCAACATCATGGTTTTAACCAGAATCATGAGTTCATGTTGTGAGTGGGATAATGACTATGGTGGGAATGATTTCATGATTAAAATAAAATCCCTAATAAGGTCATTGCAGGACATTGGGATATGTATGTTCCCGTATCTGCTTAATGAATTCTGGAGTATAATCTTTGGCCATAGGTCAGAGATCACATTCGCAAACATGCTTCCAGTATGGAGACATTATGAGAAGTCTGTCAGATACTCTGGAAAACCTAAAACCTCAGGACGTGTGAAAAAGTTGGAGAATAATAAGAAAGGATCTTCTGGGTAGACTGGCATCAGGTGAAAATCTGGACAGCAGAGGTTCTCCTTACTGAACTTCCAGAAATGAAAGTGAGAATTGGAGAGGCTGAGCTCTTTTGACGTCATGAGAATTAAAACTCTCCACTGTCTAGGGAAGAGGCTGGGTCAATGAAGGGATAGAGCAGAGACAGGCAAGTGATCATCTGCTGATGCTGCTTGTATTCTATGTGAAGGATTAGAACATCTCTGATATTGAGGAAGTGTGACAGAAGAGCAGATTGACCTGTCTCCTGGGTTATCTTTAAATTCTAATAGCACTGTATAACCTGTAACCTTTCCAGACGCACCTGCCAGCATCTTTCCACCTCTTTCCCTGGGTTTCTTTAGGGATGACATATGGGATTCTCGTTGGCAACATTTCCATCATGATAAGAAACTATTGGCCTTGAGGAGAGGACAAGAACTGTTTTATGTACCTTGGGCTTCGGGATGACTCAGAAAGTCAGACCATTAAAGAGCCACAAGAGAAAAATCCTGCCCAAACATTAAGAAAAAATAAAAAAGAAGAAGTGTTTATTTAGGAGTCCAAAGATACCTATCTATTAACTGTTAATAATCTTTGTCTCATGTACCACAGGAAAGATAATTTCCAATGTACTAAAACTATTTTCCTTGAGGGAAGTTTAAATTCTAGTATATGTACTAGAATTTTAGTAATACTCAAAAAGTGAAATGATATTTAGCACAAAAACTAGAGGTACAGTCCATGGAACAGGAATTATCAAATGTCAGAAGTAAGGAAGGGAGGAGGGTTTAGGGCATGGAATAGTAGAAGTGCAAAATTTCATGGTTTCTGTGACATTTTAAATAATTGGATAAATTAAACTCATGAAATACATGGCTTGGGTGATTTTTTTTTTTTAAGTGTATTTGTTGAAAACAAGAAGTTAATACTACATCTTGTGGAACAAAATTTATAAAGTAGGTAAGAACAAAAGCTAGGAAGATGATACAAAAAGGAAGGTTGGAGATATACAGAAATCGCAGTTAAGATTTGGAGTCATGAAATTTGGACTCCGAGTCAAATTTGTAGCCAGGGTTTGAGAAGGAGAGACTTCAAGTAAAATCTGAATTATATATAACTTACATTGTGTTTTAAATGTTCTCTTGATTTATCCAAGACCTACTAATGTCCAAATTGGGATTTTAACACCCAGTGTTCATGATGCTGGGAAATATCTAGTTCTCCAAGCTCACTGGTAAGATTCTCAATCTTAACCATGTTAGAATTGACACAGATGTTTTTAAAATCTTGACACCTGAGCCTTTCCCCCAACAATTAATCTTTCTGTGTGGTACCTGAGAAACTGGAATTTCTGTTTTTTAAGTTTACATTTAATTATCAAACCCAGGCAAAACTGAGAATCTCTGACTTAAAAGCATTGGTATTTGCAATTGGCAGTTACAGTCCTAACTTTGGGAGGGCTGAGATAAATTTAGTTAGCATATTAGTAGCTTTTGGAATTTTTTTCTTGTTTGCTATCATTTATTTCTTCCTTCATTCATTCATAAGTTCACCTAGTAGTGAGTACATTTCTTTTAGGTAGCAGTATCAGGTTGATATTGAAAATGCAATGATGAGCAAAAACTAGCACCATACTTAGTAGAGCTGATAGAATTACTAAAGTAAAGGTATAATGACAAATTGTAATTTATATTATCAAGCAAAAGAAAAGATTTCCAAGAGAACACAAGAAGGGTTTCTGCTTTTGATTGTTGGGGAAATGTGAATAAACTCTAAGGAATTTTTAAAGAAAAAACCTAAAGGAGGAGATGTGAATTATTTAAAAAGAACTGGGTAGGAAAGGGACTCCAGGCAGATGAACCATCCTGTACAAAGCCCTGGGGTAAGAAAGAATAGCCATATATTTGAGGGGATGAAAGAAAGTCACTATTTTGGAAGCACAGAAAAAGATGAAGCGCTAGTACAGGATAAGCCTGGAAAAGTAGTAAATGTCAGTGAATGCAGAACTTGGAGCCCTTGCTAAAGATTTAGATTTTAGTGTGCAGAGGTATTTTTTGTTTGTTTTGTTTTATTTTTGTTTTTAATTGTATATTCAGTAGGATACTACTAAAATGGTTTGAAGTAGAGGAAGCCAGGATCTAATTTGCAAATTTAAAGAGTATCCTGATATTCTGTCTACCTATCTAGAGAATTATTTCAAGAGGGGAGAGATTAGAAGTTAAGATTAGTTCATAGACCATTACCTTAATTCAAGTGAAAGATGATAATGTGCAGCAAAGAGAGAGGGTTGCCAAAAAATGAGCAAAATTGAGCTTTGGTTTGAGAAAAAAGATCAACATGTCTTGCATAATTAGTTATAGAAAGATAGGTAGAGGAAAACTGTATGGAAGTTTGGCCCTTCCACTTATCTTGTGAGACATGAGGAAAGTACTTAATCTCTCTATCCCTCAACATAGTCATGGATCAAATAAGTACTGCACTTGTTCTTTGCTAATGCCTATACAAATATTGTATATTGTAGTAGTCAACCTGTACTCTCCAAAGACCACCAGAAAAAAGAAAATGTTGGTGAAGTAAAGCTTAGTTTAGTAGACTTATCTGCAGCAGACAGAACATTGTCTACACAGAGTCTTAGTGTTTTCTCAGAACAGGGATGACTGATAATGATATTTATATAATTTTAGAACCTGAATTGAGTGATTTTAAGGGGCATCTTGCAAGGTGAGACACTGGTTAGGACTCAGCAGAATTTATGACATAACAGCTTTGGATTGATAGGTAGTAAGGTTTGGGTTTATCTTGATGAACAAGTGATGACTATTGAAGTGTTAATTATTATATTTGATTATATTTGATTCAGTCTTATCTTCCAGGAGTTGAAGGATTGTTAGGGTTGTTGTTTTCTCAGTATTGTTTTCATATGTGCATTGAAAGTTGTCCATGGAAGAACTTTTAAATATGGGACGAGGTATTATTTCCAAAATCCTGTGGGATATCACTATTCACAATTTGAGAATGAGAAATTGGAATTCATCAGAATACTTGGGAATTCTCGAGAATTCTTGAAAACATAGTCATTCCAATTCATTTACATGTTCTTATATAATTCATGACTTATCATAATAATAAACTGGATTTGTTTTCTGTGATAAGGTTATACTAAGACTTTTCTGTTTTTTAAAGAAAAATGACAAACTGCATTATTATTAAAATGAAGCAATACAGTATATGACAAGATTATGTTTTAATAATATTGAAATTGATCTCTATAGATAGTTCATAAAAGGAGACTATTGAACAAAATAAATACCATGTTATAATAATTTTAGAAGTTAAAAGGAATATAACAAATATTTAATATTTACATGTTACTCTTTAAATTTTAGAACAGACAAGCATTGTTGTCTTTAAGTTTGGTCCTGAGTATATGTCACTTCTTATAATATGTACTTTTATTTTTTAATTATAAAAATAATTTGTGTGCTTGCACTAACTTTAGTTGGCTGTGGAAATCAATATTGTTTTTTTTATTAGGATTTTGGATTTGTTTTGAATTTATGTTAGAGTATTCTCCAACCATATACACATCTGCCTCTCTTTTCATCTCTTGTTGTTTTCAAATAATTGTGGACTAAAGTAAGTAAACATAGAAAATCACTAGTGAATACTATGGATGTATTAAAAATAACCTAACATTCAGTTCTCTTAGCAAGGCTAATGAAACTACACAATCACATTTAAAAATTGCCAATTTAAAAACTTATTTTGCTTCTAAAACTTGTTATTTTCTGGAATGCCACTTATAGGATTTGTATGAAATGTACAATGCTTATTGATATTTATTTTATTTATGAGAAAGACTCACCACTAGCAGCAGTGAGGGCAATGAAAACACATATAACTCAGCAACAACTATGAGCAAGCCAAAGCGATTAATTCGTGACCAGTTTGTCTTCTGAGAAATGTCCAGTTTTATTCTTCAATTCCGAGTGTCATTGCATGAAGCTCTTGCTTTCAATTGTGACATCAGTGCATTTCCTTGGACCAACGTTTATTTTGATTCTAACAAGAAAATTAGAATAGTTTTAAAGTTGTTCTCATTATTTAACTGGTTTTCTTTGGGATTTGGGATTTGAAAACACATTTACATTTTCAGAAATGTGTCACAAGGAGTTTGTGCTTGGAAATACTGCATACTAGGGACGACAAAGCATCTTGGCCTCCACTGCTATTTAAAACAGACTGCAGGGTTGTGTTCATTTTCGTTCCAAAGATTGAGGCCATCAGCACTTAAAAAGGCATCTGATGCATATTAAATGACCAAAAATTTCAGTAATTGTTATGATTAAAGTACCATTTGGAAGAAGTTGTCACTTAGTGAGAGAAGGATCGGTTGAGAAAAGAGAGGGGAAGTGATGAGTTCAGTTCAGGGTGTTAAGTTTAGCAAACCTGTGGGATACTGAAGTGTAGAAATCAGAGAGGTAGTTGAGCCTGGGTTCTGTAGATAATAAGTCTGGTGTGGAGATATAAATATTAGTGGTACAAAGATAATACATAAAGAGATGAATGACCATAAGGTAACATACACAGTGGACTATGAGAAAAGGGTGTATATTTTTTATAACATTTTTGGATTTGATTTGCTAATATTTTGTTGAGGATTTTTGCAGTTATGTTTATAAATGATATTGTTCTGTATCTGTCTGGTTCTGATAACAAGATAATGCGAGCTTGACAAAATGAGTTAGGGAGTGTTCCCTCTGCTTCTATCTTCTGGAAGAGATTGTAGAGAATTCTTTCTTCTATAAATACTTGATAAAATTCATCAATGAACTCATCTGGGCCCGGTGTTTTCTGTTTTGGGAAGTTAGCTATTGAATCAATTTCTTAGTAGATAGGAGTGATTGGATAAGTTTGCCTTGTATAAGTTTTTGCAGATTGGGTTTTTCAAGATACCGGTCCATTTCATCTAAGTTGTCAAATTTATAGATGTTATGTTGTGCATAATATTCTCTTTTTTATCCTTTTAATATCTAAGAAATCTATAGTAATAGTCCCTCCCTAATTCCTAATTGTTGTAATTTGTGTCCTCTTTATTTTTTCTTGGTTAGATCTTCTAGAGGCTTATCAACTTTATTCATCTTTTGAAAGATCCACTTTTCAATTTGGTTGTTTAATATATAAATTATTTATTTTCAATTTCATTAATTTTTCCCTCTGGTTTTTATTATTATCCTTCTTCTTCTTGCTTGAGATTTAATTTGCTCTTCTTTTTCTGATGTCCTAAGTGGAAGCTTACATTATTAATTTTAGATCTTCTTTCTTTTATAATATAAGAACTCATTGCTATAAGTTGTCTTATTTTTTTATTATATCATAGCTGTGTACATTAATGCGATCATGGGGCATACACTGGTTTTATATTCCATTTGACATATTTTCATCACACTGGTTAACATAGCCTTCCTGGCACTTTCTTAGTTATTGTGTTAAGACATTTATATTCTACATTTAGTAAGTTTCACATGTACCCTTGTAAGATGCACCATAGGTGTAATCCCACCAATCGCCCTCCCTCTGCCCATCCTTCCTCCTCCCTCCCCTCCCTCTCCCCCTTCCCCATATTCTTACATTATAACTGGGTTATAGCTTTCATATGAAAGCCATAAATTAGTTTCATAGTAGGGCTGAGTACATTGGATACTTTTTCTTCCATTCTTGAGATATTTTACTAAGAAGAATATGTTCCAGCTCCATCCAGGTAAACATGAAAGAAGTTAAGTCTCCATCTTTCCTTAAGGCTGCATAATATTCCATAGTGTATGCATACCACAATTTATTAATTCATTTGTGGATCAATGGGCACTTGGGCTTTTTCCATGACTTAGCAATTATGAATTGGGCTATTATGAACATTCTAGTAAAAATATCTTTGTTATAATGTGATTTTTGGTCATTTGGGTATATACCTAGTAGAGGAATTATAGAATTGAATGACAGGTTCTATTTTTAGATCTCTAAGTGTTCTCCAAATATCTTTCCCAAAGGAATGCATTAATTTGCATTCCCACCAGAAGTGTAGGAGTGTTCCCTTTTCCACACATCCATACCAACATCTCTGGTCTTGTGATTTTGTGATATGGGCTAATCTTACTGGAGTTAGATGATATCTCAAAGTAGTTTTGATTTGCATTTCTCTGATGATTAAAGATGATGAGCATTTTTTCATATGTCTGTATGCTGTGCACCTGTCTTCTTCAGACAAGTTTCTCTTCAAGTCCCTTGCCCAGCCTGTGATAGGATCACTTGTTCTTTTCTTGCTTATATGTTTGAGTTCTCTGTGGATTCTGGTCCACCTTTGTCAGAGACATAACCTGCAAATATCTTCTCCCATTCTGAAAGCTGTTTGCTTGCTTTACTTACTGTGTTCTTGGCTGTGCAGAAGCTTTTAGTTTGATCAGGTCCCAGTAGTGTATTTTTGAAGCTGCTTCAATTGCCCGGGGGGGTCCTCCTCATAAAATATTCGCCCAGACCAATTTCTTCAAGAGTTTTCCCTGCACTTTCTTCAAGTATTTTTATAGTTTCATGTCTTAGGTTTAAATCTTTAATCCAGTGTCTATCTTAGTTAATGGTGAAAGGTGTGTATCCAGTTTCAGTCTTCTACAGGTTGCCAGCCAGTTCACCAGAACCATTTGTTTAATAGGGAATCTTTTCCCCACTGAATGTTTTTAATTGGATTGTCAAAGATCAAATAATGGTAAGTAGCTGGGTTCAGCTTTTGGGTCTCTATCTAATGCAGCCTGGTAAAATTTTGGGTATCGAGTTTTTCAAAAGTCCAGTGGACATTTTTAATCCTTTTACCATTGTGGAAGTTGGAGTTTGGTTAAAAGTTTCTGAGTAGGTTTACTTTCATGGTAGAGGATTCAGCTGGTCATTATGGAGGACAGGTTTGAGAATATCCTGAAGAGCTCGCTTGGTTATGGCAAATTTCTTCAAAATGTGAATGTTGTTAAAGTATTTAATTTCTCCATCATAAATGAAACTCAATTTTGCTGGATACAGTATCCAGGGTTGAAAGTTATTTTGTTTTAGGAGATTAAAAGTCGATGACCACCAACTTCTGGCTTGAAAGGTTTCAGCAGACAGATCTGTAGTCATTCTAATATTCTTCCCTTCATAGGTTATGGTTTTCTTATGTCTGGCTGCTTTCAGAATTTTCTCCTTCATATTAACTTTAGTGAAGTTAATTATGATGTGCCTGGGGGATGTCTTATTCGGGCTGAGTCATTATGGGGTTCTCAAACTGTCTGCTATCTGAATTTCAGAATCTCTTGGCATGTCTGGAAAATTGTCTTTCATAATTTCATGGAGGAGAGACTCTGTGTCTTGCGAAGCCACTTCATTGCATTCAGGGATTCCAATGAGGTGGATATTAATCTTCTTCGAATTATCCCAGAGCTCTCTGAGAGAATGATCCATTTTTGCTCTCCATTTCTCTTCCTATTTGAGAGTTTGGGAGTGTTCAAAAGCTTTGTCTTCAATGTCAGAAATTCTTTCTTCTGCCTACTCCACTCTGTTACTGAGGGATTCTACTGTATTTTTCAGATCTTTGAGGGCTGAAAATTCTTGCTTCAATGTGTCAAAATCTTTGGTAGTTTTGTCCTTAAATTCATTGAATTCTTGAGATAAGTTTTGAATTGCTCTTCGAATTTTTAATTCCAACCTTTGAATTTGGAATTTCCAAACCTTTGAATTTGGAATTTTCTAATTCCAAATTTTTATCCATTCTATTAATCTCATTTGCAATCCTAATTCTTAATTCGATTTCTGACATCTCGGCTATCTGTTTATGAATGGGATCTTCAGTTACATCTGAGATATCTTTCCTTGGGGGGGTTGATCTACTCTGGTTATTCACGTTACCAGAGTTTTTCCACTGATTCTGCCCCATGATTATTTTACACAATTTGACTATATGAGTGAATAAAAAAAAGTTGGGTTTGGGGCTCCAGGAATAATGATTAACCAGCAGTTTGCCCAAAACCTGGGACTGGTGTCTGTACCTTTTCTCCTGGAGCTTTGCTGAGGACCCGTACCATGCTACGGCCTGAGAAACTGGCGACCTACTTGGTGTGGTGGGGCTAAGTGGCTCTGTCTTGTTTTTAGCTGGTCTCTGTCCAACCCTAGTGAAACAGTTACTCTGGGTTGAAATCTCAGCTGTGGAGAAATAGCAGCAATTAAGTCACCCCGCCCCCCACAGGCAACAATTGGAAAAGGAAAATCAAACCTTCCTATAACCACCTACCCAGGGTACCACTTGGATAGTCCTTAGGTGATTGGCCCAGTTCAAGAGGTCCAAATCAATATTCTCAGTCAGCACCTGTCTCAGGTGGGAGAGTTTAAAAGGTCTCTGGCAACTAGATTGCAAGGGGTTTGCTGACAACTCAAATATGACTTGTTCTAGTGCTCCGTGAGGTCAGGAGGACCTACCCAGAAAATAAATTAGTCTGGGAATGTTGATGCCTCCTTCCTCACCTTGTACCTCTGTCACACCCAATCACTGATAACACTGTAGGGCTGTGACCCAGTTGCCTCCTGAATCACAAGGAGATCTATGTCTCCTTGGGGGTTGCACATGCCTGAATCACAAGGAGATCTATGTCTCCTCAGCCAGGTCACTGCTTTCTGCCACTATCCAGCAGGGGGAGGTGAGGCCTGACAACCCTGGGCACTTTATGGAGGCTAAGGCTGTTGACTCATTTCCAGCCCTGCCCCTGATTGATGTTACTGACAAAACTGAACAACTTTGCGGAATTTGTTTCTGTCCAAGCTGAATTCCCTTGCAGAAGAAAAGTATAAATTGTCTTCTAAAGATTGCCCAGCTACTTTGGGAAGCTGAGGTAAGAGGATTGCTTAAGCCCAAGAGTTTGAGTTTGCTGTGAGCTATGACTCCATGGCACATTACCTAATGTGGCAGAATGAGATAGACCCTGTCTCAATAAAAGTAAAAAAGAAAAAGATTGCTTTTGCTGCAACCCATAAACTTAGATAAAGTTGTATTTTAATTGTCATTTAGTTCAAAATATTTTTAAAGATTATACTTAAGAGATTTTTGTTGTTGTTGTTGTTGTTTTACTTTGACCCATGAATTGTTTAGAAGTATATTGTTTAATCTTCACATATTTTGGGATTTTTCGGGCTTTCTTTTAAACTTGTGCAGATGGTTTTTATAGTCTGAAATATGGCCTAGAAGGCAGGTGAATGTTCCATGTGGGGTTGAACAAAATGAGTAATCTACGGTTATTAGACCATGTCTCTATAGATGTCAATTATATCTAGCTGATGGATGGCGCTGTTGAGATCAACTGTGTCTTTATTTATTTTCTGCCTGCTGAATAGGCCCATTTCTTATAGAAAAGTGTTAAAATCTACAACTATTATAATGGAATCATCTATTTCTCCTTGTGATTCTATCAGTTTTGCCTCATGTATTTTGACACTCTATTGTTAACAACAAACACATTAAGGATTGTCATATCTTCTTTGTGTATAACCCTTCATTACTCTTTGTCATGATAACCTTTGCTCTGAAGTCTACTTCATTTGAGACTCATATAATTACTCTCACTATTTTCTTTCTTTTCTTTTTTTTTTTATTAAATCATAGCTGTGTACATTGATATGATCATGGGGCATCATTCACTAGCTTCACAGACCGTTTACCAAGTTTCACATATAGCCTTGTAAGATGCACCGCTGGTGTAATCCCACCAATCCCCTTCCCTCTACTCACCTCCCCTCTCCTTCCCCTCCCTTTCCCCTTCCCCCTATTCTTAGGTTGTAACTGGGTTATAGCTTTCATGTGAAAACCCTAAATTAGTCTCATAGTAGGGCTGAGTACATTGGGTACTTTCTCTTCCATTCTTGAGATACTTTACTAAGAAGAAAATGTTCCAGGGGCGGCACCTGTGGCTCAGTCGGTAAGGTGCCGGCCCCATATACCAAGGGTGGCGAGTTCAAACCCGGCCCGGCTGAACTGCAACCAAAAAATAGCCGGGCGTTGTGGCGGGCACCTGTAGTCCCAGCTACTCGGGAGGCTGAGGCAAGAGAATCACTTAAGCCCAGGAGTTGGAGGTTGCTGTGAGCCATGTGACCCCACGGCACTCTACCGAGGGCCATTAAGTGAGACTCTGTCTCTACAAAAAAAAAAAAAAAGAAGAAGAAAATGTTCCAGCTCCATCCATGTAAACAAGAAACAGGTAAAGTCTCCATCTTTCTTTAAGGCTGCATAATATTCCATGGTGTACATATACCACAATTTATTAATCCATTCATGGATTGATGGGCACCTGGGCTTCTTCCATGACTTAGCAATTATGAATAGGGCTGCAATAAACATTCTGGTGCAAATATCTTTGTTATGATGTGATTTTTGGTCTTCTGGGTATATGCCCAGTAGAGGAATTACAGAATTGAATGGCAGATCTATTTTTAGATCTCTAAGTGTTCTCCATATCTCTTTCCAAAAGGAATGTATTAATTTGCATTCCCACCAGCAGTGCAAAAGTGTTCCCTTTTCTCCACATCCACATCTCTGGTCTTGAGATTTTGTGATATAGGCTAGTCTCACTGGAGTTAGATGGTATCTCAAAGTAGTTTTGACTTGCATTTCTCTGATGATTAAAGATGATGAGCATTTTTTCATATGTCTGAAGGCCGTACGCCTGTCTTCTTCAGAGAAGTTTCTCTTCAAATCCCTTGCTCAGCCTGCGATGGGATCCCTTGTTCTATTCTTGCTAATGCGTTTGTGTTCTCTGTGGATTCTGGTTATTAAGCCTTTGTCGGAGACATAACCTGCAAATATCTTCTCCCATTCTGAGGGCTGTCTGCTTGCTTTACTTACTATGTTCTTGGCTGTGCAGAAGCTTTTTAGTTTGATCAAGTCCCAGTAGTCTATTTTTGAAGCTGCTTCAATTGCCCGGGGGGTCCTCCTCATAAAATATTCACCCATCAAGATCTCTTCAAGGGTTTTCCCTGCACTCTCCTCTAGTATTTTTATAGTTTCATGTCTTAAGTTTAAATCTTTGATCCAGTGGGAGTCTATCTTAGTTAATGGTGAAAGGTGTGGGTCCACTTTCAGTCTTTTACAGGTTGCCAGCCAGTTCACCCAGCACCATTTGTTCAATAGGGAATCTTTTCCCCACTGAATGTTTTTAATTGGCTTGTCAAAGATTAAATAACGGTAAGTAGCTGAATTCATCTATTGATTCTCTATTCTATTCCAGACATCTACCTCTCTGTTTTTGTGCCAATACCATCAAATAGTTTTGATCACTATTGATTTGTAGTATAGTCTGAGGTCTGGTAGCATAATTCCTCCTGCTTTGTTTTTATTTCTGAGTAATGTCTTGGCTATTCGAGGTTTTTTCTGATTCCATATAAAACAAAGTATTGTTTTTTCCAGATCTTTAAAGTATGACAGTGGAGCTTTAATAGGAATTGCATTAAAATTATATATTGCTTTGGGTAATATAGACATTTTAACTATGTTGATTCTTCCCAGCCATGAGCATGGTATGTTTTTCCATTTGTTAATATTTTCAGCTATTTCTTTTCTTAGAGTTTCATAGTTCTCTTTACAGAGATCTTTCACGTCCTTTGTTAGATAAATTCCCAAATATTTCATCTTCTTTGGCACTACTGTGAATGGGATAGAATCCTTAACTGTTTTTTCAATTTGACTGTTGTTGGTATATATAAAGACTACCGATTTATGAATGTTGATTTTGTAACCTAAGACGCTGCTGTATTCCTTGATCACTTCTAAGAGTTTTGTAGTAGAGTCCCTAGTGTTTTCCAGATATACTATCATATCATCCACGAAGAGTGAAAGTTTAATCTCTTCTGCCCCTATATGGATACCTTTGATCGCCTTTTCTTCCCTAATTGCAGTGGCTAAAACTTCCATTACAATGTTGAAAAGCAATGGAGACAATGGGCAGCCTTGTCTGGTTCCTGATCTAAGTGGAAATGATTCCAATTTAACTCCATTCAATATGATATTGGCTGTGGGTTTGTTGTAGATGGCCTCTATCAGTTTAAGAAATGTCCCTTCTATACCGATTTTCTTAAGTCTTCTGATCATGAAGGGATGCTGGATATAATCAAAAGCTTTTTCTGCATCAATTGAGAGAATCATATGGTCTTTGTTTTTTAATTTGTATATGTGCTGGATTACATTTATAGATTTACGTATATTGAACCAGCCTTGAGATCCTGGGATAAAACCAACTTGGTCATGATGTATAATTTGTTTGATGTGTTGCTGGATTCTGTTTGTTAGGCTCTTGTTGAATATTTTTGCATCTATATTCATTAGTGATATTGGTCTATAATTTTCCTTTTTGTTGGGTCTTTCCCTGGTTTGGGGATCAGGGTGATATTTGCTTCATAGAACGTGTTGGGTAGTCTTTCTTCTTTTTCTACATTTTGGAACAGGTTGAGTAATATAGGTACTAATTCCTCTTTAAAGGTTTGGTAGAATTCAGACAAGAAACCATCTGGTCCCGGGCTTTTCTTTTTACGGAGGTTTTGTATGGTTGATGCTATTTCCGTACTCGATATGGGCCTGTTCAACATTTCCACTTGATTGTGGCTAAGTCTTGGAAGGTGATGTGCTTCCAAGTATTGGTCAATTTCCTTCAAATTTTCATATTTCTGAGAATATAGTTTCTTGTAATATTCATTAAGGATTTTTTGAGTTTCTGAGGAGTCTGTTGTTATTTCGTCTTTGTTGTTTCTGATTGATGAGATTAGAGATTTTACTCTTTTTTTCCTGATTAGGTTGGCCAAAGGTTTATCTATTTTATTGACCTTTTCGAAAAAACCAGCTTTTTGATTTATTGATCTGTTGTATTATTCTTTTGTTTTCAATTTCATTTAATTCTGCTCTAATTTTGGTTATTTCTTTTCTTCTACTGGGTTTGGGGTTGGAATGTTCTTCCTTTTCCAGTTGCTTGAGATGTCCCATTAAGTTGTTAACTTCCTCTCTTTCCGTTCTCTTGAGGAAGGCTTGCAGTGCTATAAATTTCCCTCTTAGAACTGCCTTTGTGGTGTCCCAGAGGTTCTAATAGTTCGTGTCTTCATTGTTGTTTTGTTCCAAAAAATGGGCGATTTCTTTCTTAATCTCATCTCTGACCCAGCTATCATTCAGCATAAGGTTATTTAACTTCCATGTTTTTGCATGAGTATGCAGATTCCTGTTGTTACTCAGCTCAAGTTTTATTCCATGGTGGTCCGACAAGATGCGTGGAATAATTTCTATTCCTTTAAATTTACTGAGGTAAGACTTGTGACCTAAGATGTGATTGATTTTGGAATAAGTTCCATGGGCTGATGAGAAGTATGTGTACTCAGTTTTGTTGGGATGAAATGTTCTGTAGATGTCTGCTAAATCCAAATGTTGGATGGTTAGGTTTAAATCTAAGATTTCTTTGCTCAGCTTCTTGTTGGAGGATCGATCCAACACTGCCAAAGGAGTGTTGAAATCTCCGACGATTATGGAGCTGGAGGAAATCAAGTCGCTCATGTCTTTTAGAGTTTCTTTTATAAATTGAGGTGCATTCTGGTTGGGTGCATAGATATTAATATTTGAGATCTCATCATAGTGAGTATTACCCTTAACAAATATGAAGTGACCATTCTTGTCCTTCCTTACTTTTGTTGGTTTAATGCCTATTGTATTTGCAAATAAAATTGCAACACCTGCTTTTTTCTGGTTACCATTTGCCTGAAATATGGATGACCATCCTTTCACCCTGAGTCTGTATTTGTCTTTTAAGTTAAGATGTGACTCTTGTATGCAACAGATATCTGGTCTGAGTTTTTGTATCCAGTCAGCTAACCTCTGCCTTTTTAGAGGACAGTTTAAGCCGTTCACATTAATGGAGAATATTGATAAGTCTGGTGAAGTTTTGGGTATCAAGTTTTTCAAAAGTCCAGTGGCCATTTTTTATCCTTTCACCAGTGTGGAAATTGGAGTTTGATCCGAAGTTTCTGAGTGAGTTTACTTTTGTGGTATTGGATTGGGTTGGTCATTATGGAGGATAGGTCTGAGAATATCCTGAAGAGCTGGTTTGGTTATGGCAAATTTCTTCAACATATGAATTACTCTCACTATTTTGATTAGTGTTAGCATGGCACAGCTTTCCGTTATCACTTTTTTTGGGGGGGTACAATATGCTGGTTTTATATACAATTTGAAATATTTTCATCAAACTGGTTAACATAGACTTCACAGCATTTTCTTATTGTGTTAAGACATTTATATTCTACACCTATTAAATTTAGCATGTACCCTTGTAAGATGCACTGTAGGTGTGGTCCCACCAATTACCCTCCCTCCACCCATCCTAACCCCTCTCCCTTTTCCCCTTCTTCTTGGGCTATAATTGGGTTATAGCTTTCATATGAAAGCTATACATTTGTTTCATATTAGAGCTGAGTACATTGGATACCTTTTCTTCCATTCTTGAGATACTTTGCTAAGAAGAATATGTTGCAGCTCCACATGTTCCAGTTTCCATCTTTCTTTAAGGCTGCATAATATTCCATGGTGTACATATACCATAATTTATTAATCCATTTGTGGATTGATGGGCACTTGGGCTTCTTCCACGACTTAGCAATTATGAATTGGGCTGCAATAAACATTCTGGTACCGATGTCTTTGTTATATTGTGAGTTTTACCTAGTATAGGAATTATAGGATCCAATGGCAGGTCTATTTTTAGATCTCTAAGTATTCTCCAAACATCCTTCCAAAAGGAACGTATTAGTGTGCATTCCCACCAGCAGTGTAGAAGTGTACCCTTTTCTCCATATCCACGCCAACATCTCTCGTTTTGGGATTTTGTGATGTGGGCTAATCTTACTGGATTTAGATGATATCTCAAAGTAGATTTTATTTGCATTTCTCTGATGATTAAGCATGATGAGCATTTTTTCATATGTCTGTAGGCCGTGTGCCTGTCTTTTTCAGACAAGTTTCTCTTCAAGTCCCTTGTCCACACTGAGATGGGATAACTTGTTATTTTTCTTGCTAATACATTTGAGTTCTGAGTTCTCTGTGGAGACTGCTTATTAAACCTTTGTCGGTGACATAACCTGCAAATATCTTCTCCCATTCCAAGGACTGT
Organism: Nycticebus coucang; assembly: GCF_027406575.1. Lineage (NCBI taxonomy): Eukaryota > Metazoa > Chordata > Mammalia > Primates > Lorisidae > Nycticebus > Nycticebus coucang. Next base: position 36,552,322 of record NC_069786.1, on the reverse strand, counting down.
CTGCTTCTTGCTTTACTTACTGTGTTCTTAGCTGTGAGGAAGCTTTTTAGTTTGATCAGGTCTCAGTAGTGTATTTTTGATATAAATGTTATTCTATTAAAATTGATTTTCTTGTAGACAATATATATTTGAAATATTTTTATTCAATTTGACAATCTCTTTTCATTGGTTTGTTTAGACCATTGACATTTAAAGTAATATTGAATAACTGAATTAATAGCTATCATACATTGTTTACCTTTTTAAATTTGTTGCCCTATTCTTTGTTCTTATTTTTTGTTTTCTACTCTTTTTGCCTTTTGAGGTTTTAAGTGAGTATTTTATCTGATTTAATTTCCTTTCTTTTCTTAACACATTAATTATACTTTTTTAAATGGACACTTTATCCTAAAATTTGGATTATACATTTACAACTAACTAAAGTCCATTCTCAAATAACACTGTACCACTTCATGAGTAGCAGAAATACCTTATAATAATAAAGCATTTCTAATTCTTCCTTCCTGTTCACTGTGTCATTACTGTCACTCATTCTATTTCTACAAAAGCATATAAATATATATGTAAGCATACATAATCGAACACATTGTTATTATTGCCTTGAACAAAATGCTGTTGTCAATAGAATATGTTTTTACTTTATCTTCATTCATGCATTGTATGAAGCCCTTCCTTTCTTTATGTAGATCTAACTTTCTGACATATCATTTCTCTTCTCTCTGATGAGATTTTCTCGTGAAGTGCAACGGACCGCCCTGTCGGTGGCCTTCAGTCCGAGGGAGTGCAGGGAGAAGGAACAAGGAAAGTTGAGAGGTCGGCGCAGGAAAGACAGTCTGACACACTACGGGTTGGAGTATGCAGCTGTGAATTTATTGGGTACACATGTTGGTATTTATACATTTTTATAGAGCTTACATAATGTAATCTTTTTGCTTACGTGTGCGGGTTATCTTTGCGTTTACAAGTGTGATTTATTATGCATTGTTATGTTTTAATGTTCCGCTTCCGGAGGGTGGCGGTTATTAGTCAACTCTGCCCGCTTTCTCCTATCTCAGTTTCTTATTATCTTTTTAGAACAGCTTGACATCTTCTTTACGTTAATGCTTGACTAATTCTACATTTACTATTTGATCTTATTGTTATTGATAATTATAATTTTGATTTAGAGTAAATTCCTTGACAAGTATTATTTTTCCTATTGATTTTTATTATGCGTGACAATTGGTGAAACAAGATGTTCTGAACAGGACTTTATGGTGGGTGGATGTGTTTCAGTGACTTTGTAACTTATGTAGATAATTTGTATTTCATGTCCTTGAGCTTATCGTCTTAGCTCACTGGTGGGAAAACATCTTTATGTGCTCATTGTTGGTGCCACTGAGTCTAGCAGCTCACAAGGCTGTGCTCTATCTGGATTAGTAGTGCATTGTGCTCATTCTTAGGAAAGCACATATTGACAATTTATTAGAACAAACAGACTTCTGGTACAGGATGACAAACACATGAGTAGACGCCACAATCTTTAAACTTAAGCGGGTAACTGAGCATGCTAGGCAACATTTCTGATGCTGTGCATACTGGGGGCGCTGGGGGCAAAGCTCCGGGGAGCACAAACCACCTTCCCGTCGTTCTATAACGCGGACAGCACTGCCTCACTACGGCTATATGCCGTGGGCGCGGCATTTCCCCCTTTTTTGTTTTTAAACCGTAGTTCAAAGACTTCTTGGCGTATAGAGTTAATAGAGGAAAACAGATACTGTATGAGACATGGTAACAACAACACAACACAAAATGACAAACAACTAATAATGGTTATGAGCACAATATACTGGATTCAGTTAAGAGGATTGAGTGTTCTAAACCCATTAGTTAAAGATTGAGCTAATGTGTTAAGAGAAGTTATTGGTAAATGAGCTTGACTCATGGCTGTAATATCTTGTTGTAAGCTGTGTAAATTATGTGTTATATTATTGTCTCTCTAGACATCTTGAAGATGTGCTTGTATTTTGTTCCATGAGTTAGATACATTATATGGTAAAGGTGTAATGTAAATGGCTTGAAATGCTGAGTGACATTTTGTTTGTAGTTTCTGTTGTATGTACTTAATGTTCTGACCTAAAGTTAAGACTACCCTTTTTAACACATTTAATTTAGTTTTAAGCTTATTATCCATATTAGCTTGTGTCATTAATGTTAAAGTTATATTATTGCTAAGAGTATTGACATAGTATGTTGTATGCATTTGTTGCACTAAAGCTGTAGTAGCTACAGCAAAAGTAGTGATTATAGAAATTAAAGTTGTAATGTCTAAAATTAAAGCTGTCACAAATTTTTTAGGTCTAATTAATTCATTAAGTGTTTCTAACACTTGTAATGCTGTATTATCATACTATGGATTGCTTTGTAGATTTACAGGTAACATCACATAAGAAGGTTTTTTTATAATTAACATAACATTTACTTGTTTATCATGTTGAATATTAAAGGACGCAATACAATTAGTTATTTTTACAAGTTAAAAGATTTTAAAGGAAATACATAGTTAACTGGATCACATGTAAATTCTTTCATAAATTCTCTTTTATGAGTTTCATTTAACCTGCACAGACCATCTACAAACATTCTAAACTTTCTTAAATTTTTGCCCTGCCTTTTACTTTCTTACATAACTATTCTGTTTCAGGACAAAATTTATCACACAAGATTCTTTCTTTACACAATGTCATTCTTCTTTCTGTTTAATTTCTCTTACTCTCAAAAACTCACTTTCCACCAAACAGGATTCCAGTTTACTATGAAGTCACTTATTCACTCAGTTAAACTGATAATTAGAAGGTTTAAAAGGCAAGAATTTTATCCGTTGACAAAGATTCAGTTTGTAAAAATATTTTTCTTATTTATACAAATTACTAGTGGCAAAGGGCCAATAATAAAGGTTCTAAATCTCACCCTTGGGATTCTGTCAGTGCTGCTGTCTGGGGGCTGTAACACTTGGGAGGCAGGCCCGCCCCACGAAGGGCAGGGGGGCCCCCAGCTTCCTTCTCTGCTGGGCTTTTTCAGCCGTCTTGGAGCCAGTGGAAATGTGTCCGGTGGTTTTGTTCGCTATCGGCGAGTGTACTTTCATTTTCTCCAAGCAGCGGGTGAGATCTTGCAGTAGCCGCTGGCGCCTCCTTCTGCGTTGTCTTTTTCGAATTTGAGTTAACTACTCCTGTCCTTCAGGTCCCTGTTCGAGGCGCCACCTGCAACGGACCGCCCTGTCGGTGGCCTTCAGTCTGAGGGAGTGCAGGGAGAAGGAACGAGGAAAGTTGAGAGGTCGGCGCAGGAAAGACAGTCTGACACACTACGGGTTGGAGTATGCAGCTGTGAATTTATTGGGTACACATGTTGGTATTTATACATTTTTATAGAGCTTACATAATGTAATCTTTTTGCTTACGTGTGCGGGTTATCTTTGCGTTTACAAGTGTGATTTATTATGCATTGTTATGTTTTAATGTTCCGCTTCCGGAGGGTGGCGGTTATTAGTCAACTCTGCCCGCTTTCTCCTATCTCAGTTTCTTATTATCTTTTTAGAACAGCTTGACATCTTCTTTACGTTAATGCTTGACTAATTCTACATTTACTATTTGATCTTATTGTTATTGATAATTATAATTTTGATTTAGAGTAAATTCCTTGACAAGTATTATTTTTCCTATTGATTTTTATTATGCGTGACAATTGGTGAAACAAGATGTTCTGAACAGGACTTTATGGTGGGTGGATGTGTTTCAGTGACTTTGTAACTTATGTAGATAATTTGTATTTTATGTCCTTGAGCTTATCGTCTTAGCTCACTGGTGGGAAAACATCTTTATGTGCTCATTGTTGGTGCCACTGAGTCTAGCAGCTCACAAGGCTGTGCTCTATCTGGATTAGTAGTGCATTGTGCTCATTCTTAGGAAAGCACATATTGACAATTTATTAGAACAAACAGACTTCTGGTACAGGATGACAAACACATGAGTAGACGCCACAATCTTTAAACTTAAGCGGGTAACTGAGCATGCTAGGCAACATTTCTGATGCTGTGCATACTGGGGGCGCTGGGGGCAAAGCTCCGGGGAGCACAAACCACCTTCCCGTCGTTCTATAACGCGGACAGCACTGCCTCACTACGGCTATATGCCGTGGGCGCGGCAGTGAAGCTAAGAAGAGCTGTTGATTTTTCATTTTTTTTTTCAGCTTTTTAGTTTTTGGTGGGATAAAGCAACAATTCCTAAGCTCTTTCCATACCAGATTGGAAACCAAAAAGTAAACAATTAGTTTTTGAGAAAAATCCATTGACTCACAAAGGAATATATAAATACCTTTTGTGTTATCATTTATTTTAAATACAGAGGGTAACAAAAAATGTATACACACTTTAAGAAAGGAAAAATGTGTTAAAATTATAATATTAAAAACTGGAATGAAAGATGAATACAAGTCTTGTTTGATCACTTCTTCTAATTTCAGAAATCAAACATGCATTGAGTACTACAATTTTAAATCAGTTTTGTTCCTTTCTAAACATGTGTATAGATTTTTTGGTACCACATGTATTTTCCATAGCTTAGTTTTATTGTTTATGCAGAAATGTCACAAGACAGAACCAGAAGACTTATATTGTAATTTATCTGAATAAGTTTTACTGTGAATTTTCAGTATAATTTTGGACAAATTACAATATTCCTATACCTTTTACTGAAAATTTAAATGTAAATAATATTGATTCCATTTCCTCCAAATTGTTGGTAAAACAAACTAGAAGAAAAATGCTTTTACAAACTAAAATTGCTAGAACCAATCTTGCATTGGTATGAACAATATTATGGTTTTGATGTTTAATGACACATAGCATCATTAATTTATTTTCTTAAAAGAATTGGCATATTTGGAAAAAAGAAAAGAATTGGCATATTTGGGAACTCTGAGCTTTATAGAATGAATCTTTCGCCCCCCCCCACGCCCCCTGCCCCATGCATATGTTGAATCTCTAATTTCTATTGTAACTATTTGTGGAAATAGGAGCTGTAAGGAGGACTTAAGGCTTAATGCAGTCATAAAGGTGTGGCCCTAATCTGGCAGCATTAGTGCCTTTGTAAGAGAGACCTTAATGTCTCTTACTGTGAATACACACACACACACACACACACACACACACACACACACACAGAAAAGAAACAGGTCATGGGAGCACACAGGAAGAAGGTGGCTATCTGCCAGTCAGGAACAACTTTGTCATGGCAAACCAACCCTACAGGGCCTTGATGTGAGACTTCCAGGCTTCCAAACTGTGAGGAATAACTTTCTATTGTTTAAGCTACCCAGCTTAAGATATGTTGTTGCAGCAGTTGGAGCTCAAACATTGAATAATTATATATTAGATGATTGTTTTCTGTGTTCCACAAATTTCTTATAACATTATTATATTTAACCTAGATCAAAATTAGATTTACATTGTATGTCTCACCAATTGACTCTAACCTTTGAGGACTTGAACTATATTACATTCAAGTTGGTATGGCCTTTAACAAGTATATTGTAAAGTATGATAAATTGTAATAAATGCTCAAAAACTACTGGTCACACAAACGAATGTGGTGTAAGAGCCATTAAGTCTAGTATCATTTAAGAATGTGTGTGTGTGTGTATATATATATGCACATGTGAAAAATATATGTGTGCATGTACCTAAATATACATGCACACACATATATGCATATATATACATGCACACACATATATGTGTATATATGCATATATACATAAAAACACACATATATGTGTATATATGTATATGTGTATATATGTGTATGTGTGTATGCACACACATATATGCATATATAGACATGCACACACACGTATATGTTTTTAAGTTTTTACTTATGTCCTACTTTATTTTTTTTTCTTTCTTAAATTTATTTTATTGATGTATATTAGTTGTACATATTTGGGGGGGTACATGTGGTAATGGGACAATTTCACCTAATAATCATCTGGGTAATTGGGATATCCATCCTCTCAAATATTTATCTTTTATTTATGCTAAGAACATCTAAATTAATCTTTTTAAGCTATTTTGAAATGCATAATTGATTAATGTTAACAATAGTCACCCTCTGATCTATCAAACACCAGATGGGTCCATTTTAAAAGTTAGCTTTATTGTTGCTGCTTTGCTGGTTTGATTATAGAATTTTGCTAACAGTGCTTTGACATGATCCACCCTTAACAGTGATTTGGATTTGTTACTATAAAATATTACACCCCATATTCCTCTTCTTCAATAGATTTCGTTTATCTAATATATAAATATAGGAAGCACTGATCCTGAATAAGTAACTATACCTTCTTAGATACAATGTCAAGGGTCTAATTTGACACAAATAAGAGAAGCATAAAGAGACAGTACTCAGGCATGTATGGTTAAACCATAAAGGACCAGAGTTCTGTAAAACTCTTCTGCTCACAGAGTGAAATGAAGAGAGTAGGGAACAATACTCCAGAAATACACCATCAGGGGGACATATTTGAATGTAAAAGGTGTATTCTTACATTTTCAAAATTGATTGGCTTTAGAAGGTGTCAGGATATTTCATCTAAGCTAGAAAAAGAAAGAAAGATAAAGGAAGAAAAGAAGGAGGGAAGGAGGGAAAGAAGAATGGAAGAAAGGGAGGGGAGGATGGAGGGAAGGAAGGAGGGAGGGGGGAGGAAGTAACTTATACTATGCATTCAGAGGAATGTGTAAGAAAACCAGAAGATGGTGCAGAGACTCCAGATTCCACTGTGGTGTCAGTGAAGGTCCCTAAATGATTCTCCTAGGTTATTGATATGAACAGCTAAAAGCAAGGTAACTAATATCTTGTGATTCCTTAACTAATAATAGCACTTAGGAGAGGTAATTTTAGTTAGAATGCTATTTCCTAATCTGGTATTCAACTGACCCTGATCTTTCAACTGGATGTTCATAAATGTACTATGATAAAAATGAAAGAGTATTTTGAAGACAAATAACTTTGAAAGCCATTAGGTTAACAAAGGCAAACAAATTTGTTTATAATAGTGAAGCCTTGGCACAATTCTTCAGTAGTTTATGTTGTGAATCTCTGGAGGAGGACAGGTTGTTAGTATATTGGGCCAAGCACAGCATCCATCAACACACAATTTAAAAGTGCTGTGTTAGAATCTCTCAGTAGTCTGTAACTTTTGTTGAGATCTTTTAAGAATGATTTTTAAATAGACTAATTTTCATTGAAACTTTATAATGACAACTTTGTAATAAACACATCAAACACCCAGATATTGATTACTACTATTTTCAAAAAAAAGATTCCTTGGAGAACTAGTTTATTCCATGTCTGTGGCAGGAAAAATCGAAGAAAATCCTGTAGCATCTTGCAGTGCCAGAAAGCAAAGAAATAAAAAAGAAACTAAACAAAACGAATGATGGGAACATATCAAAAGGGCACAGGAGCTAACCTGAAATAGTTTCCAATGGTTAAAGTTGAAGTAACTAGAACAATAAAATAAACAATAATAGCATTCATTATAAATCAATAAGTAAAGTTAATGTTCATAATAAATTAATAAAATAAATGAAGAAAGAAAGAAATAGCAATAGCACTTTGCTAGAAAAAAATAAATTAATAACATGTAGAAGAAATGAGGGAAATATTAAATCACCACAAGTTACCACAGTAATGTTTACATCAAGCAAATTTCTCTAATGGATAGTAAAAGGAGTGGGTGAAACTTTAAGCAGAAACAAGATATTTGTGTAGTCTCTAAGTATCTCTCTAAAAGCATTTTATAATTACAAGGAGAAAAGTAGAAATTCTACGGTAGAGGGTTCTAAAAGACAAGATCAACATTAACATGAACATAGCACATATGAACGTCACGTACCACTTAGTACAATGCCCTAAGAATGGCAATTTTTCTGTGGCATTCCTTTGAGTAATCTGTAATGTGAAATTAAGAACAAGAAAATGTTAATGAAACTCAAATTAAAGCACATTCTACAAAATAGTAACCAGTAGACTTCAAAAGTAGCTAGATCATGAAATACAAGAAGAAACTACACTTCTTACAGATTGAAGGAAACCAAGGAGACATGAAAACTAAATGAAATATTGGATTTAGAACAGCTCTGTAGGGGGAGCGGGTATTCTTAAAGAAACTGGTGAAATTTGAGTAAGTTCTGGACTTACAGTTTACAATATTGTACCAAGATTCATTTCATAGTTTCATTATATGTCTTATGGTTTTTAAAAATGTGGACAAAAGGTGGGAGCTGTATGAAGGCCACAGGAAATTCTTTTTATAGTATGCAATTTTCATGCATATATAAATTTTCTCAAAAATTTATAAAAAATATAAAATTCACAATAAAAAGCTGAGACTATAATAAATGAACAACTAAATAAAGGTTTTAATATGACAGTGTTTAGACATGGCTAATATTAGCTGGATTCTACCATGACTACTCCTAAATGAGTTTGTCCCCAGTATTAAATAGTCCCACTGTAATTATAGAATGGGAATATTTCTATTTTGCTTTACACTGGGGAAGAAAAGTTTTTTTTCCTTTTACCATTCTGAGTTCTTTTCTTTGTAATTCAAAAAATATCGTTCATGTTATAGCAATTGTTCAATAGATCTCCCTAAACCTCTAACTCCACAGATTCCAACAAAATGAGAATGAAAAATCCATAGAATGTTATGTATGGCTCCTCTTGGTTATAATTTTCAAAGTTAAGAGTTAAAATATCAAGATAATAAAATGTTATAGCTTTTAATTCAAGCAAAAATGATAAAAATTGAACATATCAAAGTACACATAATCATACTATGCATGAAATTGCCTATTTAGAAAGAGAAATAGTAAAGTGATAATTGTTATGATGTTAAAATTTCTGAATAGAAATTGCCATGTTGTTGGTAAAGCCAACATTTCCAGTTGGTTTATCAATAAGATTGTACTTTTCTTTGGGTTACATTGCATTTTATACTGATTTCTGAATGTATTTTACCCCTTCTATCAACACAGAGAGCTGAATTTCTCTAAGAGGATTCAGTGGTTGAGCAGCTAGTCCAATGCTCATGCCCACATTTTGTTTGAACTGAATTTAAAACAATCCTTGAGGGCAGTGAAGGAAAAAAGGGCTAACAGTTCTGCATAAGAACTGACAGAGCAATGGCCATGCTAAGTAGATGATCCTATTTTGTAGGGCTCTTAGGATTGAAGAGAGCTCAAGACATTATCGGGTATACATACTGGAATCTTAGGTATCCTCATTTCCTGCTAGCTGCCTCTACATATCACTGACAGATCTGGAAAGAAGGAGTCAACTAAATCTCAGGACCCAAGCCACCATACCCTAGGAACAGCCTTAGGAGGAAGTTTTAGCTATTGGTTGAGAGATGGGACATCTGAGGACAAAAGGAGCTTTTAAGGTGTGCCTTCCAGGAAATCTATCATAGAACATATATTATTTGACCTAAAAATAATTTTAAAAGTTTCATTTTCCTTTATTTTTGGATATAAACAATCTTTTAGTTTTATAGCAGAAGTGATGCGGCCATGACCTTTCAGTATTAAACATAGGTTGCCACTTTTTCTAGAGTCAACTGAATCCTAAGATTAATTATTTGTAATTTTACTAATTTATAATGGTTATTAATCCTAAGGGCTGTGTGTTGAGATAGAATGATGGAGACACATAATGAATATGTGTCACTACTCTCACTTAAACATTAGAATGTAAGTTTTATTCATTCTCTTGAATGTATATAATGCAGAGAAGGGAAACAGGAAACAAATTAACTCTATACATAGAGACACAAACTCTAAGTGATTTTTAATAAAATCCTCCAAGCCAACCAAATGAATTCACTGGAACCCTTGCCCTTTAATGGGAACAATGCACCTGTAGAATGGGTGGGTCCTGGGTTCACAATTCTTTCATGACCTTCAGTGTTGAGTCTGTTACTTACCCACAATCTGCTAATGAGCATTAGTATGGGATATACATATAGGCACCTCATGGGAGTTAAAAAATTCAGTTTCTTCTTTCTGTTCCCAAATGCCTTTTTCAATTTTTCATTCCAATAATTATCATGGGCAACTTCAGGGCCAGATGTGTGATTGCTTACTTAAGATAAAAAGGACCTCAGCTGGAGCCCTGTGTCATGTTCCACCTGCCTTTTTATTGGAGTCAGGCTTTCCTAAGAACTTGTTTTATGTTTTAACATTGTTTGGCCCAGTGCCTGCTTTGTACTTCCACCACTTCCATCCTTAATCTTTCCTTCCTTTGGCACTTGTGCTGTGCCTGCTCCCACATCTGCCCATAGCACTTTTCTCAGGTCTGCTGTATTGCCTGCATCCTTTGAAAGATTGACTTGGCTTTTCTGACTTTGGTTACTTTGCATCTCAGTTTTCATTGGTTGGTCTATAACTTTAAATTCTTATGTTCCTTTCCCTTCAGTTAATACAAGGAAATCAAATTAATTGCTACACAGCACAGTATTTTCTGTTCTTCATGCTGTAAGGGTCTCTTCCAGGGAAGAGATTTGGTGTCCAAAGGCCAAATTCAAGACACTGCTATCAGCCAATAAATAATAAATTATGTTTATATTTTAAATAATATATATTGGTAAGTAGTAAACTTAGGAATCATATTTCAAGTAGAAGAAAACACTTAGACCCACCCATCCAAAGAAACAACAAGAGGAAAAAAATCCCTGGAAATTTACTGGACAGATACTGGGTTATCACAGGAAATCTAAGGAAAGAAAATGCAATTAGAATTAGAAGACATTAGGGACTTAGGCAATCTCTGCCATCCATTCTCTCTTCTGATCCCTCCTCCATATCCCATACCACTCCACAGCCAGATGGTCTGGGTACTTCCTTCATTTCTTCTTCTTTTTTTTTCTCTAAAGCCCTTCATTTCTGCTTCAGGTACACATGGCCATCTCAGTCTCAACTCTCATGCCTCTTATTTCCTCTACAAATACACTTTTAAAGTCTGGGTGACACTTCTAAAGTCTCTGCCAAATCTAATTGGGAATCTTGGCTTAGGTGTTCATGCCTGGTCCAATTATTAGGGGCTATGAGTTGGCTATCTGCTTTCTCAGCAAGAGTGTGTGAGGAGACTTCCAGAGAAGACAACCAGAAGTTCGGGTAACACTACCCGCTTGGTTTATAATGTTCACCTGAAACAAGTAAATTTACATATTTTTATGTTGGTTTTACAAATTGCTATCTCCCTCCAACAAAAAAGGTAGCAAAGCATTTGAATATGTTTGGTATATTTAAGTTTTTGCTGACAAGATCTCTTCCAGTACAGGAACACATTTCTAAGCAAAATTTCTTCTTTCCCTTTTTCAAAACTTTTATATTGTTGTTAATTAAGCCAAGACCATTTTCAAGATAGCTTGCACTAGAGTTAAGAGTATAAGACTACTTTTCTGTTAGAATTTTTGGTCAGTAATGTTACATATGTGCTTCCCCAATTCAGTGGTTTCAAAATTCAATAAGCACGAGAAAGGGGCTTGTGATATCAGAGGTGGCTGGACCCCATCCCCAGAGTTTCTGATCCAGCAGGTCTATGCAAGGCTGAGGATCTTCATTTCTGTCAAGTTCTCAGGTGATGCTGATGTTGGTTCTGAACTCATCCTTTGAGCACCACTACTTTAATTCATCTTTATTCTCACTGCAAGGGAAAATAGGTGAGAAAAAGTATTATGTTTTACCATCAGGGGTTCAGGTGTGAAAAGTATATTCTCTTGTGCCTTGGCTTATGTCCATATTTTAAAATCCTCAGGCTATCAAAATGGAAAAGACCTTTGCAATTGCCAAGGCCTGTCTTTCCTCCAGACGCTCATGAGAGGTTACTGTACTTAGCCGCTTCCACATATCATCTTCATTCTTAAGATCTTTATTTTACTTACGAAGAAAAATTATATCACTTCCTTAGATGGTGAAGAAATATTTTGGCTTTAAATTGAAGGTGACTGAAAAGATAAATTTGAAACATTACTTAATTTTAAAAATAATGAATATAACTGACGTCAAATCAAGTATTTAATAGTTTAAAAAATACACATATGAAAATAAATTATTCGTAAAAATAAAAATGCTTATAATTCATTCTTAATAAATAGGTAATCATCTCTATGTTCCTTTGCAGAAGAAATAAATGAGATTTAATAGCATTAATTTAATTCCATTTTGGTGGGGTAGGGATGTGATATTTGCTTCCACTAAGAATCCTAATGCATACGTGTGTGTCGTAGAAAGGGCAAAAGAGATCTAATAACATTCCTTGAAAGGGTTGGATGTTAATATTCATTCCTAGTGCTATAATGCAAGTTACTTTGTTCAACCAATAGAGTTTCAAGAAGACCTCTGAAGCTGTCTGCAAAACTGCTCTACTGAGTTTGCAACGTAAAAGAAAAATAAAGTTTCTTTTTTCCCCACACTGCCATGCCACTTTTAAGAAAAGCTCCTGGGAATCATGTTACTCACATATTTTTATCATATGCTCAAAAATGTCTTCACTGAGTTCCTTGAGAAGTATAGTTAGGTTCTTCCAAGAACAATAATTTTTAGTTTAATTGAATGAGTGGATTAAGTATAGAGACCACTCTGTCAAGTCTCTCTATATACCACATCAATCACAGTAAAAACAGCCACCATATACTAAGCAGTATATATAAAATATGTTTTTAAATCTCACTAACTTAATGAAGTTTGTATTATTATCCTCATTTGCCAATTAATTGGGTGTGGGGAGGTATGTGCAGAGAGATTAAAGTAACTAACAAAAGTACAAATAGCTTGCAAGGACTTAGCCAAGAGTCTGGTACACTCTAGAACATCTACCAACCCTGAGTTTGCTGTCCAGGGCACTGAATCAGAAGTAGATAGGATTCTGTTTCCCCATGGATCTCTTGCTATTTCCAGATAGTCTTGATATGTATGCAGTGTTCCTCAGATACACCCTAAAGTCCTGTTTTCTGGAATCCCTACACCTTGAGAAAGGCCAGCTCAGTCCATTGGCCCTCATTAGTGCTTGTCAGTTGGGTGAGTGAGTGTGTGTCTGGACACCGCAGTCAGACAGCCTGACCCAGAAATACAAACAGTGCCAGTCACCTGCCCCACCTCCCTGCCTTCTCCCGTCACTGCCTCCACACTGTCAATTCATAACTCCGTTCTTTAGGAAACAAGTAGTTTAAATCAACCCTAATGTTTTATAGTTGCGGAAAGTATTTTTTTTATCCTGACTAAAGCAGCAATCTTTAAAAAAAAAAAAAGATGTTGCACTATCTCTAAATGTTACTACAATGCAAAAAAAAAATGCATTAAATTTATAAAATTAACACACCCAAATGTATGCTTGTTTTTTTAATAATTCGTACAACAGTTTTAGGATTTTATCTGTTTTTTTTTTTAGATTGTAGCATGATCTGAAGTGAGCTCCAAGGCCTTTTGAGATCAAAACCTTTCACCATAAGCTTCCTCTAAGGTCTGAATAACACCAATAATAATCAACACTAAAAGTATTAAGAGGAGCCACTCAATTTAGAGACATCTGTGTGCAGTGTCATTTACTAGTAGTGTGATGTGGGGAAGTTATTTGTTCTCCCTGTACCTCAATTTTTCTGCTGTGAAATGATTATAATTCTAATACTTACTTCTATTCTGTAGCTGTGCAATGGCCCATCCTACCAGAGGTACGTGATACGAATTATGCTGAGATTTTTTGAAAGCAACTTCAGAGTAGAGACCCTTAGCAAGGCATCTTACTTATTTTTGTTTCTTTTTCTTAATTCTCTCAAAACTATGAAGCAAATGTTCTTATTAGTCCCCTTTTAGGATATCAAGTAATAATTGAAGCTCAGAGAGGGTAAGTTTCATGCCCAAGGTCCCACAGCTCAGCAGCAAACTGGCTGTCAGATTTCAAGGCAATTTACATCTAAAGTAGTATTTTTCAACCTTTTTTATGTAATGACATACTTGAACCTATAGTTAAACTTCAACAGCACAGTACAATTATGTTGATCAAAAAAAAAGTAAAAAAGAATATTCTGACTTTGCTTTTAACTTCTTTCATAAATAATTTAATTAGTGATTTTTTAACAATTTTGCTGCACACCAGTGTGCTGTGGGCACACCTGGTGAAAATCACTGCTTGCTCTAACATATGAAATGTTATGAATCCTTCACAACATTCACTGGCGAGCCTGTTAGAAACACCGACCGTGGGTGGCCTCAGACTGAAGTTCATTAGGCGGGACTACAGAGCATCTGCAAATTAGTAACTAAAAAAAATTATTATCAGAAACAATGTCTATAGGTGAGAAAGGATGATCACAACTTTTACCAAAAATATGTTCTGTTTTGTTTTTTAAAATAGACATAATAGAAAAACAGATGGAAATCTAGGATGCCTGAGACAATTTTAACAGGTGATCTGATTTTGTACAAATTAGTGACTTATAGTGACAGAGCTTAATGTAGCTTATGGTTTTAGCAGGATAGAGACAAAGTTCAAAACTTAGGAGATGTGTGATTAGGAGCACAACAGATAGTTGAGTGGTAAGAGGAAAACCTGGAAGGGACAGAGCCAGGTGAGAAAAAGCCTGCAGTATTGAGTACAGTAGTCTCATACCTGTTGAACAGGACAGGCTCACCATCCGAGCTAACAGTGCTCAGAATTTTAAAATCAGTTGTCAAAATCCACCCTCCTCACTTTGAATCTGGAATCTTGCCATTTGGCCAAAGCTGCAAGAACAAAGAAGGCAAAGAAAGGGAATTAAGAGAGGAGAACAAGTCAGACTTCCCCTCCTCTGAAATGCTGCTGAGGAGTACCCTCTCTCCACAGCTCACGATTCAGAACCAGAAAAGAGAAAAATGGAGGTGCATACATTTTGCCTATAATTTCTTTCAGGATCCAATGTTTCTTACGGTTATACACAGTAACTGTCCTGCAATTACAAAAAAAAAAAAAAGATTTTGATAAAGGAGGACATTGTGATAGCCTACAAAGAATGATATTTTTCCCCTTTTTGTGAAATTGGTAACATTTTCACAAAATTGTTTTTACAGTTTAACATTATATTTACCCTAGGTAAGATTTTTCAAATAATAATTGTCTCTGATGGTTTAGTACTTTCTCCATTGAATAAATCACCTAAATTCTTATTCATCTCAGTGCTTTGAAATTTGGAGGGCCTCTGTAAACAACATCTAAAACTTTCTCTACTTTGTGACATACTTCTGAGCTCTTCAACAACATGCAAATAACAACACATAGTACAAGGAAAGACCTAGCTTATACCACAGTATAGGAGTGCCTTATGTTAGAGACAAGGATTACTACATTCAACTTTCTTTCTTTGAGTAAGACAGTGTTGTCAAGGTTTCTGATCTCCCTGGTTACTACATCTGCATGTAAGGTGGAAAAAAATACGGAAAACATATCCATGAAACAGGAAACTATGATAAAACAATGGTACTCATGAAATGTGAAATGCCCTGATTATACCACATTTTCCCTCCACTACCCTCCCCTCCTTCCAAAACCCCAAATCACCCACACAAACACTTAGAAGATTCCATAGCACAGATAAGAAAATTCCACTAATTGATCAAGAATGAAAAAAAAAACTATATAGGTTAAATAGTAAGATAAATTTTACACTGTTGACTAAGAGAACTAAATAATGCATTAATGTATACATGATCTGTTTATGATTTAATGAAAAAATCAAAAATAAAAAAGTAAAAAATAAATAAATAAGCTTATCATAGCAGTTTGTTGTAAAGGAAACTAATACTTTGAAAATAACGTGTAATGGATTCAGTATTGACTGACTCGTTGGCCTCCATCTTCACCTGGAGGATTGCCATGATGGTGTAATCCATGACAATATTATAAACCATGGCCTTCACACACTATTGGAAGTGCGCCTTAACTCACCAAAGAAGTATTTTACAATTATCACTAACATTTTTGTTTGAACTATACTCTTTTTACTGAGGTTGTTTTCTACAACATGATACCACTATAGCCTAGACCAGTGGTTTTCAACCTTCCTAATGCTACAACCCTTTAATACAGTTCCTTATGTTGTGGTGACCCCCAACCATAAACTTATTTTCATCACAAAAATAAGTTTATGGTTGGGGGTGACAAAAATAATTTTGCTGGTCTAGACATTCAGCAGCATAATTCTAAAATGGCATCACGTGGCTTCAGGTCTCAGTGCTACCACCTGTTACCTATGGCTGCAAGTTTTCGTGTCATATAACATGAGATAATAGTAATGATAAACTTACAGGATTTTAATGTGTTTGGTCTATATGAACTATCAAGTATCAATACTACTTAACTATTGTCAATAGAACTATTTAAGATAATTTTTGGTGACTGTTAACTAGACAGTTGATTGGGATTTATTATTACTGAGCATTGAATATACAATATTTATAAAGTAGATAAATTAATTTAAATCTCATTTCTGAAAACTCAGGCAAAGTAAATTACTTGAGCCCTGGTTTACTCATCCATAAAGTAGAGATAATAATAAAAATATTCTAATTCTATAGGCTAGTTGTAAAAGTAAATAGCATATCCAAAGAGCCCAGGGTAGTGCTTGGGCTCTCTATATAGTAAAGTATTAAACAGTAGGAGAATTTTTTTTCTCCAACCACTTAGAAGACCCAGCTATTTACGAAAGTGATGTTGTAGCAATCAAAAATAAGATCCCAGAATCAAGTCTTTTTGTTGTTTGTTTGTTTAAGAGCCAGGGTCTCCCTCTGTCCCCAGGCTGGATAGAGCATAGTGGCACAATCATAATTCACTTTAATCTCAAACTGCTGAGCTCAAGGTATCCTCCCACCTCAGCCTACTGGGTATCTGGGCCTATAGGCATGTGCCACCATGTTTGTCTAAATTTATTTTAATTTTATTTATTTATTTATTTTGGATAGACCAAGACTCACTATTTAAGTCACATTTTTAAGCCAAATTCTAGTGAAGACCATTTTTGAAATAATGAAAAGGTGTTTAAATTTTTAGAGTAAAACATACTCATATCATTTAGGCACATATATGTCATTGTTATAGTAGGGAACAAGTTTACAATGTTTGTACATTAGGATTAAAGGATTACTCAATGCTTAATCCCCTTCTTTCCTCCCACTGTGCTCAGGGACCTGAGAAATCTCACAGTGATGGAGACAAAGATTATTGAGTAAATTAGAAGTAAAGGCAAAGCAATCTGATGGGATTCTTTCTTAAAATGATTATTGGCAAGTCAGTCTGCTGTGGAATTTGAAAATTGTACCTCAAATCCATGAGATGCTGTAGTAAACTAAGTTCTTTTCTTGTATTTTTTGTTTATCAATTTGGAACAGCATATTTTATATAAACTATTTTGTTAATTACTTTTAAAGAAGGTACACCTTTCTAATTAGAAAGAAGTCCTGGTTATGTGTTTAAAAATATTTTCTGAGTGCATTTTCTTATTCTCTTACATAGAAAATAATGTCATTTAGAATTTAAGTCACCTCACAGAAATTACAGAAGCAAACAATGTTCCTTTGCTAAATTCTAAGCAGAGACTGATAGTGCTGTAGATAAAGCACATCAGCTGCATAGACTTTCAGAACATTTGAATTGGAGTATGACTTTGCTTCAACAATTTTAAAGGAGAAATCAAAGCAATTGGGATGATCCTGCCTAGAATTTGTTTTATTGTCTGTTCTAATTGACTTGGATAATACTCTCATACAATGTGAAATAACATATAATTAGATCTTTGACTTAACTCTAAAAATATATTCCTTAAAGTGGTGATGCACTCAGGAAAGAATATTGCATTCTTTCCTGAATCACTGGACTTTTTTATTTCCTTTGTCAATAGTTGAAAATAATTTTCCAAGGATTGCTACCATCCACACACTTTCTGGCGGTATCAGCTACAGTGGAACAGTGGACTGACTGGACTAGGAATTGAGAACCCGATTTTAGTTCCAGTTTGGACACTAAACAGTTGTGTGACCCTAAGCGAGTCATTTCATCCCTGTACATTGTAGTTTATCCGTTACATGAGAAAAATGGACTAGGTGGCCTCATAGGATTCATGAACTATTAGAGATGAAGTGGACCATAGTCTACAAATGGAAGAATTTGCTTTACAGATAAAAGAACAGAGCTCCAGAGGGACTTAGTGTCTTTACCACGGTTCAGGTCAGTTACAAGAAAGTGAAAAATAAAACTCAGATATTCAGATTTCAATCTAATGCTCCCTTCCTCACAATGAAACTTCATATGCTTATCTATTAGCCAAAGAACTAGGAATTGAACACTCTTCTGGTTTATAGACTAAATACATAACAAATATGTAAGTAAATGTAGTCATTATATTAATATAAAATGCATGAACACAAATACATATATACTGTATATATATTACTCATCTCTGTTATCCACATCAATAGCATATGAAGAAGATTTTTGTACAGTTAGGGGTTTTTGTTTGACTTTCTAGGAAATTTTATATTATTTCAGAAAAATTATTTTTAAAAAATAGAGAAATATATGCAGTGCAAACATTTAATGACACTGCTTAATGACAAATTTGTAAACAAAATTTAGTTTTGATCCTGCTTAAATACAGACTTATATGAAGAAGTTCTTTACCATTATACAAAATCATCATATAGATACTTCCAATAGGAAAAAAGAATTAGGCACAGGGGGATGTGTCCTGTGTGACATCGTCACCAACTTCTAAGGTCTCCCTGAGATCTTATTAACTTGGTGAATTTACTGCAACTTTGGAAAATTGATATGTCAAATCCTTGTAATTCTTACATCACTTAGAAACTCTCAGGACTTGCCCACGTGAACTAAGCTCATAGGAAAAGATATATAAAACCCAACCTAATTTACTATTTATAGCTAAAATATAATTTCCAAGGTAACCTAGGAGTTCAGTATTTGACCAACTCATTCTATTGGTATGTAAAATACTAAGGTAGTCAATTTGTAATTGAAGGTTTGCTTTCATGAGTTTGAAATCAGAACAAGGGTAGGCCATAACTCACTACGAATACTTAGCAATGTTAAGTGAGGCAGCCAGTCATTTCTTCAGTGCCTGCCCTCTGCTCAGAGAACATGCCATTTGTTCATAGCCTGATTTCATCCCTGACACTCCTTTCCTAAATCATAGATATAGAGAAAGCAGATTAAAATGAAGAATTTTTTTTTTTTGTAAATATTTGCACACTTAGGAAAAATACACAACATATCTGGCAACACCATGAGACCAGAGCAGGTAGTCCCCAGAGTCTCAGAATAGAAAGTACCTTATCCTCTGATTATGCTAGTCATTACTGCTATAGTTGTGGGGAAATCTGAGATGAAGGTGCCCTGGGGCACAGAGTGGGAGCCCACAACCAAGGTAAAGGTTATTTCATTCGATATTTTCAGCCACCACTTCAACTGTCTTAGTGTAGACTGGCTGAATATTTCCCTTGAATATTATAAGTCTTCTAAATATACCCATTTTTTGTTCTGCACACTTCAACAAATTGCTTTAAACTTTTGTTAATGTTTCAGGTAGGTGTTTAGAGCATGAGTTATTGCAGCAAGTTATAACAGCTATCCCCTCCAGGTTTCTAAAGTGCACCAAATGATGCCAGATTGCTATGATTTTTACAATTCTTAAATCTGCTTTTGAAATCCTCCCCCCCTTTTTTTTTTCTGTCTCTTTCTGTCAGGGCTGTCACTTCTCATTTTTATCCATGCACTTTCCTCTAGCAACAAGCCTCAAATTTCTCACAGACGGAACCTAATTTAAATCTACTCTGAGCAGGAAAACCTGGCCAATTTCTTAGAAATATGTGTAAGATAATGATGAATAAATTCTAAGTTGTGGCCTAAGGAATTATTTTATGAGTAAAGGGACACATTTTAGTTTTGGACCTTGTGACATTTATTTTTGTCTATTCTGTATTCCTTTTGGCTTACTTCGTGGTCTTTTCATGTTTTAAAAATACTCTCATTTGACTCCTAGTGAGTGGTGGTGAACTGATCTATCATGCCTTGCATTATTGCAGAGGTTGAAAATCTGTAACCCACAACCCTAGCCAGCAGGTACATTTTGATTGGCAATATTTTAAAGTTTTGGTTTTTTTTTTTTTTCAGTTTTTGGCTGGGGCTAGGTTTGAACCCACCACCTTCGGTATATGGGACTGGTGCCCTACTCCTTTGAGCCACAGGCACTGCCCAATATTTTTAAGTTTTTGATAGATAGTCGACATGTACTAATAAAAATCAAAATATTTCACATGCAAAGCTGAATCTTTAGCTTTTCTCGAAAAAAATAGTCTTTCAACTATTGAATGTATAAATTGACATAAAAGCAGTAAGTGAGAGCAGATGCTTTCTTTAGATATTATGGGTTGAATTGTATCCTCTGTAAAAGATATATTGAAGTCCTAATCCTGAGTACTTCAGAATGTCACCTTATGTGAAAGCAGGGCTATTGCCAATGTGAGCAGTTCAGATGAAGTTATAATGGAGTCAGGTGGACCCCTACTCCAAGACGACTGTTGTCCATATAAAAAGAATGCTACATGAAGAGATAGAGAAACAAGGAGAAGTAGCCATGTGAAGAGGGAGGCAGAAGCAGCCACAAACCAGGGAATTCAAGGGACCACCAGAAGCTGGAGGAAGCAAAGGACAATCTTTCCCTAGCATTTGGAGGAAGTATGATTGCCCTGCCAACACATAGATTTTTTTATGTCTAGACTAAGGAATCATAAGAGAATATATCCATTGAGGGTGGTGGCTCACGCCTGTAATCCCAGCACTTGGGAGCCTAAGGTGGGTGGATTACCTGAGCTCACAGGTTCAAGACCAGCTTGAGCAAGAGCAAGACCTCATTTCTGAAATAGCCAGGCATTGTGGTCGGCACCTGTGTCTGACCGATTGGGGAGGCTGAGGTAAGAGAATTGCTTAAGCCCAGGAATTTGAGATTTCTGTGAGCTGTGACACCACAGCACTCTATTTAGGGCAACAAAGTGAGACTCTATCTCAAAAAATAAATAAATAAATAAATAAAGCAGAGAATGTATTTCTGATGTTTTAAGCAACCCAGTTTCTGTAGCTGTTAGGAAATTAATACAAACGGAAGTCCCAGAGTGCTGTTTCTTGAACAATATAATTGACTAGAGGATCACAATCACATCACAAAATCAATTTAAAGTTGAATAAACTGTCTAAGACTTTCTCTTTTGTTTTAATTTTTTCTTTTGCATAGTTAGGCCACACAGAAATAAGGGACAAGGCCTTGAATACCAAGATCAGACTATTAAGTTCATGAACTCATCCTAGAAAAAGTGTGCTGACTATACTTCATTGCTGAATACCACTATGGTCACCTTCAAAGCAGTTTTGGAACTCTTTTTCTGGAATGGCCATCAGAGCTGCCATAATATGAGGTCAGAAAATTTAGTTTGCAAACTTATCCTAGAAAAAAGTGCTACATACCTAATTACTGGTCACCTTTGAAGTGCTCCCCTTGGGAAGCTCTGCAATGATACCAGCACCTAGTCTGCCCTTTAAAGCACTTTTCCTAGGATGAGTTTGCAAACTTGTCAGACCTCATATGCAAAAGAGAAGAAATAAACAGAACAACTTTTGCCAAAAAAGAAGTTTTTATCATCAGTCAAAAGTGGAATAGAAGCAGTCTTTCCACTGGCAAAGTCTACAAAGTCATAGATGTTATTTTGTGTCTGCCTAAGATCTTGAAGGAAGGGTGGGACAAGGGAAAAAACCTAACCTGAGAATTTCAAACCATAGGTCTACAACTTCCCTAGGGTATGGGCTTGTGTTGTAAACTCCAGAAGTTGTCCATCAAGCTAGAAAATGAGCATAAAAAATTATCACAGATTTATGACATTCTTGGACCAATAGTAAAACATCTCTGAAGAGATCCTCAACTCAGGCCTCGAGAGAATCCAATGGAGAAAAATATAAAGCTAAGAAGTAAATATACATCTTATGAGCTAGGGAGCCCTCTCTGCCCCACTAATTATAAAACTTTTTAAGTAAGAAAAAAATTAACAACAAAACCAAAAATTCCACAATACCAAGTTTTAATCCACCAAATATAAATAATCTTAAAACATAAATAACGACATTAGACCTTTAAAATTCTCATATAATACAATTATTAGACTAGATTATAAATTATGAATAAAAAGATGGAAGAAGACATGAAAAAGGAGGAATGTTCAACAGCATATTTGTTTTACTTAAATTTATTGAAGATCAATTATATCAGACATTTTCTAGTTACTAATGATACAAAACTTCCCCACCACCACCTCTAATCACTGTCTTTACAGAATATATATTACACTTGCAAAAAACAGATATAAGGCAAAATAAGCAAAATATGTTTCATGGTAGAAAGTGCTACGAATAAAAATAAAGCATGTGGACAGGAAGCTCTGTGTAAAAGTGTGATTTCAATTTTATTTTGGAGACCAGGGAAAGCTTCACTGAGAAAGGATACTTAAAGCTAAAAGAGGTAAAGGTGTAAATCAGATGTATATCTTAGGGAATGATGTTCAAGGCAGAAGAAATCAAAAGTGAAAAGACCCTAAAATAGTATCTGTGACAACAGTAAGGAAACCTGTATGGCTGAGGGAGACTGAGTGAGAAAAAGGTAGTAGAAGATGATGTACAGGAGGTAAGGTTAGGGCAAAAAGTAAGATACAGTAGAGTATCAGAAAATACCAGAAACGAATAAAAAAAAGAACCACATTAAAATTTCTGATAACAAAGCATGCAATTGTTAAAATATAAAAATTTAATAGTTATATTGCAGATAAGATAGAGCAACAGAGAGAATTAGGGAAATGAAAAGTAAAGTTGAAGAAATTAATCAGAAAGATTTAAACACATATACACTAAAAAATATAAAAGCCGGGTTAAAAATATTAATAAAGAAATATCACATATGTCTAACGGTTTTCAGAAGTATAGAATAACATTGGACAGAGGCACTATTTGAAATGATACTAAATTCCAATATTTGGGGAACTTTTAAAAATGTAACTCTTATGGAGCATATTGCAAGGGTACAAGTCAAATCTGTCAAGTTTAGAACATAAATGTCTTAACACAATAATCAAGTAAATGAAGTGAAAGCTATGTTGATTGGTTTGATGTAACCATGTCAGATTACATAAAAAAAATCAACACATGGTATACCACATATGCAGAAATGTATTCATGGTCTATGTGTATTTGACTTAATAAAAAAATGTAAATCTTCAGATTTACAATGTATCTAAAGAGAATAAATGAAGCTAAATATATATTCTTCCATAATATAGATAAATTGACAAAAGATGAGAGAAATTAGAAATAGCAACTTCTACTTTATGTAAATCCTCGATTTTACCTATTTTATTTTGTTCGCCTACAAGTTTCCATATAAGCATTTGAAATTGTGAAATTTCCAAAAGTTTGCATATTATAGTCCTAATTGATATGTATTATCTCTATTAACCTTCTCCTTAAAAGGTACAGATTTTTAACATTAGGCACTTGCTAAAAGAACTGAGAACAAATTTTGATATTGTTTTCCTTACTTCTTTCTAACCCCTTTTGACTTTGAGAAAAGAGGGAAGATGGATAGAGAAAGAAAAGCCAGGCTATTTCTGGATACTTAGAAATGGGTGGCTGCTCTTTCAGGTGAAAAATGTTTAGACTTCAGAATTTTTATTTAGGCAAACATAGATGACTACATACATTTAAGATCATCATTGATTGTGTAATCCTGAGAAGGCTTATCTACAGATTTTATGTACTCTGTGCGGTTACAATATGAAAACATGAAGCTAAGACCATCAATTCCAAATTGCAGCATCTGTCTGGGGTAGGTTTCTATTTCCCAAGATGTGTCAAGGCACTCCTTTTTCTCTGTATATTTAGTTTAATGAAAAATCCTTACTTCTTACCACCTATATTTTTTGTTTGTTTGTTTTTTTGGATTTAGATCTTTCTCCAAGATATGTTTATCATTTTTACTACCCCCCCCCACTTTTTCTTACCATTGTGTTATTTAGATAGATGAAATTTTACAATTTGATTTGTCACTAATGCACAAGACTTCTGGCTTACCAAGCCATAAACCACACATACACAGAATATTCTAATAAATAACATTTTCAAAGCATACTTACTCTGGGTTTGAGATGCTATAAAATATTGTGATGAGTAACATAGGAAGCTGCTGCCAAGTGAGAATTTTCACAGTCTTCTCACCCTAATGCACATAATTTAAGAAATTAAAGCACAGACTCACTTGGGAGTGAAAATAAAGCCAAGAAATAGTTGAGGGTTTTTCAAAATTAAAAGGCGCTTAAAATTTTTAGACAAAGGATGCCCATGGTTGGTATTTCTCTAAAATGAATTCTTCTGCTGTATTTTTCTTTTCATGGCCCTGATTCTGGCAATAATGCCTATGCTATAGATTTTAATGTGCTGGTTTAGGTAGAGTTCAACCAGAGGCAGAAAAAGCCCATAGGAAATACATATTATTAATATTAATATGTTAATGTTATTGTGGAAACTAGAGAAACAAGTCTGAAATCAGTAGGGCACACTGTTAGGAAGGACAGCCTGAAGACCCTGGAGTGGAATTATCTTCTTCAGGGAAGCCTTGCTCATCTGTCCTCTTTAAGAACTTCCTTTTTTTTTTTTTTTTTATTAAATCATAGCTATGTACATCAATATGATCATGGGGCACCACACACTTGTTTCATAGAATGTTTGACACATTTTCATCTCACTAGTTGACATAGCCCTCCTGGCTTTTTCCTAGTTACTTTGTCAAGACATTTACATTCCACATTTGCCAAGGCTCACATGTACCTTTGTAAGATGCACCACATGTGTGATCCTTTCAATCCCCCTCCCTCTACCCACCTCCCCCCTCCCTCCCCATGCTTTCCCCCTTCCCCCTGTTCTTAGGTTGTAACTTGGTTATAGCTTTCATGTGAAGGTCCTAAGTTAGTTTCATAGTAGGGCTGAATACATTATACTAATCTCTGGGCAGGGGCTGTGGAACAGGCACCTGAGAATTGGTCTCAGGAAAGTATAAAGATGATGGAGTACAGAATTTCATATGAACTGAGGCTCCAAGCTCTATGACACATGTTCTACCATCCATTTGGAATTCCTATGCAAAATCCAAATTCTAAGGTAAAATTTTTAAGAACTTCAAGACAAGGATCACACAGCATGGAAGCCAAAACATAAAGGACCCTTTTGAGCACTGAACTCTGTGTGACTGCACTGATGCTATGTCCAGGAAGCCAGACCAACTGTCAGCCTGTGATAACACATGACACGCTTCTCAGAGGGCAGCCTCCACAGGGGGAAGGGGAGCCATGTACTTACAAGAGGATATTCCTTATAACCAATGCCTGCACCATCACAGTGGATGGGCTGTGCAAGCATAACGGGCCACTTGGGACTCATTAATTATGACAGTTCCTTCAGGCTGGAGATGAAGACCAGTAGGAAATGAATATGGATCTTGATCTCCCTTTTTCTCATTTGCTTATTTATGTTTATACATTCAACTGACAAATATGCACTGGTTATATTCTGCACAATGTGATTTCTTCCTTGGAGAATCTCACTTTCAAAACATAATACTATTATATTCTATATAATTCTTGGCATATTTAGCCAATCAACTCAATGCTTATTTAACATAAACATTGAAATTGACTGATTGAATGTGAGAATTTGGAAGTAAACTGGCAATAGAGAGTATGTAAATAAACCTTCACTTTGAAACTAACCCTAACTTTCTGAATTTATTTCAGTACTCCTGGAACTTACTAATTCAAAGAATCCATTTCCCCCCATTTTTTTACATAAGCATTAAAATCATACTGGTGTGATTACCTTGTAAAGAGTCTGAGTAATGAAAGAGATTTGCCATATGTTTGAAATTCTTCAAGTCTGTCTACATATTTTGTCAAGGAAATATGAAGTTGTGGTTGAAAAAAGTAGCTATTTTAAAAGGTTACTTATGATACCAATAAATAATATTCTCAATATTTTAGAAAATGACCATATGTCTGGTCATACATGTAAGATTATTTAGGAATATATTCAATTACACATAATAGAAAACTAACCCCAGTGGCTTAAATAAACTGAAGTTTCTATTTCTCACATAACAAGAACTCCAAAGATAGATAAATGCTGTCATTGGTTTCGCGGCAGTACATTTTGGGGGCAGCTGTCACTGAGATTCTAGTGATTCAAATGAAGAAATTATATCACTAATGTAGTGAGGACTCAGTCAAGATCTGTTTCTATCCTCTGCTCAACAATTTTGAGATTAAACATACTTTCCTTTTTTTGTGTGCTGGTTAATTCCCAGATGAAGTATATATTCACATTTCTATGCTAAATAATTCTGGGACTATGCAAATATAATTGAACTATTTATTCCAGGAAATACATGTGCATTGATAAGCTTACTTATTGAGAGTAACTCTTTCTTTTAAGAGCTGGTTTCAGGATTCTTTCCTCATGGTATTTATCAGCCCAAAGCTATCATGCC
Source organism: Nycticebus coucang (assembly GCF_027406575.1). Classification (NCBI taxonomy): domain Eukaryota; kingdom Metazoa; phylum Chordata; class Mammalia; order Primates; family Lorisidae; genus Nycticebus; species Nycticebus coucang. The sequence goes on along the minus strand of NC_069786.1, from coordinate 36,525,616 downwards.
GTGCCATATACTCTGCCTAATAGTAACCACTCTTCCTTACAAGGCCTACCACATACTCCCTGAAACCCTGTCACTATCCTCCTCTAACTTCCCTGTCTATAACGTTGCTAAGAATCCCTTTCAGAGTGCTATTCTCTCTCACTACAGGGTGACCCCAGCTTTTCCAGAAGTTATTCTGTTGAGTGGACACGTAAAAGCAGGAAGAAGGAGAGCAGCCACATACGCCCCAGAAAATGTCATGTTCCCAGAAATCATGACGATAGCCTTTTGGTTTAGATCTCACGGGCCAAACTGGGTGACATCTATGTCTCTAACTATCTGGAAAGCTGGGGAAATGAGAAATCCATCAAGATGTATCACGATAGTCACCCCAAGGGAAGGATGGTTCTTTAAGTAAGAGAGAAGTGAGGCTCACATAGATCTTGGATAGGCAAGTAAACAATGGATGTCTTTTCTAGAATAATTTAAAAAAGCTTCATTTAGAAGAGCACAGGATTACATTTTGGGGGAAAAGAAAGGTATGACTTTATGGGAGGAAAGTAATGAAATTGAACAGATTTTTCAATGGAAACAAAGGTCTACTCTTCCCCACTCAAATATAAATAACCTTATTAGAAAGCAGAAGATCAAAGGAAAGGACTGAAGTGTATGTGCTCTTCATAATAATAAAAATAAGAACTGCTCTGTGAAAGATAAATACCTCTTAAATTAAGAGACCAAAAACATTTGTTCCTCCTTCTGAGTTTAGACTGCACTGTTTTTGAAAATCAACATTTTTCCTTGGGAGAGTATATGCATGTGTGTGTGTGTGCATGCTTGTATTTGGCTCAAGAGTTGTGCATTTACTCACTGAAAAAAGCAAATGTCACTGATGTTACTATGATTCAGAATGGTGCTAAGATTGGGAGCAGACCCTGTCTGGGTGACTAAGGGTTTCAGAAGAAATTACTAAACATATGTTAAAAGTTTTTCTTCTTTCACTTAATAGTAGTCTCTTCAACCATTCATTCTGCCTTCCTGTCTCACATACAAATACATAGTGGAAAATTATTCTAGACTGAAAATTCAAGTCTAACATGTGGATAAGTGCTCTGAATTTAGATAAAAAGAGTGTCATTTCTCATGGGGGAGATTGAGAGAGGAAGGTGCATTAGAAAGAGAGAGGGAGGTAAACAATCTAATTGCTTGATGGCTAGAGACACCCACAAGAAGACCCTCTGGCTGAAGGTCTCAGAGGACATAAAAAAGATTGAGTCTCAGAGGACATAGGAAAAAGTCATATTTATGCCATTTGTTTGTTGATGATTTTGAATAATTATAAGGAATTAAACCATGGGTGATGAAGTATCTAAAGATATTAAAACAACATGCAAAACCTTTCAAAAATGGGATTGTGCAACAGAGAGAAAGGGCAGTCCACTCTGCATGTCCCACTGAGAAGGTGCAGATCCCAGTGGATGGCTGTGTCCAGGAAAGTGATAAGGGGCACATGACAGAGAAGGGTGAAATGGAGAATGCTTGATGATAACAGTCTAAAATCAAAATATTTGCTTTCTGCTTGCTATAAGCCTGAGGAAGTCGGGAGCTGATGAAAGGAAAGCCACATAGAAATGGATGCTCGGAGTCCATTTCATCATAGTCACATGGTGGAGAGCTCCAAGCACTTATTAAAACACTTTTATTGTAAATGATAAACTTACTTCCATTCCCAGTCAGTTTATATGTGAGCTACAAGATAAATTATGTACATAGAGCCCTCCCATCACTCTCACCATTAGAAACAAACGATTCCCCTTCTCATTTGAAAACTACATCATATTAAGTTTCTCCTTTTTGGGCGGCATCTGTGGCTCAAGGAGTAGGGCGCTGGTCCCATATTGCAGAGGTGGCAGGTTTAAACCCAGCCCCGGCCAAAAAAAAAAAAAGTTTCTCCTTTTCTGAACTCCTTTTCTCAGTTATGTGCATTTTGTATCGTGTGCTTGTTTTAGTGATTTCCCTAATGTTAAGTGTCAATCCTTTCAGAGCAAAAACTATATACTTCCTTTGACACGGCTCTAGCAGCCTACATAGCATTGAAAAGAGTTTTTTCCTAATGAATATATATTGAATTAAATAATAGTCCCAAAGACATACTGAATAGTTTTTTTTTTCTTTTTTCCAACTAATAAAAGTTGACACAAGGGACATTTTGTGGTTAAAATTGATAAAAATAAATATATACAGATGTATATAATCTTATTTGTTTAAATCTTTTACAGCCATTGAATGTCAAAACAGGAGAAATGGTTATGCATGGGAAAATAGGAGGGGATTATTAAATTGGAAAAATGTTTAAATTTCTTCAAATTCTTACATGTTAAAAAAAGTCTAGTTATTTTACTGGGAAAACTTATTAACCCAAAACCATTGTAAGTATCTCAGTATAAGGTTTAGTCAGAGAGGAATAGAACTTTTAATGAGATATTTACATGAGTGATTTCGTTAAAAACTATATCTTCTGCTCAAATAGTGCATGGTGTATAAAATCTGTCTTGTAAGCAATAATTATCTTCCTTCACCTTCTTAAGATGGCTTGTGATGCTATTTTTCAGAATATTAAGTGTTATATAATTTAATTAAGACAATATTAATTCTGGGGCAAATCACTATTATATTACTACAAGTAGAGCTATTTAATGGATGCTGAGCCTACCTGAAATTATAATATTAATGCACTTACTTCACTTCTTTTTTTTGATTCTTTGTCTCTTTTTAATAATAAAGGTCTATTTGCTTTTTTCCTCCCAGTATAATTTTCCTCCTTGGCACATCGTCAACTCGAGTAGTTTGGGAAGTCTGAAGAAGGGATGAGAGTAGGTATATAGGTGTGAGCTGTGTTTAATTAAATTCTCTTCAGGGAAGGCAAGTAGCAGAGTGATTAATTGCTGTTCTCCCACCTTCCAACTACTTTTGTCAAGAGGCTCTTCCGGGAAGAGGCTTGCTGCTAAATTGATAATCACCGGCTCCCTTTCATGTTTCTGGAGGAAACCCAGACTAGAGTTCAACACTTTTCAAGCTGCGTAATCATAACCCGCTCCTAATGCATCAGTTGTTAAACTAAAAGGTCTATAAAGGAAGGTACACAAATCTCTTTGCACCTGCAAATGATAGTAACAATGTGTATACAAAGCGTGGCCATGTATAACACAATATCTAACTGTAAGCGTTCATTTTCCTTTTTTCTCTTTATGTCAAAGAAAGTACATAACCAGGCCTTCCTCTACTTTTTAAAAAGAAGTCTCCATAGATAAATAATAGAAAAGAAGGAAGTGACAAGAAAAATATGCATTTGTTTCCTATTGAAAGGATTAAAAAAAAATGTGCTTAGAGCTAAATTTATTTTATGCTATTAAATATTTATTATGCACACATCATGAGTGCAGCTATCTATCAAGATATATTATTAAACCAGAAAATGAATACTGACAAATATCATAATTAAACACTATTCTAATTTACTTGAAAAAATAGAAGGAAAGATAGTGTTACTGATGTTACAGAACTAATTGTATCTCCAATCACAATGCTTAATCAGCTTTCAATAGTGTGCCTGAATCACTCAGTGTTAGGTTTGAATTGTGATTAATAATTTAAAATACGTAAAGATAAGGTCCTATCAAATACAAGTTAGACAGCTCAAGTATTAGATAATAAAAAAAAGATTGGAAACAAGCAATATGTAATGATAATTGTCCTTTTCTATTGAGATGAATGTCATATTTTTCATACACACAAGTGTAAATTTGCAATACTGCTTTATGAAACTCTAATGTTAGGAAATTTGGTAGAGATTTGTATGTAACTTTGAGAGAGCCTTTTTTTTCTCTTTGTTCATTTTCTTATTAATAATCTTTAAGTCATATACCAGTGTTCAATAGGTGGATTTAGATGAGAATTTTTGTTTGTATGTTAGCTTGTCTGTTTTTGCCTAAGCCCTGGTTTGAGCTTAGAATAAGTAGCTTTTTTTCCATTTCCAACCGCCTTTATCTTACTACCTCTGAGCAGTTTATTTGCACAGACATATCTCAAACAATATGAGATCAAGTGCATTTTATGTTCTTTGAACCAAGGACAGCAAACTTTTATGGGTTTAGTTTTTGATGGGTAGATTTTCAACATCCTACTTTTGCCAAAGAGTCTATAAAGTAACATTATTGAGACTGTCAGCTTCCTTGACAAGATAACTTGAAAGTAGACTTGTGTGAACTGGAGGAGATTTCAGTTCAGCCCCAGCTCAGCGCATTTCACAAACAGCAGTTTAATCTGCAAGATGTCCAAGCCAATAACAATGGAAGCTGAGTTAGTATTTGGAAGAGAGGAATCCTTTTGCTTTTTTTGTTGATTAGTTTTGAACTTTCTGAGTTGCCATTTCAGATTCCACTTTTCACACCTTTAAACATCCTGGGTTTTCCTTGGCATCATTAGGATTATATTGTCAGATCAAAGTTTTAGGGTATATTTGCTACTAATGTTTAACATAAAATCAAAGCGGATTTCATTTTTTTTAATTTTTAAAAATTTTAACGTTTTTAAAAAAGGATTAAAATTCAAAACTAACACTAAATTATGCACATATCTCACCAAAGCTTATCATTATCCTTGAAAATACTTACTGTACTAATGTTAAAGGTGTTATAACTATAGCTATACAGGTATATTGCTACATTTTACAAAATAAATATTGTTGTATACTATCAAGTCAGGGTCAGATGGTCTATATATAAACAAATGTGATATAAATCCCATATCTTACAACTTATTAAATGAATAATTTGTTTATATATTCTGTGTAATAACCTCACTTTGAAAATGAAATAAAAAATATGTCTTTGATAGATTGGCAATAAGGATTTGAAGAATTAAGGCATTTTGTAACAGGAAAATAAAATTCACTATTAACAAAAAAAAGTAACGATGATCATAGTATGTTTTAAGGAAGTATGAGGTCACCACTGAATACATACCTTTTTTGGAGAGTGAATTCATGAAAATTGATATCTATAATAAGAATTGTATGTATGAACACAAATAATATCTTAGCTTAGTATGAGGTAGTATTTGAATTTGGAAGACAAAATTCTGGAGGTAACAAGAGGGAAACAATGAAAACGTGACTAAGTTGAAGATTAAGTTTCAGCTTAAGGCCAACCTGAGGAACTTCCAGTAAGAAACTCCCCCTGATGGCTGTGGGAGGTTAGCTCACTGGATAGAAGGTTGGACAGTAAGCTGCTTTCTGTGCTATGTTATCAACCTACTTAGTTACCATTAGTGCTTCAGTAAAACTCTGTCTACTCAAATGTCTTTTATAAGTTATGCTTTGAGGACTAAAATAATGGTAAACTTTGTCTACTCAAAAGTCTTTTATAAGTTATGCTTTGAGTTATGCTAAAATAAAGGCAAATGAGTAGAAAGAGAGGATAATTAGATGCAAAATTGCATCTAATTAAACTAAATTGAAATAAAGCAGCAAGAACCGGTGTTCAGAAGTGGTAAGGAAAACAGGAGAACGTGAGATTGACGTGCCTATCTATCCATTCTTCCATCCTCTGATCCTTAGAAATACTGAGAAAATTGCTTAGATTTACCATAGCCTAAAATGATCCTTGGATTAACTGATAAAGATACTGAAGAAAAAGATGATTTCAGAAGCAAGGCAAGTTTGTGGATCTACAAGTTACCCATATAAGACATGGTAACTTCTTACCACAGAAGCTTAAATTCCAGAAATGGAATTTTCATGTCTTGCTTTTTTATCATTGAATCCCTTTCAAAACCTACACAGCATTGAATAATTATTTGTTAATTAAATAATCTTAATGTTTGTACATAGCAGGCCTTAAAGTATTTGTTTCCTTTACCTTTTAGTTTGTAATATTTATGGTCTACTGAATGTTCCAAATAGTCCTTTCTTAACTTAAGTCTTATTTTCATTTCACTCCTCTAGGATATCCTGGTGATCAAGCCCACAAAGGCCTAAATGTAGAACTATTAACAGAGGTTATAACAAATGAATCCAAGGTCAAGATGAATAAATGGATTCTGACTCTAATAAAAAGGAAAGGGACAAAGAAGTGCTCATTCACAACCTCCTTTCTTACACAACCCAAATGGGTTAAGATGAAATTCTTAAGTTTCCTTCTTTTAGTACAAATCAGCCTGAATTTGAGACCTACTACACAAAAACATTTATTCTCAACCTTGAATAATTCAATTAAGCTTCAAATTCTGGAACATTGGAAATTTTTCAGCTAAAAAGAATATCCCTTGTAGGAGAGAAAAAAATAAGCTATAAAATGACAAAGCACTAACTGTAAAAAGCATACGTATCCAAATTCATGTAGTTGTAAGAAACAGAAAATCTGACCCAAACTGGGTATGCCAAAAAAAGGTATTATCTGTTACTTTTATTTATAAATATTTGTTGTCTATTTTTTGAGACTTAAAAAAAATAAGTTAACTAATGACTCCATACTGAACCTCAGAGTCAAAGCATTCTATAATAGACATACTCTTATTTGACAATGTGAATGTTACTTTCTTTGCACTATTATTATTGTTTAATAATATTGTTTAATATTTCTATGTAGCGATTGTCTGATTCCTTTTCTGAATGTATTTATGTTCGTTCGTTCTTTACAAGGTTTTTGTTTCTAGTCCTTATTTTAAAGATCATTATTGTTATTAAAATTTAAGCCTTTTTAATTTTGTGAAGGCAAAAAAATGTAAACCTAATAAACACATGTATATGTAAAAAAAGAAAAAAAAAGAATAGTTAAGGGGTAAGGGTAAGGCCCCTCTCATAGACTGATGGCTTTATAAGAAGAGGACGAGACACCTGAACTGACAGGCCTTTGCCCTCCACATGTTATAAGACCCTCACAAGGTGGAGCTCGTCGTCTTTGGACTTCCAAGTCTCCAAAACTGTAAGTAATAAATTTCTTTTCTGTATTGCTCAGTCAAAAAAAAAAAAAAGGTATTTAATTGTAGTCCAACAGCTCAAGGATAGATTTACTCTCAAGTTAACCAATATCCAACTGATATGTCCGAGACCTAGAACCACTTTTTTTTATTTTTGGTAGTTGTTAACATCCTCAGAAATTTCTCTTTGAGTTCTACATTGTCTGCCAGAAACTTATAGAGCTTTCTCATCCTAAAGGGAAAAAGTTCACAATTCTTCTCCCTTGAGCACATTTACTCAATCAGAAACACACTTGTCCACTTGATTCTGATTGGCAGTATTTACCTAATATTTCCATCTATGAATGAATTATGGTGCCCAGGAGGACTGGAAATGTGGGTGACTTTTAAGAGGAAGGAAGTAGGAAAATGATTGCTGAGGAGACAACTGGTGTTTGTCTCACTGTTGCCTCTTTACACTTTTCCTTTTATTTTTCAAATTCAAGTTTGGAGATGGTGTAATAGGCAGAATCCTAGCAAGGCATATAAAGGTAGATTCAGGGGTACTTTGAAGAAGGTACAGAGGTGTTTTAAACTGTCATTCATGTTATTTTTTCTACTGAGGGCCTCTGCTGTGGCACGGAGGGCAAAATGGGGTTTTACAATTAAGTGGCATCAGTGTTTTCTACAGAATATTAAGTTATCTTCAGCTTTTATTAGAATAGCTGACAGCAGGAAATTGCAAATAATTTATAGTCATTTTGAGACTATTCAGTGTGTTTTTTAAAAAACTAATTGCTTACCTTGAAAATTAACCAGAAATTAGCATCATATTATAAAACATTTGATTATGGTCTGTGGTTTCTCTTCTCTTTATGAAAGTAATTTGGAAGTCTCTCTCTCTCTTTTTTTTTTTTTTAAATAAGAGCAGCTAGATTTCTAGTTCATGCAAATATACCTCTATTCTGCTGGCCAATAAACTATTTCAACTGCTTTGCTTCTAATTCCACTTTTTCAGCCCAATATTTTTCCTCGTTACTTATATTGAATTTATATGTTCCTTCATTATGGTATGAAATACAATGACATCCAAATTATGTCACAGAAGGCTGGGTGTGATGGCTCACACCTTAATCCTAGCACTGTGGGAGGCTGAGGTGGGTAGATTGCTCTGAGCTCACAGGTTCAAGACTAGCCTAAGTCAGAGCAAGACCCCATCTCTAAAAATAGTTGGGCATTGTGGCAGGCACCTGTAGTCTCAGCTACTTGGGAGGCTGAGGCAAGAGAATCACTTGAGCCCAAGAGTTTGAGGTTCCTGTGAGCTGTGATGCCATTGCAGTCTATGGAGGGTGACAAAGTGAGACTCTGTCTCCAAAACAAAACAAAAAGAAACAAATTATGTCACAGTAAATTCTGATTGGCATTTAGGATTTCAAAGGTAGTCTTTTATAATAATAAAACTTCCCACTAGTGAAAAATAATTATTGCAGTACAGTGTTTCAGTACTCTCCTTTAAATTCCCTAGGAAATGGTAAGGATATATTGTTTGTGATGTATGTGTAAGTTATGACAAAAAATAAAATAAATCAAATGTATTGGACTTGTATTTACTTGATCATAGTACAGTTTGATTTATATAGATATACTCTGAATGTATAGTAGGAAAGATGATGATATTGTAATAACAGGATTATGCATTGGTCTTATAACTCTCAGTGAAATCAACTCATAAATAATACAGATTTTCATATTCAGAAATTCATTTTAACTTTGATCTGATTTAATCTCTCCAATTAATTAAAAGATTATATTGTATCTACTTTAAAAAATGGAAAATGAATCTGACCTGACCTGATGATCATCATATTATTAGTCCATTGCCAGCATATAAAGCAATTAAGATAATTTAATAATTTCTTGTTTGCTACCCACCTACCTCGTAAGTTTTTAATATTTATTATTTATTTATTTATTACCTAATTGGGTCAGAATGTTACCTTACTTTTAAATCATATTTTAGTTGAATTCAAATGCTAATTAAAGACTTGTTAAAATGTAAAACCAATGTTCTGAGTTTACCATGAAAATCAATAAATTAATTATTTTCAACATTAACATTTCTTATGTCAACAATCATTTCCCATTCTTCTGATATTAGGGGTTAGATTTTCCTTGAGAGAATTTTTTTTTTTTTTTGTATTTAATGTTATTATCCCTACTTCTACTTCTAAAGGTAGGCATAAGAGATCAGAGCCAATGAGATGGAAAATGTGTATCGGGGACTTGAACAAGCTTCTTTCCTAAGGTTACTTCTAAATGGGGCTCCCTATCTTTTTGGATGGTAACATAAAAATATAAAATCTCAAGATAATGCATCATTTTGATTTAGAAAACAAAAACTGGGGGGAGGAGACAAGATGGCTGACTGAAGCCAGCTTTCCACAGAGGCTCCCATCCAGAAGGGGAGTTAAAGGACAAAAATTTCGCAAGTAACCTGGTGGATTTGAGCTGCACCAAGAGAGAAGGTTGAAGAACACACATCAACCCCGCTGAGGTGAGCTACGACCACAAGGATACAAACAAAAGGTACAAAATCCATCACCAAGCAGATGGGAGTACCCTCCCCCATGAGAATGGCTCAGAGTGCCCCACAAACAAATGGGCAGAGTTTAAAGTTCCTCCCACTACACTCCACTGGAGAGACCCTCTAAAAACTGGACCTACCTCCCCTACTAGGGTGCCATGGCATTCTCCTGCCAGGTATAAAACTGTATAAAATTGAATATATTCTCTACCTGCAACTCTGAGCTCCCAGAACTCCTCTCCACTCTCACTCGGAGATCTGGAGGCCTGTCCCCCAGGAGTTCAGATTCTTGGGTGATTTCTCGAGGGGTGTGGATGGTGCCTAAACTGCAGCTGGTTAATGCTGACTCTGGGGCACAGGAGCAAGGAGAGGATGGTCGGCTGAGAGGGAAGCACACCAGAGCAGCACTTCCCTGAGGCATGGAGCAGTAACCATCTTTTAGCAGTAATATGGCCAGGCATAAAACTGTGTAAAACTGTATATATTCTCTACCTGCAACTCTGAGCTCCCAGCACTCCCCTCCACTTTCACTCTGAGGTCTGGAAGCCTGTCCCCAGGAGTCCAGATTCTTGGGTGATTTCTCAAGGGGTGTGGACAGTGCCTAAACTGCAGCTGGTCAATGCTGACTCTGGGGCACAAGAGCAAGGAGAGGACTGTCGGCTGAGAGGGAACCACACCAGAGCAACAGTTCCCTGAGGCTTTAAGCAACAACCATCTTCTCTTGGATATTCTGAAGGCCACACTCCCTGTCTCCCTGGGCAACCAGAGGAGGCTGGCAACCACCTGTGAGTAAAGGATTTGCCTGAGGCAGAACCGACTCACAGTCCTGGGAAGTGCCCCAGGCAGGGCTGACCCAGAGGACCGCTTTACTGAGCCTAAGACACACCTGGCCCTCAGGGGATCGTCAGCCTACAGACAAAAGGAAGGCAGCAGGATAGAACTGACAGGTAACCGAATACAAAACTGCAGGAGCAAAGACAGGGCTTTAAAACTCAAAACAGCTTCTCTTCTGCAGGGGAACTTAACAGGAACAGACAAAATCCTGCACAGTTGTTCTGTTCTGTACTGTTCTATTCTCTTCTGTTCTGTCAGTAACATCAATCAGGGGTGGGGCTGGACCTGAGTGTCCACAACCTTCATCAAGCACCCGAGGCTGTCAGGCCTCACCTCCTCCAGCTAGATAGAGGCACAGCACAGAGACCTGGCAGATCGCCTTGTGATTCAGGCAGGGGCAAACCCCTGGAGTATCTGTTCACTACAGGCAAATGGGTCAGCCAACTGCAAGGCTATCAGTGACTGGGTGTGACAGAGGTGCGAGGGGAGGAAGGAGCTATCAACCTTCCCAGACTGATCTATTGACTGGGTGGCTCCTCCTGACTCCACGCAGCACTGGAGCAAGCCATATCACAGTAGTCACCAGACCCTTGTGATCCAGTTCCCAGAGACCTCTTAAACTCTCCCACCTGAGACTGGTGCTGACTGAGACAAATGATTTGGACCTTTTGAACTGAGCCAATTGCCTGAAGACTATTCAGGTGGTGCCCTGGGTGTGTGGTTGTAGGCAGGTTTGATTTTCCTTTTCCAATTGTTGCCTGTGGTGGGTGGGGTGACTTAATTGCTGGTATATCTCCACAGCTGAGACTTCAACCCGGAGTAACTATTTCACTAGGGTCAAACAGAAACCAGCTGAAAACAAGACAGAACCACTTAGCCCCACCACACCAAACAGGGCCTCAGTTACTCAGTCCACAGCACTTTACGGGTCCTTGACAAAGCTCTAGGGGAAAAATCACAGGGAGTAAAATAATCATGCGGCAAAATCAGCAGAAAAACTCTGGTAACATGAACAACCAGAATAGATCAACCCCCCCAAGAAAAGATATGGCAGATATAACTGAAGATCCCATTCATAAACAACTGGCTGAGGTGTCAGAAATCAAATTCAGAATCTGGATTGCAAGCAAGATTAATAAAGTGGAGGAACATTTGGAATTAGAACTTCGAGCAGCAATTCAAAAGTCGGAATTAGGAATTTGAGGAGAAATTCAAAAGTTGTCTCAAGAATTTAACGAATTTAAAGACAAAACCACCAAAGACTTAGACACACTGAAGCAAGAATTTGAAGCCCTCAAAGATATGAAAAATACAGTAGAATCCCTCAGTAACAGAGTGGAGCAAGCAGAAGAAACGATTTCTGACTTTGAAGACAAAGCTTTTGAACGCTCCCAAAAGGAAGAGAAATGGAGAGCAAAAAGAACCATTCTCTCAGAGAGCTCTGGGATAATTCAAAGAAAGTTAATATTTGCCTCATTGAAATCCCTGAAACCAATGAAGTGGCTTCACTAGGCACAGAGGCCCCTCTACATGAAATTATGAAAGAGAATTTTCCAGACATGCCTAGAGATTCTGAAATTCAGATATCAGACAGCTTCAGAACCCCAGCATGACTCAACCCCAAAAAGGCATCCCCAAGGCATATCGTAATTAACTTCACTAAAGTTAATATGAAGGAGAAAATTCCCAAAGCAGCCAGACGAAAGAAATCCATTACCTACAAAGGGAAGAATATTAGAATGAATGCAGATCTCTCTGCTGAAATATTTCAAGCCAGAAGAGGGTGGTAATCGACTTTTAATCTCCTAAAGCAAAATAACTTTCAACCCCGGATCCTGTATCTAGCTAAACAGAATTTCATTTATGATGGATAAATTAAATACTTTAATGACATTCATATGTTGAAGAAATTTGCCATAACCAAACCACCTCTTCAGGATATTCTCAGACCTATCCTCCATAATGAACAACCCAATACTCTACCACAAAAGTAAACTCACTCAGAAACTCTTGATCAAACTCTGACTTCCACACTGGCTAAAGGATTAAAAATGTCCACTGGACTTTTGAAAAACTCGATACCCAAAATTTTACCAGACTTATCAATATTCTCCATTAATGTGAATGGCTTAAACTGTCCTCTAAAGAGGCATAGGTTAGCTGACTGGATACAAAAACTCAGGTCAGATATTTGTTGCATACAAGAGTCACATCTTAACTTAAAAGACAAATACAGACTCAGGGTGAAAGGATGATCACCTATATTTCAGGCAAATGGTAATCAGAAAAAAGCAGGTGTTGCAATTTTATTTGCAGATATAATAGGCTCTAAACCAACAAAAGTAAGGAAGGATAAGAATGGTCACTTCATATTTGTTAAGGGTAATACACAATATGATGAGATTTCAATTATTAATATCTATGCACCCAACCAGAATGCACCTCAATTTATAAGAGAAACTCTAACTGACATGAGCAACTAGATTTCCTCCAGCTCCATAAAAGTCAAAGATTTCAACACTGCTTTGGCTGTATTGGATCGATACTCCAATAAGAAGTTGAGCAAAGAAATTTTAGATTTAAACCTAAGCATCCAACATTTGGATTTAGCAGACATCTACAGAACATTTTATCCCAAAAAACTGAATACACATACTTCTCATCAGCTCACCAAACTTACTCCAAAATCAATCACACCTTAGGTCACAAGTCTAATCTCAGTAAATTTAAAGGAATAGAAATTATTCCTTGCATCTTCTAGAACCACCATGGAATAAAACTTGAGCTGAGTAACAACAGAAATCTGCATACTCATACAAAAACATGGAAGTTAAATAACCTTATGCTGAATGATAGCTGGGTCAGAGATGAGATTAAAAAGGGAATTGCCAAATTTTTGGAACAAAACAACAATGAAGACATGAATTATCAGAACCTCTGGGATACCGCAAAGGCAGTCCTAACGGGGAAATTTATAGCACTTGCAAGCCTTCCTCAAGAGAACAAAAAAAGAGGAAGTCAACAACCTAATGGGATATCTCAAGCAACTGGAAAAGGAAGAACATTCCAACCCCAAACCCAGTAGAAGAAAAGGAATAACCAAAATTAGAGCAGAATTAAATGAAATTGAAAACAAAAGAATAATGCATCAGATCAATAAATCAAAAAGCTGTTTTTTTGAAAATGTCAATAAAATAGATAAACCTTTGGCCAACCTAATCAGGAAAAAAAGAGTAAAATCTCTAATCTCATCAATCAGAAATGACAAAGACGAAATAACAACAGACTCGTCAGAAACTCAAAAAATCCTTAATGAATATTACAAGAAACTTTATTCTCAGAAATATGAAAATCTAAAGGAAATTGACCAATACTTAGAAGCACTTCACCTTCGAAGACTTATCCAGAACCAAGTGGAAATGTTGAACAGGCCCATATCAAGTTCTGAAATAGCATCAACCATACAAAACCTCCCTAAAAAGAAAAGCCCGGGACCAGATGGTTTCACGTCAGAATTCTACCAAATCTTTAAAGAGGAATTACTACCTATATTACTCAACCTGTTCAAAAATGTAGAAAAAGAAGGAAGACTACCCAACATTCTATGAAGCAAACATCATCCTAATCCCCAAACCAGGAAAACACCCAACAAGAAAAGAAAATTATAGACCAATATCACTAATGAATATAGATGCAAAAATATTCAACAAGATTCTAACAAACAGAATCCAGCAACACATCAAAAAAATTATACATCATGACCAAGTCGGTTTTATCTCAGGGTCTCAAGGCTGGTTCAATATCCGTAAATCTATAAGTATAATTCAGCACATAAACAAATTAAAAAACACAGACCACATGATTCTCTCAATCGATGCAGAAAAAGCTTTTGATAATATCCAGCATCCTTTCATGATCAGAACACTTAAGAAAATTGGTATAGAAGGGACAGTTCTTAAACTGATAGAGGCCATCTACAGCAATCCCACAGCCAATATCATATTGAATGGAGTTAAATTGGAATCATTTCCACTCAGATCAGGAACCAGACAAAGCTGCCAATTGTCTCCATTGCTCTTTAACATTGTAATGGAAGTTTTAGCCACCGCAATTAGTGAAGAAAAGGCGATTGAGGGTATCCATGTAGGGTCAGAAGAGATCAAACTTTTGCTCTTCACAGATGATATGATTGTATATCTGGAAAACACAAGGGACTCTACTACAAAACTCTTAGAAGTGATCAAGGAATACAGCAGCGTCTCAGGTTACAAAATCAACATTCATAAATCGGTATCCTTTATATATACCAACAATACTCAAGTTGAAAAATCAGTTAAGGACTCTATCCCATTCACAGTAGTGCCAAAGAAGATGAAATATTTGCGAGTTTATCTAACAAAGGACGTGAAAGATGTCTATAAAGAGAACTGTTAAACTCTAAGAAAAGAAATAGCTGAAAATGTTAACATATGGAAAAACATACCATGTTCATAGCTGGGAAGAATCAACATCGTTAAAATGTCCATACTACCCAAAGCAATATAAAATTTTAATGTAATCCCTATTTAGGCTCCACTGTCATACTTTAAAGATCTTGAAAAAACAATACTTCGTTTTATATGGAATCAGAAAGAACCTTGAATAGCCAACACATTACTCAGAAATAAAAACAAAGCAGGAGGAATCATGCTACCAGACTTCAGACTATACTACAAATCGATAGTGATCAAAACAGCATGGTACTGGCACAAAAACAGAGAAGTAGATGTCTGGAACAAAATAGAGAACCAAGAGATGAATCCAGCTACTTACCGTTATTTGATCTTTGACAAGCCAATTAAAAACATTCAGTGGGGAAAAGATTCCCTATTTAACAAATGGTGCTGGGTGAACTGGCTGGCAACCTGCAGAAGACTGAAACTGGACCCACATCTTTCACCATTAACTAAGATAGACTCTCACTGGATTAAAGATTTAAACTTAAGACATGAAACCATAAAAATACTAGAAGAGAGTGTAGGGAAAATCCTTGAAGAATTTGGTCTGGGCGAGTATTTTATGAGGAGGACCCCCAGGCAATTGAAGCAGCTTCAAAAATACACTACTAGGATCTGATCAAACTAAAAAGCTTCTGCACAGCCAAGAACACAGTAAGTAAAGCAAGCAAACAGCCCTCAGAATGGGAAGAAATATTTGCAGGTTATGTCTCTGACAAAGGTTTAATAACCAGAATCCACAGAGAAGTCAAATGTATAAGCATGAAAAGAACAAGTGATCCCATCACAGGCTGGGCCACTTGAAGAGAAACTTCTGTGAAGAAGACAGGTGCACAGCCTACAGACATATGAAAAAATGCTCAGCATCTTTAATCATCAGAGAAATGCAAATCAAAACTACTTTGAGATATCATCTAACTCCAGTAAGACTGGCCTATATTACAAAATCCCAAGACCAGAGATGTTGGCGTGGATGTGGAAAAAAGGGAACATTTCTACACTGCTGGTGGGAATGCAAATTAATACATTCCTTTTGGAAAGATGTATGGAGAACACTTAGAGATCTAAAAATAGATCTGCCATTCAATTCTATAATTCCTCTACTAAGCATATACCCAGAAGACCAAAAATCACGTCACAACAAAGATATTTGTACCAGAATGTTTATTGCAGCCCAATTAATAACTGCTAAGTCATGGAAAAAGCCCAAGTGCCCATCGATCCATGAATGGATTAATAAATTGTGGCATATGTACACCATGGAACATTACGCATCCTTAAAGAAAGACGGAGACTTTACCTCTTTCATGTTTACATGGATGGAGCTGGAATATATTCTTCTTAGTAAAGTATCCCAAGAATGGAAGAAAAAGTACCCAATGTACTTGGCCCTACTATGAAACCAATTTATGGCTTTTGCATAAAAGCTATAACCCAGTTACAACCTAAGAATAGGGGGAAGGAGGAAAGGGAGGGGAGGGATGGGGGAGGTGGGCCGAGGAAGGGGGATTGGTGGGATTACACCTGCGGCGCATCTTACAAGAGTATATGTGGAACTTAGTAAATGTGGAATGTAAATGTCTTAGCACAATAACTAAGAAAATGCCAGGAAGACTATGTTAACCAGTGTGATAAAATCTGTCAGACGGTCTATGAAACTAGTGTATGGTGCCCCATGATCACATTAATGTTCACAGCTATGATTTAATAAAAAAAAAAAAAAGAAAGAAAGAAGAAAAAACAAAACAAAAACTGGCTATTGCCAGTAAACCACCTGAAGAACACTGAGAATGCTGCAGAAGAAAGCTAGTGTTTTTGTTTTGTTTTTTGTTTGTTTGTTTGTTTGTTTGTTTTGTTTTATAACTTTGTATTCATTTTTACAGCAAACCATTCCTACAATACAGTCTCCTGGAGATATTTTCAGTCCCATGAGCCAATAAAATCCTAGGGGAGGTGTGTTTTGAAGGGGGGACCTACTAACTAGATTCAATATATGTTTTCACTTCTGTTTTCTTAAGAGAAATGTACATACATAAATTGCATAAATCATTACTATACTACTCTATAAGTTTTAGTATCTGCATATTTTTCTGTAATACACTCCCATTAAGGTATAACATCATCCTTAAAGAATTAGTATTATGCCACTTTTTAGACAATCCTCAAAGAAGCCAACAATTTACAGATTTTTTTTATACTATCCATGTGTTACTAGTTATAAAATTTCATATAGAGTATGCATATTTTTGTATCTTTTTGCTGTCAAAATAATGTTTTCAGGTGTATCCATGTTGTTACATGCATCAGAAGCTTGTACTTTTTTTTTTATTGCTAAGTAGTATTCTGTTTTGTTAATACACCACAATTTATTTTCCAACTTCCTATTGATGTACATTTTGTGGTTTCCAGCTTGGGGCTATTATCAAGAAACCTGATATAGACATTCACATATAATGTCTTTGAGTGAAAATATGTTTTGCAACCATTGCCCATTTGTTGCTCTAGCTGTTTCTTTTCTTTTTCCCCTTCTTTTTCCTTTTCTCACTCTCTTCTCATAGAATATCAATTATACTATTTTTTAAACATTATTTTTAACAATTTCTCTAGAATTTGCAATACACACAATTAATCTAAGTTCTGTTTTAAGAACATAGTACCTCCCAGGTACTGCCCCTACTTCATAGTAGAGTATTCATTCATTTATTACCCATAAGGTAAACTTCAATCACCTGATACATTATTGCTATTGTTACTTTGAATAAATTGTTATTTGTTGGAATAAATAAGAAAAATAAAGAATTTTATTTTATACTTAAACTTCTCAAATGATCTTTCTTTTTTAGGAAGATCCAGGTTTTCTTTTCCTTCTTCCTAAAGTATGTCTATTAACATTTCTTGCAAGATATGTCTACTGGCAACAAATTCTCTCAATTTTTATTTATCTGAGAGCCTTTATTTCTCTTCTATTTTTGAAAGATAATTTCACTTGGATACAAATTTCTAGGTTGGTGATTTTTTTTTCCTTTTAATACTTCAAATATTTCATTCTGTTCTCTTCTTTCTAGCATACATTCTGAACAAAATTTATATGTATTTTTTTTTCATGTTTCTGAATATAATGTAGTATTCTGTGTGAGATCCTGGAAGAAAAAAGGATAATTAGGGAAATTTGGAAAAAACCTGAATATTTGTGGTTTAAGTTAATAATAATGTATCAATATTAGTTCATTAATTTTGACAAATGAACCATACTCAGATAAGATGTTCATAATAAACTGGGTGTGAAATATATGAGATTATCTTTCCCTCTCTCTAGTATCTTCAGAATAATTCTGTAAATCTAAAATTGGTAAAGAATTTCTAAAAAGTATTTTTTTTAATTAAATAATTTCTGAAATCAGATAAGATCAGGCATGTTCAGGGTGATACAGCCAATCTAAAATTAAAAAAAAAATTAAACTTTGCTTTATGAACTGTTTATCTTTGTATGAATACCATGTTCTCTTGATCACTATATTTCTGTAGTAAGTCTTGCATATAGTTAGTAGAAATCCTGATATTTATTTTTCAAGATTATTTTGGGAGGTTTGATAATTTGCTTTTTAACATATTTTTAAAACATCTTATAAGATTACTGGAATTATGATTAGGATTAAATCAAAGTTATCAAACAATTTAAAGAGAATTGACATCTTAGTAAAATGAGTGTTAGGAATGTTATATACCTACTCATTTATTCAGGTCTTCAATTAATCTCAGCAACATTCTATAATATTAGTGAAGATGTCTATTCTTACACTTCTTTTGCTAATTTCAGTTCTAAATAGTTCATGGGTTTAAATGCTACTATAAACGGACTTTTAACTTTTACTTTCAAATTGTTTGCAGTAACACAAATTCAATCAAGTTTAGTATAGTGACTTTATTCTGCAAACTTGCTAAATATACTTGTGAGGTGAACTAGTTGCTTTTTGTAAATTCCTTACCATTTTCTTTTTTTATTTATTATTTTTTTTTATTAAATCATAGCTGTGTACATTGATTTATTCATGGGGCATCATTCACTAGCTTCACAGACCGTTTACCAAGTTTCACATATACCCTTGTAAGTTGCACCACTGGTGTAATCCCACCAATCCCCTTCCCTCTACCCACCTCCCTCCTCCCTCCCCTCCCTTTCCCCCTTTCCCCTATTCTTAGGTTGTAACTGGGTTATAGCTTTCATGTGAAAATCCTAAATTAGTTTCATAGTAGGGCTGAGTACATTGGGTACTTTTTCTTCCATTCTTGAGATACTTTACTAAGAAGAATATGTTCCAGATCCATCCATGTAAACATGAAAGAGGTAAAGTCTCCATCTTTCTTCTTACCATTTTCTAAGTAGAAAAAAAATCATGTTAATGGAAATAAAGACAATTTGCTTTTTACTTTTGATTTTATGCTTTTTATTTAATTTGGTCGATAATTGTAATTTTTAGAACAAACTTAAACTCAATGTTAAACAGCTGAGATAGGAGCTAGGTTTTGTTTGTTTGTTTGTTTGTCTGTTTTTGAGACAAAAATCTCACTCTGTCACCCTGTGTAGAATGTCCTGGTGTTGTAGCTCACAGCAATGTCATAATCTTTGGGTCTGAACTATCTCTTGCCTTAGCCTCCTGAGTAGCTGGGACTACAGGCATCCACCACAATGCCCAGCTAGATTTTCTATTTTTAGTAAAGATGGTATCTTGCTTTTGCTCATGCTGGTCTCAAATTTCTGAGCTCAAGCAGTCCACCTACCCTGGCCTCCAGGAGTGCTATGATTACAGGTGTGAGTCACTGCACAAGTGTTCACTTTTTCCCACCATTAGAGGGAAGTAATTTAATGTTTTACCAGTTTGCCTTATAAAGTATTAGCTACATTTCTACAATAGACACCACAGCTCCTGTGTCATCTCTCCACTACAATTACAGCTTCTCTTTAATTCCTTCTTTTGGGGTGCTGTTGGGATAATTTTATCATCCTGCTCTTGCTAGCTACACCATATTGGTTCATTTAATCCTGCCCACAATGTTGTTACTGACCTCTACATTAAGTTTTCTTCATTTAAGTCTTTGAGTATACTATCCTGAGAGATACCCAGATCCTGTCTCATAAAAGCACAACATAAAAATATTAATTTTATTTCTTATTCAGAAGTAATTTTATTTTAGAGCTAACATAACTGGTATTTTGATTAAGACAGCTTATTGAGATATAAATATAAAGCAACTCCATTTCTGTTTTCAATCATTCTTTGAAATGTACTCCCTTCAGCCAGGTCTTCTGTTGTATAGGATGAAAACTTGGGTGGGTTCCATGATTTTTATGGTCACTCCAAAACTAAAAACAAAAATCCTATTTAAAGTTGCAAAACAGTTTCAATTCAGCAATGAAAATGGGATATCTCTACTACTTTAAAAATTTCAAATTTGCTATAACATTAAGGGTACGTAGTCTCTTCCTCGGTTTAGTCTGCTGTATTGGGAATTCTACAGGAGGGGATGGAATTTAGTAGACTGATTCCCTCTTTCCCCATCAATGGTGACTCATATTTGCCTTTCTACACCTAATGTCTGACATTCCCTATGAAAGAGGGTAAAGAAAAGGTAAAGAAAAAAGGATATATGAAGGTTTCTACTTTCCTAATGTCATCATGAGCTAGTTTGTGCTTTCTCTGGATGTGTCAGATATTTAAATTGAATTATGTTTTATGGATGAAATTTTATTCTGAAACTTTCACTTATATTTCAGGGATCTCTTACCTGTGATTACCTTGATGATACTAATGATTTTTCTTGTGATTTATAGTTTGCATCTCTCTCTGCTATCCCCGAACATCTAGCAATAACTCCAGTATTTTGCTATTAGCTGATGTAAACAGCCCTCCTTTAATGGGATCAAAGATAAATCCATAATTTACCTTGCTGGTTTGTGACTAAATTCTAGTTCATGGAAATCACTCACACAGCCTTTCAACTTAATATTTTGGGAGTTTTATTACTTCAAAAATAAAATCCTCCTCTCTTGGGCTTTAGATTTCTTTGTTCAATATTTTGTCTTTCAGATTTTTATGAAAATCAAACATCGGATCACTGGTTTCCCCAAACTCTACAGGATACGTTTTAAGGTCTCACAGACTTTCTTAGAATTGTCTCCCCTGAGTTAATGAAAATCAGGAATCTCCCTCGTGAGGGAGGTGAAATTGGCAGACTAGCTCTTATGAATGAATTTATTTTTAAAAATCCTCCTTCCACTCAATCTCTGACTCTTGATCCTTTTACAGGATTGGTGTTGGCAGGAGGTTTAGCAGTTTTGGATCATTTCTTTAAAATTTCCCATCACAGTATGGTATGTCACTTTGCAATATAGTATTATTTTTCCCATGGTCCCTTCCATTTAACATGTTGTTACATTTTCATCTTCCCATTCTGAAATTCTCTTTACTCCACCTTTTTTATGTAAAAAGGCAACTCCTTACTCATTTATGGAAAGAAAAGGGAGTGCATTTTTGTTAGGGCTATAGTTTACTTTCTCCATGTTGGAACTCTTCTAACAGTAACTGGGGCCTTTGCTCAAATTTTCTTCAAGCCACATTTTCCAGATTTTTTTGATATAATTCAAGTCTCCTTTTTTTATCCCTTTTCATGTCTAAGTTAAAAAAGGATGAAAGGTGGCGCCTGTGGCTTAAAGGAGTAGGGTGCTGGTTCCATATGCCAGAGGTGGTGGGTTCAAAACCAGCCCCAGCCAAAGACTGAAAACAAAACAGGATGTCATCTGAGAAATCTGAGAAAGATGTCATTGTCTACCTGAATTTCAAATTTAACTGGGTATCCTATTTTTTTTCTAAGTCTGCCAACCCTACACAGTGAGCCCTGTTTATTAAGAAATGTTTTACCAAAAAAAAAAAAGAAAGAACTTTTTTTACCTCAACACAATCACATTATATAGTTTTCTTTCACTTTTCTTTGAACTGTATTGTATCCAATTCTGTACAGCTCTGTCAGAGTTACTTCCTGTAAGGTTCCCCACATGTGTTTATCAGTACATAAATACCCCCAAAGGTATGTTTCTAGAAAATATAACCTGAATTTCAGGCTGAACAGAATTTCCTTCACTAAGCCCTTTTGTATTTGTTTCTGGCCTTGCCTCACATAGAGTTTACTTTTTAAGTTTTTTGTTTTACCCCTGTATCACTTATGGCTCTAGCAGAAAAAAGAAAAATCAAATCATTAAATGAAGAGAATTTTAATAAAAAAACTTTTTGTAGGAATGTGGACAGAGTTAAGAGACTCAGGGAGTAGCAATAAATAACAACTATTAACATTCCTGTGCCAGAGATAGATGGTATGACCAGAATCCAGGGACAGTGGTAGGGAAGAGAACCACCCAAATGAACAGTGCTGATGGCTGAAGAAAGTATCTTTTGCTTCACTATGGCCTGAAGGGAGAATAGTCATCTTACTGTCAGAACAATGGCATCTCCCCTGTCCAATCCCATCTGGAAGCCAGAATACGGGTCCTAAGTGAAGGAGTTTATGGAAGTCCACTGGGAAAGGGTGGACAATAAATCTGAAGAAACATTGGCTAAGAACAAAGGGGAAATAACAACTGATCCCACAGAGATAAAAGAGATCATCTCTGAATACAAACAGAAATTCTATGCCCATAAATTTGACAATGTGAAGGAAATGGATCAATATTTGGAATCACACCCACTCCCTAGACTTAGCCAGGAAGAAATAGAGCTCCTGAACAGACCAATTTCAAGCACTGAGATTAAAGAAACAATAAAAAATCTCCCTACGGCAGATGTGATTGAAGATCCCATTCATAAACAACTGGCTGAGATGTCAGAAATCAAATTCAGAATTTGAATTGCAGACAAGATTAATAAAATGGAATTAGGAATTCGAGGAGAAATTCAAAAGTTGTCTCAAGAATTTAATGAATTTAAAGACAAAACCACCAAAGACTTAGACACACTGAAGTAAGAATTCACAGCCCTCAAAGATATGAAAAATACAGTAGAATCCCTCAGCAACAGAATGGAGCAAGCAGAAGAAAGGATTTCTGACATTGAAGATAAAGTCTTCGAACGCTCCCAATCTCTCAAAGAGGAAGAGAAATGGAGAGCAAAAACGGATCACTCACTCAGAGAGCTCTCAGATAATTTGAAAAAAAGAAATATACGAATTATTGGGATTTCTGAGAATGATGAAGCGGCCTTGAAGGGCACAGAGGCCCTTCTGCATGAAATTATAAAAGAAAATTTTCCAGACATGCCTAGAGAATCTGAAATTCAGATAGCAGTTTCAGAACCCCAGAAGGATTCAACCCCAATAAGTCATCTCCCAGACATATCATAATTAGCTTCACTAAAGTTAACATGAAAGAGAAGATTCTCAAAGCAGCCCTGTGAAAGAAAACTATTACGTACAAAGGTAAGAATATTAGAATAACTGCAGATCTCTCTGCTGAAAATTTTTAAGCCAGAAGAGAGTGGTCATCAACTTTTAATCTCCTAAAGCAAAATAACTTTCAACCCAGGATCTTGTATCCAGCTAAACTGAGTTTCATCTATGATGGAGAAATTAAATACTTCAATGACATTCATATGTTGAAAAAATTTGCCATAAGTAAACCAGCTCTTCAGGATATTCTCAGACCTATCCTCCACAATGACCAACCCAATCCAATACCACAAAAGTAAACTCACTCAGAAACTTCGGATCAAACTCCAACTTCCACACTGGCAAAAGGATTAAAAATGTCCACTGGACCTTTGAAAAACTCGATACCCAAAATTCCACCAGACTTATCAATACTCTCCATCAATGTGAATGGCTTAAACTGTCCTCTAAAGAGGCATAGGTTAGCTGACTGGATACAAAAACTCATGCCAGATGTTTCTTGCATACAAGAGTCACATCTTAACTTAAAAGACAAATACAGACTCAGGGTGAAAGGATGGTCATCCATATTTCAGGCAAATGGTAATCAGAAAAAAGCAGGTGCTGCAAATTTATTTGCAGATACAGTAGGCTTTAAACCATCAAAAGTAAGGAAGGACAAGAATGGTCACTTCATATTTGTTAAGGGTAATACTCAACGTGATGAGATCTCAATTATTAATATCTATGCACCCAACCAGAATGCACCTCAATTTATAAGAGAAACTCTAACAGACATGAGTAACTTGATTTCCTCCAGCTCCATAATCGTTGGAGATTTCAACAATCCTTTGGCAGTGTTGGATCGATCCTCCAGCAAGAAGCTGAGCAAAGAAATCTTAGAGCTAAACCTAACCATCCAATATTTAGATTTAGCAGACATCTACAGAACATTTCATCCCAACAGACTGAATACACATACTTCTCATCAGCCCATGGAACTTACTCCAAAATTGACCACATTTTAGGTCACAAGTCTAACCTCAGTAAATTTAAAGGAATAGAAATTATTCCATGCATCTTCTCGGACCATCATGGAATAAAACTTGAATTGAGTAACAACAGGAATCTGCATACTCATACAAAAACATGGAAGTTAAATAACCTTATGCTGAATGATAGCTGGGTCAGAGATGAGATTAAGAAAGAAATCGCCAATTTTTTGGAACAAAACGACAATGAAGACACAAACTATCAGGACCTCTGGGACACCGCAAAGGCAGTACTAAGAGGGAAATTTATAGCACTGCAAGCCTTCCTCAAGAGAACGGAAAGAGAGGAAGTTAACAACTTAATGGGACATCTCAAGCAACTGGAAAAGGAAGAACATTCCAACCCCAAACCCAGTAGAAGAAAAGAAATAACCAAAATTAGAGCAGAATTAAATGAAATTGAAAACAAAAGAATAATACAACAGATCAATAAATCAAAAAGCTGGTTTTTTGAAAAGGCCAATAAAATAGATAAACCTCTGGCAAACCTAATCAGAAAAAAAAGAGTAAAATCTCTAATGTCATCAATCAGAAACAACAAAGACGAAATAACAACAGACTCATCAGAAATCCAAAAAATCCTTAATGAATATTACAAGAAAATTGATTCTCAGAAATATGAAAATCTGAAGGAAATTGACTGATACTTGGAAGCACGCCACCTTCCAAGACTTAACCAGAATCAAGTGGAAATGTTGAACAGACCCATATCAAGTTCAGAAATAGCATCAACTATACAAAACCTCCCTAAAAAGAAAAGCCCGGGACCAGATGGTTTCACGTCTGAATTCTACCAAACCTTTAAAGAGGAATTAGTACCTATATTACTCAACCTGTTCCAAAATGTAGAAAAAGAAGGAAGACTACCCAACACGTTCTATGAAGCAAACATCACCCTGATCCCCAAACCAGGAAAAGACCCAACAAGAAAAGAAAATTATAGACCAATATCACTAATGAATAGAGATGCAAAAATATTCAACAAGATCCTAACAAACAGAATCCAGCAACACATCAAACAAATTATACATCATGACCAAGTTGGTTTTATCCCAGGGTGTCAAGACTGGTTCAATATACGTAAATCTATAAATGTAATTCAGCACATAAACAAATTAAAAAACAAAGACCATATGATTCTCTCAATTGATGCAGAAAAAGCTTTTGATAATATCCAGCACCCTTCATAATCAGAACACTCAAGAAAATTGGTCTAGAAGGGACTTTTCTTAAACTGATAGAGGCCATCTACAGCAAACCCACAGCAAATATCATATTGAATGGAGTTAAATTGGAATCATTTCCACTCAGATCAGGAACCAGACAAGACTGCCCATTGTCTCCATTGCTTTTCAACATTGTAATGGAAGTTTTAGCCACAGCAATTAGGGAAGAAAAGGTGATCAAGGGAATCCATATAGGGTCAGAAGAGATCAAACATTTGCTCTTCGCAGATGATATGATAGTGTATCTGGAAAACACTAGGGACTCTACTAGAAAACTCCTAGAAGTGAGCAAGGAATACAGCAGCGTCTCAGGTTGCAAAATCAACATCCATAAATCGGTAGCCTTTATACACACCAACAACAGTAAGTTGAAAAAGCAGTTAAGGACTCTATCCCATTCACAGTAGTGCCAAAGAAGATGAAATATTTGGGAATTTACCTAACGAAAGATGTGAAAGATCTCTATAAAAAGAACTATGAAACTCTAAGAAAAGAAATAGCTGAAAATGTTAACAAATGGAAAAACATACCGTGCTCATGGCTGGGAAGAATCAACATTGTCAAAATGTCCATACTACCCAAAGCAATATATAATTTCAACACACTCCCTATTAAAGTTCCACTGTCATATTTTAAAGATCTTGAAAAAACAATACTTTGTTTTATATGGAATCAGAAAAAAACCTCGAATAGACAAGACATTACTCAGAAATAAAAACAAAACAGGAGGAATCACACTACCAGACCTCAGACTTTACTACAAATTGATAGTGATCAAAACAGCAGGGTATTGGCACAAAAACAGAGAAGTAGATATCTGGAACAGAATAGAGAACCAAGAGATGAATCCAGCTACTTACCGCTATTTGATTTTTGACAAGCCAATTAAAAACATTCAGTGGGGAACAGATTCCCTATTTAACAAATGGTGCTGGTTGAACTGGCTGGCAACCTGCAGAAGACCCACACCTTTCACCATTAACTAAGATAGACTGTCATTGGATTAAAGATTTAAACTTTAAGACATGAAACTATAAGATTTAAACTTAAGACATGTCATTGGATTAAAGATTTAAACTTTAAGACATGAAACTATAAAAATACTAGAGGAGAATGCAGGGAAAACCCTTGAAGAAATTGGTCTGGGTGAGTATTTCATGAGGAGAACCCCCCCGGCAATTGAAGCAGCTTCAAAAATACACTACTGGGACTTGATCAAACTAAAAAGCTTCTGCACAGCTAAGAACACAGTAAGCAAAGCAAGCAGACAGCCCTCAGAATGGGAGAAGATATTTGCAGTGTATATCTCTGACAAAGGTTTAGTAACCAGAATCCACAGAGAACTCAAACGCATCAGCAAGAAAAAAACAAGGGATCCCATCGCAGGCTGGGCAAGGGATTTGAAGAGAAACTTCTCTGAAGAAGACAGGTGCATGGCCTTCAGACATATGAAAAAATGCTCATCATCTTTAATCATCAGAGAAATACAAATCAAAACTACTTTGAGATATCATCTAACTCCACTGAGACTAGCCTATATCACAAAATCTCAAGACCAGAGATGTTGGCGTGGATGCGGAGAAAAGGGAACACTTCTGCACTGCTGGTGGGAATGCAAATTAATACATTCCTTTTGGAAAGAGATATGGAGAACACTCAGAGATCTAAAAATAGATCTGCTATTCAATCCTGTAATCCCTCTGCTGGGCATATACCCAGAAGACCAAAAATCACAACATAACAAAGATATTTGTACCAGAATGTTTATTGCAGCCCAATTCATAATTGCTAAGTCATGGAAAAAGCCCAAGTGCCCATTGATCCACGAATGGATTAATAAATTGTGGTATATGTACACCATGGAATACTATGCAGCCTTAAAGAAAGATGGAGACTTTACCTCTTTCATGTTTACATGGATGGAGCTGGAACATATTCTTCTTAGTAAAGTATCTCAAGAATCGAAGAAAAAGTACCCAATGTACTCAGCCCTACTATGAAACTAATTTGGTGCTCTCACATGAAAGCTATAACCCAGTTACAACCTAACAATAGGGGGAAGTGGGAAAGGGGGGGTGGTGGGTAGAGGGAGGGGGATGGGTGGGATCACACCTGTGGTGCATCTTACAGGGGTATTTGCAAAACTTGGTAAATGTAGAATGTAAATGTTTTGGCACAGTAACTGAGATAACGCCGGAAAGGCTATGTTAACCATTGTGATAAAAATGTGTCAAATGGTCTATGAAGCGAGTGTATGATACCCCATGATCATATCAATGTATACAGTTATGATGTAATAAAAAAAAAATCTTCCAACCAAAAAATGCCCTGATCCATATAGCTTCACACCACAATTTTATCAAACCTTCAAGGAAGAGCTTATTTCTGTACTACAGAAATTATTCCAAAAAATTGAGGAAGAAGGAATCCTCCCCAACACATTCTATGAAGCAAACATCACCCTGATACCAAAACCAGGAAAAGACCCAACCAAAAAGGAGAATTTCAGACCAATCTCACTCATGAATATAGATGCAAAAATTCTCAACAAAATCCTAGCCAATAGATTATAGCTCATCATCAAAAAAGTTATACATCATGATCAAGTAGGTTTCATCCCAGGGATGCAAGGCTGGTTTAACATATGCAAGTCCATAAACGTTATCCATATTAACAGAGGCAAAAATAAAGATCATATGATCCTCTCAATAGATGCAGAAAAAGCATTTGATAAAATCCAGCATCTTTTTCTAATTAGAATAATGAAGAGTATAGGCATAGGTGGGACATTTCTAAAACTGACCGAAGCTATCTATGACAAACTCACAGCTAGTATTTTACTAAATGGAGTAAAACTGAAAGCTTTTCCTCTTAAAACTGGAACAAGACAAGGTTGTCCTATGTC
Organism: Nycticebus coucang; assembly: GCF_027406575.1. Classification (NCBI taxonomy): domain Eukaryota; kingdom Metazoa; phylum Chordata; class Mammalia; order Primates; family Lorisidae; genus Nycticebus; species Nycticebus coucang. The sequence goes on along the minus strand of NC_069786.1, from coordinate 36,497,171 downwards.
ACCCTTACTATTCAACATAGTGCTGGAAGTTCTAGCCAATACAATTAGGCAAGACAAGGAAATAAAGGGAATCCAAATGGGAGCAGAGGAGGTCAAACTCTCCCTCTTTGCTGATGACATGATCTTATACTTAGAGAATCCCAAAGACTCAACCACAAGACTCCTAGAAGTCATCAAAAAATACAGTAAAGTTTCAGGATATAAAATCAATGTCCACAAGTCAGTAGCCTTTGTATATGCCAATAACAGTGAAGATGAGAAGCTAATTAAGGACACAACTCCCTTTACCATAGTTTCAAAGAAAATGAAATATAGGAATATACCTAATGAAGGAGGTGAAGGATCTCTATAAAGAAAATTATGAAATCCTCAGAAAGGAAATAGCAGAGGATTTTAACAAATGGAAGAACACACCATGCTCAGGGATGGGAAGAATAAACATTGTTAAAATGTCTATACGTCCCAAAGCAACCTACCTATTCAATGCCATTCCTATCAAAATACCAACATCGTACTTTCAAGGTTTGGAGAAAATGATTCTGCGTTTTGTATGGAACCAGAAAAAAACCCGTATAGCTAAGGCAGTTCTTAGTAATAAAAATAAAGCTGGGGGCATCAGCATACCAGATTTTAGTCTGTACTACAAAGCCATAGTGCTCAAGACAGCATGGTACTGGCACAAAAATAGAGACATAGACACTTGGAATCGAATAGAAAACCATGAAATGAAACTAACATCTTACAACCACCTAATCTTTGATAAACCAAACAAGAACATACCTTGGGGGAAAGACACCCTATTCAATAAGTGGTGTTGGGAGAACTGGATATCTACATGTAAAAGACTGAAACTAGACCCACAGCTTTCTGCACTCACAAAAATTGATTCGAGATGAATAAAGGACTTAAATTTAAGGCATGAAACAATAAAAATCCTCAAAGAAAGCATAGGAAAAACACTGGAAGATATTGTCCTGGGGAAAGACTTCATGAAGAAGACTGCCATGGCAATTGCAACAACAACAAAAATAAACAAATGGGACTTCATCAAACTGAAAAGCTTCTATACAGCCAAGAGACAATAACCAAAGCAAAGAGACAACCTACACAATGGGAAAGGGTATTTGCACATTTTGAATCATTCAAAAGCTTGATAACTAGGATCTAGAGATAACTCAAATTTAATCCACATGAAAAAAGCCAACAATCCCATGTATCGATGGGCAAGGGACATGAATAGAACCTTCTCTAAAGAAGACAGACAAATGGCTAACAAACATACGAAAAAATGTTCATCATCTCTATATATTAGAGAAATGCAAATCAAAACCACCCTGAGATATCATCTAACCCCAGTGAGAATGACCCACATCACAAAAATCTCAAAACTGAAGATGCTGGCATGTATGTGGCGAGAAGGGAACACTTTTAAAATGCTGGTGGGACTGCAAACTAATACAACCTTTCTGGAAGGAAATATTGGAGAAAACTCAAAACACTCAAGCTAGACCTCCCATTTGATCCTGCAATCCCATTACTTGGCATCTACCCAGAAGGAAAAAAAAATCTTTTTATCATAAGGACACTTGTACTAGACTGTTTATTGCAGCTCAATTTACAATCGTCAAAATGTGGAAATAGCCTAAATGCCCACCAACCCAGGAATGGATTAACAAGCTGTGGTATATGTATACCATGGAATACTATTCAGCTATTTAAAAAAATGGAGACTTTACATCCTTCGTATTAACCTGGATGGAAGTGGAAGACATTATTCTTAGTAAAGCATCACAAGAATGGAGAAGCATGAATCCTATATACTCAATTTTGATATGAGGACAATTAAGGTTATGGAGGGGAAGGAAAAGCAGAGAGAGGGAAGGAGGGAGGGGGTGGGGCCTTGGTCCATTCCACACCTTCTGGGGGCAAGACATGATTGCAAGAGGGACTTTACCTAACAAATGCAATCAGTGTAACCTGGCTTATTGTACCCTCAATGAATCCCCAACAATAAAAAAAAAATAAAAATGTTTGAATATCTAAATCTATCTATAAAATATCATAGAAAAACCTATAAAATATTAATCATTTAATTCTAGATGTGGAACAAATTATATATTTTTTTTAAATAATGAGTGAACTCTAGGTATTTACACCTTTTTTAATGAGTAGATGTTTGCTCATAATCAATTGAGGAATTTACTATCTTTGTAAAGGTATTTTAAATAATAATACTCTGTGAGGAGGTATAGAATAAATGGATTCTGATGTTGATGGAAATATATATATATATATTTTTTTTTAAAGCAGAGTCTCAGTCTTGCCCACACTAGAGAGCCATTGCGTTCACCTAGCTCACAGCAACATCAAACTCCTGGGATCAAGTGCATCTCCTGCCTCAGCCTCTTAGGTACTGGCACTACAGTCACCTGCCACACTCCCAGTTAATTTTTGTATTTTTAGGGAGATTGTCACTCTTGCTTAGGCTGCTCTTGAACACCTGAGCTTAAGCAGGCCCCCCACCTTGGCCTCCCAGAGTGCTAGGATTACAGGTGTGAGTAATCCTAGCACTCACTGGAAGTGAGTGCCTGGCTGGAAGTGTAAATTTATACAATATTGTGAAAAACAATTGGCCCCTCTGCATCAAAATTTTAAATGTGTCTGGACTATCAATATTCTGAAGTCAATGTGTAGGAATTTATTATAACAAAATGCTAGACAAGTACGTCTGGTTTATATAGATATAAAGATGCATATCTGACAATATTCATTCTATGTTGCAAAACTTGCAAGCAACCTAAATATAATAATAGATTATTTAAATAAATCATATAATCATATATATATAAAACATACTATGCTGTCAAGTTTTTTTTAAAGAAAAACCATGGATGTGTATTATGTATTTTTAATTGAAAAATATTGTAAATACTGTAGAATATAGAGTATGACCCCACTTCTACTAGAAAAAAATTCCTTATGTGTGCATAAGCCTATAAAACTAATTAGAGGGTGGTTCCTGTAGCTCAAAGGAGTAGGGCGCCAGCCCCATATGCCAGAGGTGGCAGGTTCAAGCCCAGCCCCGGCCAAAAACTGAAAAAAAAAAAAAAGAAAGAAAGAAAAGAATTAGAAACTTTTGATACTGTCTCTGAGTGTTGAGATAATTGGTGTTTTTTTTTAACTTTCTTCATTACACATTCTTGTGATTTTTAAAACTTATTTATTTTTTATTTCTAATTAATATGAGAGTACAAATTTTTAGGTCATGTTGTTCTCACTTCCAAGGTAAAGTTCAAGTTGTACAAGAGACCCTTCACCCAGGGGTGCTGAATACCCTCACATTGTGTAGATTAGGTGAGATCCCACCCATTGCCTTCCTTCCTTCTGCCAATCAGCCTCCTCCTTCCTCCTCTCCTCTTACTCCTGTCCCTTCCCCCTTGCTAGACTATATTTGTGTTTTATCTTTTTTGTGGGCATGTTAGTTGTTTATATATTGGTTTCATATTAGTATTGAGTACACTAGATATTTTGTTTTCCATTCCTGAGATACTTTACAAAAAATATGTTTTAACTCCATCAAGTAAACATAAAAGATGTAAAGTCTCCATCTTTTCCTATGGCTGAATATTATTCCATGGTGTACAGATGCCACAGTTTGTTAATCTATTCATGGGTTGATGGGCATTTGGGTTGCTTCCATGACTTTGCAATTATGAATTGAGCTGCAATTAACGTTCTGTGCAAATGCAAACTCCAGGGACTCAACTACAAATCTGTTAGAAGAGATAAAGGAATATAGCAGCATCTTGGGATATAAAATCAATGCCCACAAATCAGTAGCCTTCATCTATTATCATCTATTCAGCCAATAACAGTCAAATTGAGAATAAAATCAAAGACTCTATACCTTTTATAGTAGCCTCAAAGAAAATTAAATACATAGGAATATATCTAACGAAGGATATGAATGATCTCTATAATGATAACTATGAAAACCTGAGGAAAAAAAATTGCAGAAGGTGTTAACAAATGGAAGAACATATCCTGCTTGTGGCTGGGAAGATTTAACATTGTTACAATACAGATTTAACGCAATACTCATCAAAGCACCAATGAGTATTGCGTTAAATCTTTGACAAACTTGAAAAAATAGTACTTAATTTCATATGGAAGCAGAGAAAAACTCCGAATAGCCAACACAATTCTTAGAACAAAAACAAATCTGAGGGCATCACATTACCAGATTTCAGGTTATATTGAGTCTATGCAATACTTCTTAAAAATTCAAGTTTATTGTGGTAGTCACCTGTTTTAAATGTGTACTTGAATGAGCTCTGACAAATGTATACCATTGTATATTCACCAAAAACATGGAGACATAGAACATGTTTATCATTCCAATTAAGTTCCCACATGCATTTGGTCACCAGTCCCCTCTCCCCACCCTAAACTCTTGGAAATTACTGTTCAGATTTCTGTTCCTGTGGTTTGCCCTTTCGTAAATGATACAAAAATGGAATCACAGAGTGTGTAGCCTTTTGTATTTAGTTTCTTTTATTTTGCATATTGCCTTTCCTTTTTCTTTTTCCTTCCCTTTACCTTTTCCTTTTCCCCTTCCGTTCCCTTCCATTCCCTTCCATTCCCTTTTTCATGACACAGGTTCTCTCTCTATTGCCCAGGATGTAGTGCCCAGGTTGAGCTCGCTACAACCTTAAAGTCCTTAGCTGAAGAAATCCCTCTACCTCAGCCCCCTGAGTAGATGGGACTATAGGTACTTATCCATACATGGCTAATTTTTTAAATTTTTTTTCAAGACATGGGGTGAGTTCTCTCTATGTTCCTCAAGCTGACCCAGAACCCCCGGGCTCAAGTGATCCTCCTGCCTGAGACACCCAAAGTTCTAGGATTAAAAGCATGAGCCACTGCACCTGGCCTGCATGATGCTTTTGAAATTTATTTATGTAGTTTCTTCCTTTTTATTGCTGCATAGTATTCCATTGTATGGTTGTACCATAATCTGTTTATCCATTCACTAGTGAATTGGAATGTAGGTTGTTTCCAGTGTGGCACTATTGTGAATAAAGCTGCTATAAATAGTCCTGCATAGGTTATAGGCAGGTAAATGTTTTAATTTTTCTTGGGCCAATATTTATGGTAGATGATGTGGATCCTACAATAAGTATATATTTAATTTTTTAAAAAACTGTTTTTCCCATGCTTTCTTTGAGGACTTTTTCTGTTTATGCCTTAAGTTTAGGTCTTTTATCCATCTTGAATTAATTTTTGTGAGTGCAGAAAGTGCAGGTCCAATTTCAGTCTTTTACATGTAGTTACCCAGTTCTCCCAGCACCACTGATTGAATAGGGATTCTTTTCCCCAGTGTATGTTCTTGTTTTGGTTATTAAAGAGTAGGTGGCTGTACAATATTAGTAGGGGAAAGACTTTATGAAGAAGATTTCCATGGCAATTGCAACAACAATATAAACAAACAAATGGGACTTAATTAAACTGAAAAGCTTCTGTACAGCTAAGGAGACAACAACCAAACCAACCCACACAAAGGTAAAGGAAATTTGCATATTTTGAATCAGACAAAAGCTTAATAACTAGGCTCTACAGAGAACTCAAATCAATCAACATAGAAAGAACCAACAATCCCTTAAATCACTGGGCAAAAGATATGAATACAATCTTTTCAAAAGAAGACAGACAAATGGCTAACTAACATGAATAAATGCTCATTTTTCCTAATTATTAGAGAAATGCAAATCAAAACCACCCAGAGATATCCTCTAACCCCAGCAAGAATGGCCCACATCACAAAATCTCAAAACTGCAGTTTCTGGTGTGGATGTGGAGAGAAGGGAACACTTTTACATTGCTGTTGGGACTGCAAACTAATACAACCTTTTTGGAAGAAAGTATGGAAAAACCTCAAAGAACTCTACATAGACCTCCTGTTTGATCCTGCAATCCTATTACTGGGCATCTATCCAGAAGGACAAAAAAAAAACTTTTATTATAAAGACACTTGTATTAGACTGTTAATTGCAGCTCAATTTACAATCACCAAAATGTGGAAACAGCCTAAATGCCTACCAACCCAGAAATGAATTAACAAGCTATGGCATATGTATACCATGGAATGCTATTCAGTCATCAAAAAGATGGAGACTTTACATCTTTTTGTAAAGATGGATGGGTGTGGAACATATTATTGTTAGTAAAGCATCACAAGCATGAAGAAGCAAGAATTCTATGTACTCAATTCTGATATGAGGACAATTAATGACCTAGTCACGGTGGGGGGTTGGTGAAGAGGGAGTGCAGAAAGAGGAAGGGAGGAGAAAGGTGGGGGTCTCAATGTGTGATATTTGGGAGCAGGATTCAATTATAAGAGGGACTTTACCTAACAAATGCAATCAGTGTAACATGGTTCTTTATACCCTCAATGAATCCCTTGGAATAAACAAAACAAACAAACAAAAAACTTGTTGAATTATTATTATTTTTTAAATTTTTTTTTTTATTAAATCACAGCTGTGTACAATAATGCAATCATGAGGTACAATGTGCTGGTTCCATATACAGTCTGAAATATTTTCACCAAACTGGTTAACATAGCCTTCATGACATTTTCTTAATTATTGTGTTTAAACCCTTATATTCTACACTTAGTAAAATTCACCTGCACCCTTCCAAGATGCACCCTAGGTGTGGACCCACCAATCACCCTCCCTCCATCTTTCCTTCCACTTCCTTCCCCTCTTTGCCCCCTTCCCCATATTCTTCTACTGAGATTGGGTTATAGCCTTCGTATGAAAGCTATAAATTAGTTTCGTATTAGGGCTGAGTACATTGGGTACGTTTTCTTCCATTCTTGGGATACCTTGCTAAGAAGAATATTTTCCAGCTCCATCCATGTAAACATGAAAGAGGTATAGTCTCCATCTTTCTTTACAGCTGCATAATATTTCATGGTGTACAAATTCCACAATTTATTAATCGATTCTTGAGTCAACGGGCACTTGGTTTTTTTCCATGACTTAGCAATTATGAATTGGGCTGCAATAAACATTTTGGTACAAATATCTTTGTTATGATGTGATTTTTGGTCTTCTGGATATATACGTAGTAGAGGAATTATAGGATCGAATGGCAGGTCTATTTTTAGATCTCTTTCCTAAAGGACCATATTAGTTTGCATTCCCACCAGCAGTATAGAAGTGTTCCCTTTTCTCCACATCTGTGCCAATGTCTCTGGTTTTGGGATTTTGTGATGTGGGCTAATCTTACTAGAGTTAGATGATATCTCAAAGTAGTTTTGATTTGCATTTCTCTGATGGTTAAGGATGATGAGCATTTTTTCATGTGTCTATAGGCCGTGCACCTGTCTTCTTCAGAAAAGTTTCTCTTCAAGTCCCTTGCCCAGCCTGAGATGGGATCACTTATTCTTTTCTTGTTTATATGTTTGAGTTCTCTGTGAATTCTGGTTATTAAACGTTTGCCGGAAACATAACCTGCAAATATCTTCTCCCATTCTGAGGGCTGTCTGCTTGTTTTATTTACTGTGTTCTTGGTTGTGCGGAAGCTTTTTAGTTTGATCAGGTCCCAGTAATGTATTTTTGATGCTGTTTCAATTGCCCGGGGGGTCCTCCTTATAAAATATTCATCCAGACTTATTCCTTCAAGAGTTTTCCCTGCACTTTCCCCTAGTATTTTTATAGTTTCATGTCTTAAGTTTAAATCTTTAATCCAGTAAGAGTCTATCTTAGTTAAAGGTGAAAGGCGTGGGTCCAGTTTTAGTCTTCTGCAGTCCCCAGAATAGGGAATGTTTTTCCCCACTGAATGTTTGTAATTGGCTTGTCAAAGATCAAATAACAGTAAGTAGCTGGATTCATCTCTTAGTTCTCTATTCTGTTCCAGACATCTACTTCTCTGTTTTTGTGCCAGTACCATGCTGTTTTGATCACTATCGATTTATAGTACAGTCTCAGGTCTGGTAGCATGATTCCTCCTGCTTTGTTTTTATTTCTGAGTAATGTTTTGGCTATTTGAGGTTTTTTCTGATTCCATATAAAATGAAGTATTATATTTTCAAGATCTTTAATATATGACAATGGAGCTTTGATAGGAATTGCATTAAAATTGTATATTGCTTTGGGTATAGACATTTTGACAATGTTGATTTTTCCCAGCCATGAGCATGGTATGTTTTTCCATTTGTTAACATCTTCAGCTATTTCTTTTCTTAGAGTTTCATAGTTCTCTTTATAGAGATCTTTCACGGTCTTCGTCAGATAAACTACCAAATATTTCATCTTCTTTGGCGCTACTGTAAATGGAATAGAGTCCTTGATTGTTTTTTTCAGCTTGGCTATTGTTGGTATATATAAAGGCTACAGATTTATGGGTGTTGATTTTGTATCCTGAGACATTGCTATATTCCTTGATCACGTCTAAGAGTCTTGTAGTAGAATCCCTGGTGTTTTCCAGATATACAATCATATCATCTGCGAAGAGTGAAAGTTTGATCTCCTCTGACCCTATATGGATACCCTTGATCGCTTTTTCTTCCCTAATTGCAGTGGCTAAAACTTCCATTACAATGTTAAAGAGCAGCGGAGACAATGGGCAGCCTCGTCTGGTTTCTGATCTGAGTGGAAATGTTTTCGATTTAACTCCATTCAATACTGTATTGGCTGTAGGTTTGTTGTAGATGGTCTCTATTAGATTAAGAAATGTCCCTTTTATACCCATTTTTTTAAGTGTTCTGATCATGAAGAGATGCTGGATATTATCAAAAGCTTTTTCTGCATCAATTAAGGTGACCAAGTGGGTTTTATCCTAGAGTTTCAAGGCTGGTTCAATATACGTAAATCTATAAATATAATTCAGCACATAAATAAATTTAAAAACAAAGACCATATGATTCTCTCAATTGAATTATTTTTAAAATAACTATACCATTTCTCATTCCAATCAGCAATATATATAAGTAACAGTTTATTTCTGTTAGGCAATGAAATATTTTTTATTAAAAAATATATGGGGAATCTCACTTCAAGAGTAATCATATAAAAAACATTAGCAATGTGTAATCTTACTATGTTCAAATTAAAAAGATTTTGCAGTAAATTAAAACAATATCATGCAAATTTTTCATCTTAAATTAATATTATTGCACTAGCATTTTTATTCACCAATTCTTATTAGGCATGTCTGATATTCAATCCATTGTTTTATTAAGGAGACACTTAGAAATGTATCTTGTTATAGACTATAAATATTATAAAAGCTTTTTCCTCTGTGTCTGATTCTCCACACAGAATTTAATGCCTTTTTAATTGTAAGACTCCTAAGTAGTTAATTTCACTTTCTCTGGTTCTGTTTCTTTCAGCATCAGAGAGCACAGGTAAAGCTCAAGACAACTTTCTTTTCTCTAATTTTTTTCTTCTTACTCACCTTTTATTATAAGAAACTTCACTGTTTTATTGCCATCTGCGTTGCCTCTGTTTTCCCTTTCAATTTCTTTTTCTTTTGTTAATCAGTCCTCACAGAAATGACTCAACATTGCCAGAGACTCAAAGTGGAATTTGTATAATAGGATGTTATATGGAAGAAATTTGCAGTTAAATATTATTATACTTTCTCAAGCCTTGCCAGGGTGTGTTTCAATTTCAAAGGGGGAAGATGGAGATAAATTGTGAAAGACTGATTTGTTTTATTGTCATCACCTTATTCATACAGGATTTTTGCTTCCTTTTCAATACTGTTGTCACTAAATTAATTGTTGACTTGTTTATCTTACATTTCATGAAAAGATACGCAGAGTAACAAAAGGACAAAATAAGAACTGTGTCCCAATTACTTCAACTTGAGATGGTCTCAATGCTCAGAATGTGTGGCTTACTCTACCATTTACTAAATGTTGCTTTGAAATTGATCGTGGTCATTGAAAGGGACTTTGAAAGGTGGTCATGCCCATGTCTCTACCTCTAGTTAGAGTGCCACTCCTAATTATTGGGGGCAGTGGAGAAAGAATAATTTTTAGGGACAGATAAAACCATCACATATAACCTATAACTTGCCCTTTAATGATCAACTAAGCTCTAGCTGTATAAATTACTTTTATTGAGTTCAGTATACATTTTATTAGTGCTGTTTCTCTTCTATTGCATAGAATGCATATAGCTAACTTATTAAGTAAAATCGTTTATAGATGTAAATTTTTTATTACTTTTTAAATGTTAATGTATGGCTTATTAAATGTTAGAGTGGTAAATAGCTTCTAGGAGCTCATAAATTTCATTTTGCAGCTATCAGCATTTAAAGAAAGAACTTGTAAGATATTTGTCAAGTTAAGATTTTTATAAACTTGTTGCTTTTAATATATGATTGTATAAAAGAAATGAGAGTAATTAGGAGATATGTCAATGCCCTATTAAAATGTCCACAATCACAGAATAGCAAGCATCCTTACGGAATAAAAAATGTTACCAAATGTAAACATTATAAATTTTAGGTATTGCTACAAACTGAAAATATTGTTTTCTGGGTCATTGTACCATACCTATGTTCATCTGCAAAGGACTTCTTACAATTCCTATTTATGTTAAATATTTATAAAATATTTATTATAGATAAGTCTAGTGAAAATTTTTTTCTCGTGAGCTGCTCTCCTTCTTACCACCACTCATGACACTGATAACATGATCATACAATTAATGAAATCAGAGCTGAAATCAATTTTTGCTACTGAATCTTAAATCTCATTTAAGGTTTGGAATTGAACTGAAGATGCTTCTGGAAAATACAGATGTATAACGTCTAACTATTGATTTATATTTCTAAGAGTTGAGAAATATATGTGTATTTTTTATAAAGCAACCCAGTAATCCTGATATGCTTTCTACATTGAGAACTTTTTATCCTTCTAATTTATAATTTATAAATACAAGTAAAAATAATCCAATTTTAAAATATTTATCCAGTGTTGAAAAGCTAGTGAGAAGTATAACTAAAATCAAAAGGCAAAGGATAGATACAGCGATCTCCAATCAAAACCATGTTAACAGGCTATCAGGAGAGTATTTTTTCCAATACGTGGATGCTTCCAGGCAGTACTGTTAATGTAAAAGCTAACAGTGATATGCAATTATTTAATTCATTATTCTATGACTTTGCTATGGCTGTCATTACAAAGTGCTACCCACTGGTGACATAGAAATCATTGCTTCTTTGTGCTAGAGGCTAGAAACCCAAGATCAAAGGGTTAGCAATGTGGTTGTCTTCTGATGACTGTGCGAATCTCTTTCATGCCTCTTGTAGCTTGGGATGGTTTTCTTTGGTACGTGATTTCTGCCTTCATGTTCACATGGTGTTCTCCCTGTGTGCACACCTGTCTCTATGTCCAAATTTTCGCTGTTTTTAAGAGCACTGTTCATATTGGACTGGAGCCAACCTTGTAACCTCATTTAGCTTGATTAATGACCATTAGTCTAGAGATCATATTCTGTGATACTAGGGCATGAGCTGTAGCATTTTTTTTTTATTGGAGGAAGACACAATTTAATCCATAACACTTGTTTACACATAGTCTATGGGAGAAGCAGCAGCTTAGCAGACCCAGAAACTCTCTCCTAAACACAGGCTCATCCACTATAGAAAGTTTAGATTCTTTATTTTCATGATCTCATCATTTCTCTGGGGCACACGATCCTTCCACCCTTCAACCTAGTTCTTCCCCAAAAGAGAGACTGTTGGAGTACCATGGGCTTCCTTCTAGTTGCTTTTTCATTACTTCAATAAGGCATCTCTTAACGATGGAGGCATGCTCTGAGAAAATCATCTTTGGATGCCTTTGTCATTGTACAAGCTTTAGAATCACAGAATGTACTTACACGAATCTAGTAAATCCTGTTGTTCCTAAGCTACAAATCTGTATAACATGTTAGTGTGCTCAATAATGTGGGTGATTGTTAGACGATATCAGTGTTCCCGTGTCTAAACATAGAGGAGGTATGCGAAAAATATGGTACAGTAATTGTACTGGATCATCATTGCATAGGCAGCTTCTCATTGACTGAAAAATCTTTATGCTATACACGACTGTACATATATTAATATTATTATCTCAATCACCTGATTCTCTCATTGTAATTTTTACTGTGTATATTTAATGTATACAATAGGACATTATAGAATACATTTTGATAGTAAAAAGGTCACTGTAGTGAAGCAAATTAAGATTTCCATCATCTCACATAATTATCCAATTTTTTGTTTTGTGGTAAAACAGCTAAAATATACTCATTTAGCATGATTCTAAACATACAGTACTGGCTCAGTGCCCATAGCACAGTGGTTATGGCACCAGCCAAATGCACTGAGGCTGGCGGGTTCGAGCTCCACCCTGGCCAGCTAAACAACATTGACAACTTCAATAAGAAAATAACCAGGTGTTGTGGCAGGCGCCTGTAATCCCAGCTACTTGTGAGGCTGAGACTTGCTTGAGCCCAAGAGTTTGAGGTTGCTGTGGGCTGTGAAGCCACAGCATTCTACCAAACATGACATAGTGAGACTCTGTCTCAAAAAAAAAACAAAAGAAATGTACAGTACAATTTTATTGCCCATAGTCTTCATTTTGTCCATTAGATCTCTAGACTTGTTCATCTTGCCTACCTGTTTTGTATTCTCCGATCTTCATCTCCCCAGTTCCCCCAATGCTCCTCTCTATCTCTATATATTTGAATTTTTCTTTAAAATTCTACATGTAAGTGAGACCATTCAATACAGTTCTACCTCCTTGTCTGTATGTTCTGCACCCATGGACTCAACCACAGATCAAAAGTATTTGGAAAAAATAAAAATAAATGATCAATATTAAAAAATAATATAAGTAAAATAATAGTGCATAACTATTCACAAGCATTTATATTTTATTGGCTATAAGTAATCTAGAGGTGGCTTCAAGTATATGAGAAGATGTGCATAGATTATCTGCAAATACTACACCATTTTATACAAAGGACTTGCATATTCACAGATTTTGTTATCTGCAGGATGTACTGGAATCAACTGCCTGCAGATAACAAAGAAAAAATGTATTTTTCCTTCTGTGTCTAGCTTATTTCGCTTAGCATAATGTCCTCTGGTCTCTTTTAAGTTGTGACAAATGGTAAGATTTTATTTTTTATTAAGGCAGAATAATATTCCATTGTATATTTGTACCACAGTTTTCTTCATCCATTTATCTGTTGATAGACCCTTGGGTTATTTTAATGTCTTGGCTGCTGTGAATAATGCTTCAATAAACATGGAAATGTAGGATTATATCATTGCTCTATTTTTAATTTTGAGGGGAAATTCCATACCTTTTCCCATAATGGTTGTACCAATCTAAGTTCCCACCAATGAGACACAAGAGTTTCCTTTTCTCTACGTCATCAGCAACATCTGATCTGGAAGTCCAATTGCATTTATTTTCATTCCATGGTAGATTTGATGATATTTTTATTTATAGTTTATTGAATTTTATTTGCTTATAAATGTTTCTCTATTCTAGCTAAAATAAAATTTGTCACTTGCAACAAAACTAACATACCTCAGCATATTGCAATTTAATTGAAATGATGTTTATATTTGTCATTTATTCATAGCTAGAAATCCTCTTCCCATCTTTAGTGAAAAGTACAGCTTCATGCCTTCTACCAGTTTAACTATACCCCCAAGAAGTCCAAAATAAGTTTAAATTTGGTATTTCATCAGATTGTTTCATGGCATTTTCTATTTATACCCCCAAACTAACATGTGAACTTGTTATTTACTAATGTGATGTTATGATATTTCATCAATTGGAATTTTTTGTTGGATTATTTGTGAGGTTATAAAAGCTATGTGTCATGTGAAAATTACTGTCTTTGATTAAAAGGAGAACTTAACCTAAATAACCACACCCTCTACTTAGTATTTGCATTTCGTTCTTGTAAAACTTCATAATTCACACTTTTACATTTTTAATATTATAATTTTTATCAAAATAACAGCAATTCTACCCTGTTTTTCTTGTAAGTAGAATGAATTCAAACACATAAGCTATAAGTGTTAAGCTATTAATGATCCCCCATGGGTTTTCTTTCTTACTGCAAATATTCGGTGATTTCCGTGGAGTTTAGATAAGGCAAATTTTATAATTTATGCTTCTAATCATGAAAGTTTTCCTATTTCCTTCAGGAAGTCAACTTAGAGTCATGTTGTATAAGGCAGGGAAACTTCACAGATGAATAGTTTTGACCCTTCTCTGTCCTATGGCTTTCATTTAATTGATTAATTGATTTGATTTATGAATTCACCCTACCCTATTGATTATAATTCAACAGAAAATAATGGCAAAGACAAAACATATTTTCAATGCCTCGAACACACACTGTTTTTTTCCTCCCCACCCTTTAATATCTAAAAAATTTACGCTTTTTCTTCAGCCATGCTGCTCTATTGACCTTCTGTCCCACCTTCCTTCAGGGCTGCTGGACGCTTTTATACCAGAATCTACCAAAACATGTATTGTAAGCTAAGACAAAAAGCTTATTTTTATACCTTTTTCATTGGGGACTTCTATTTAAGTGCATTCACATTTAAATCACACATGGGTTAAAGGGTAAGCTAATGATATTTGCTGTACAAGGATTTTGGATGAGAGACGTGTTTGATGATTGATTAATGATGTTAAAATTTGTTATATAAACTTAAAAAATAAAATACAGCTCAGTGGATGAATGAATAATACCTATTCCCAGCATATATATAAATAATCAAGTCATCTCACTAGGAAGAAGTTAAAGAAATAAACTAACAATCATTGCAGGAGCTTCCATTAACTGCAATATTCAGCCAAAGAGAAAACATCTATTATGAAGACATATCGTCTCAGTAGCTTCTTTTCAGAAGCTTCTTTGAGGCCAGAAATTTGCAAACTACAGCTCACTTATCAAATCTTACTGCCTATTTTTGCAAGTAAAACCTTGTTGAAATATAGCCACATCCATTCACTTATTTCTAGGGCTAGGGCTACTCTCTTAATACAATGACCAGGTTTAAATAGTGGCCACCGAGACCATATGGTCCACAAAATCTGAAATATTTACTATCTGACATTTTACCACAAATGTGTAATGACCCCTGTCCTAGGCAAATTCCTTCAAGCCCTAGAATATTGTGGGGCCACTGAGCTTTTCTGAAGATGTAATCTGAATAAGCTTATACATGAATTGGGATACGTATTAAAGGTAACAACTAGAAATAGCTAGGTTGAGGAGGGGAGCAGCAAGGTGAGGCTGTGCAGGAGTGTCCAAGCCACAGCCCATGGGGTGCACATGGATTATATGAGGACTTTTGTTGCTTTCTGTGGTGGTGGATATCATGAAAATTATGCACAATCTTCTTTTCTTTCTTTCTTTCTTTTTTTTTTTTTTAAGCTCATCAGTTTTCGTTAGTATTTGTGTTTTAATGTGTGGACCAAAACAACTCTTCTTTTTCCAATGTGGCCCAGAGAAGCCAAAAGTTGGACACCCCTACAGGGACTATATTATGCCTATTTGGCCTCAGCAAAATTAAATAAAGTGGGTAGTCCTCTGTAGGCTTATTTCTTTGCTCATGCTAGGGCAAAAAGTATGCAGGCTGACGTGGTATACATCTCTCCGTCTCTTCATTTATTGAAAATGCCACAAAAGCCACAACAGTCTGGAATTAAGGTTGCAGCAATAACATTCCTGCAGAACCCTGTTTGTTGTTCAATGACCAGCCTATACAGCAAAGTAAAAAGAATCTACAACTTGCAGATGGAAATGTATGTCATTACAAACCTGGGGTTTGTATAACTTGAGATGAGAGACACAACATCCATGAAACTATACAACCCAACGTAAAAGTACAAGGGCAATAGTGGTAGGGCACATATGAAGGGATAGTTGCACCAAAGTACAAAAGCCAAGGAAAACTATGGCAGTTGGATATGTGGATTGTCCCTCCCACTGATGACAGTCAGGTAGAATACAGAGCAGTAAGTTACAGATATCAGTTGGAGGAGACAACATTTTCCTAGTAAATTCTAAGTATTTATCATAGGAAGAGAATGTATCTCATGTGTTTATGCAATGCCTTTCCTCCAGGGGAGAAATAATTACCACAATTTTAAAAAATAAAAACATTTCAGTTTTATATTTAAACTACACATTTAGGTGAAGGTTAGTTCATATGTAGGTTTCCATTAACAGTAAATTTAGTGAATTTAAAATATTTAGTAAATTTTTCATGGAAATGATCACATTAAACCAAAACATTTTTTTCCTAATGAAGAGGAAATGTTTGAATAATTCTAATTACTCACATAAAGTATCTGGATTTTTTGGGTGGTATGAAAAGTGTCATGGATGATTTTAAAGAAGAAGTATTCTCCATTTGTTTTTCCACTTCATTATCACAGAATTGAAATATGTCAACTGACAAGTTGTCCTTCAACTCAGGATGGAGTTATGTCTTACTAAACCCATCATAAATTGAAAATATTATAAGTTGAAAATGCATTTAACACACCTAACCCATAGAACATTAAGTTTAGCCTACATTAAATGTTCTTAGAACACTTACATTAGCTGCAATTGGGCAAAATCATCTCATACAAACCCTATTTTATAATAAAGTGCGGAATAGCTCATGTAATTTATTAAATACTGTACTGAACTAAAAAATAGAATGGTTGTATGGCTACTCAAAGGATGATTTCTTCTGATATTTTTTCACCTTCCTACCTTCAATTGTAAAGTCAAAAACTCATGTCAAATCATCATAAGTCAGGAACTGTCTACACTTTGTGAAGCAGGATATACCTTACTTTACTAATTATTTTAACATATATCTTATGTTAAATAATTTAATTTTTTAAATTATTTAAGTTGGAGATTAGGAGTTTAGTATATTTTGTTCAGCTGCTTATAATTGGCATTTAGCTATAATAGTTTAAACACACAAAGGGTTTCTGATGCAGTGGGTTCCTGACAATGGTTATACAACTCAAGAATGTTAGGAAAAAGGCTTTTGCAATTCTCTTTTGCATTCCCTTTGAGGCTCCATCACATACAGCATGTGCCAAGCTACATGGGTGAGGGTAAAGATGAGCTGAATTTTGGTCTTAGTCGAAACTTCCAAAGAAAATAAAAATAGTGTTTTCTAGAATGCAGTGGAAAATACATGTTAGAGGAGATTGGGAATAATTTTCATTTGCAGCACTATTGGAAGCTAGCAGATTACCATTTCAAGAAAATTGGTGGTGAGTCAAAGAACAGACTGAAGTTTGAGAAGAAAGTAAGTAGGCCAGGGTTAACTCTTATTAGGATAGGGAGGTAGAGCACATTTCATGCAGAAAATGTATTGTGTGCTAAGAAAGGGTTCCCTGAAACCACCAGCCAAGAGTTAGGTCTACCCAGGAAGATACAATGATCACAGAGTGGCAAACGACAAGAGGGAAAATGTTTGAAAAGTGTGTTCTGCAAATATAAAGAAATAGTAACATAGGCTTGTCTTGCTATGTCTGAAACAAACCTTAATGAAAGGATGGCTACTCCCTGAGGGACTTTTCATGACATCCTATAATCACTTATCCTCCCACCATTATTTTAAGGACTATAAAATCTATAGATCGAATATATTAAACCACGCTTTTTTTTTTTGGTATCAAGCTACATGAAGGTCAAAAGTCAACTCCATAACTTTAGTTTGTATCTTATCCAAAGGAATTCACAACTTTTTTTTTTTTTTTTTGTAGAGACAGAGTCTCACTTTACTGCCCTTGGTAGAGTGCCGTGGCGTCACACAGCTCACAGCAACCTCCAACTCCTGGGCTTAAGCGATTCTCTTGCCTCAGCCTCCCGAGTAGCTGGGACCACAGGCGCCCGCCACAACACCCAGCTATTTTTTGGTTGCAGTTTGGCCGGGGCCGGGTTTGAACCCGCCACCCTCGGTATATGGGGCCGGCGCCTTACCGACTAATTCACAACTTTTTGTATAAAGATCTGAGAACATTCCCATTAGAAGAAGTTAAATGTACACCAAGTTCTTCAAGCTTGTTCTTGACAAGTCTAAGTGCATTTTACAATTTTTCACCTACAAGACAAAGATAAACTGGGATTAAATACTTTGTTATTTGAGCTCTATTTCTCCCAAAATTTCAAGACAATAATGACAGTCACCCACAGCTTTATGCAATGGTACACAGGTTGATGTGACTATAGTCATGTTATAAGCACACATAAAGAGAAAATATATGCATGTAAACAAGATTGGACTACAGCTACAAAATTATTCTCCCTTTGAAAATCAAACAGGTTGGCAGCTTTACCAATAAACAGTGCTCAATGCTGTCTTAGTGGTCTGTTTGAGTTTTAGAAAGCTGAGTTTTGCAGTAATTGCATATTACATCTACATACTTCAAATGAGCTTATAATGGCTATTATCATCAGAACGAATAGGAAAACAATTAACCATGATTAGCCTTTTCATGTGAAGAGTTACGTCCTTATTTTGGCATTCTCTTTGCAATCATTTTGAAATTAGCTGTGAGTTTGAATAATTTTATTTATTTGTTTCTGCATTTCAATAGGTAGGAACAAATGAGTTCCTTAACCTTAAGTGTTTCTATAAAAAAAGTAGAAAATGCTAACAATGTTTATTAAAATATAAAACCCATTTCCCTAACTAGTTTTCTAAAAAAGCAGAGCAAGCAACCAAAAACACTTTTCTAATGTTTCTTCTAGTTTACTTTGAAACTGAGCCAACTTGAAACAGCTACTATTAAATTCATTATCATTCCTTATATTCTCCCCAAATTATTAATTTTCACTATCCTGGGTTACTTTCAAAAGTAAATGTTCTCTAGCAAGAGAATAAGCAATATGACTTGGTAAACATACATTGTCAATATGTTTGAAAATTTCAAATATTACCTGCTTTGAAATATGGAGGCATTTATACATATATGTTTTATTTTCCTCAGGTAGTAAAAGTGTTCATTTTGTCATACAGATTCCCAAGTGGTACAGAATAGATGAAGGAGGATTTAAAATAGTGACCATCCATAAATCAAGACCAGATTCCCTTTGATTGTTTCTGGAATATTAGAGCACTGACTGCTTGGTCTGTGGGGATGTATTTGAGTTATGCAAGTGATGACCC
The DNA here is from genome assembly GCF_027406575.1 of Nycticebus coucang. Classification (NCBI taxonomy): domain Eukaryota; kingdom Metazoa; phylum Chordata; class Mammalia; order Primates; family Lorisidae; genus Nycticebus; species Nycticebus coucang. The sequence goes on along the minus strand of NC_069786.1, from coordinate 36,477,944 downwards.
TTGGGATTTCACAGGCATTGTCTGAACTTTCCAGATAATGATTGTGCAGTCAACATACTCAGTTCTTAAGGAGAATTTTTGGGTCCTTTGGGATCTAGCCTTCTGGTCTGTGCTTGCTTATATGACTTGGAGAGTTACCAGTGGCTGTGACTGGAGTAACCCCTTAGCAAAGTAGATTGCAGCTTTGGAGTTCTTTGGAATGGTTGTAAATTACAGAGGGCTAAGCAATTCTCTGGAGATCTGTGTTTCATTGAAAAGATGGTAACAACTTCTTTTCCCTCTGAGGTAAAGAGAAAAATGTAGCATAGAGGCTGATTTTTAAAAATTAAGTAACAAAAAAATCCAATTGAGATTTGAAGTACATACTACTAAATGCTCCAAACTACATGCGAATAAAATATCTCCATACTTTACCTTCATTCGTTTAGTCCCAGCACCATGTTCATAGTTTCCCATTTGCGTACTGATTATTATTCTATATTGAAGAATTTCAGAAGCAGATCCCTTAAAATACTTGAAAGAATTTGCAACATAAATATTCAAAGATTAAATGTCATCATCATTATTTTCTGGAAGTGGAAATCTTTAGTATAATGTATTCTTAAGCAACATTTCCCACTTTGTTAAATGATCTATTTTTCAGAGCTAGGAAAGATACTCCTTCATTATGATTCAAAGAAAAAAACTTTATCTCAACATTTATAAACAACAAAATATGTAGATTTAAGAATAACAATTGGCCTTATTTTTTATTCTATATAAAAATTGAGAACTGCACCTTAAGATACATTTGACTTCGAAACTACTTTCAAATTTCTTACAAATAACTTATTTATAAGAAAGGTCTATTTGAATCCTTTATAACAAACTGCTGCCCTCTTCAATATGATTCACAATATTTTTTAAAAGAAATTTTTTTAGTATATTTAAAATATACAACATGATATAGGATACACATAGTAAAAAAGTTACTACAGAAGCAAATAGACACTTCCATTGTTTTACATACACAGTTACCCAATTTTTTTTTTTTGTTTTCATGTTGAAAGCATCTAAAATCTACTAATTGAGCATGAATTCCGTATACTGTATAATTGTCTTACCAAGAGTCCACATATTGTTTTAGATCCCTAGAGTTGGTTATTTGACATTATCTGCTGCTTTGAATCTTCTGACCTTGAATCTCTCCATTTCCTCCTGCCTCATCCATGGTAATTGCTACTTCATTCTCTAGCTCTGATTTACTTTTATGCCACATATAACTGAGAGATGGTGAAATATTTTTCCTTCTGTGTCCGACTATTTCACTTAGTATAGTGTCCTCCAGGCAAATCCATGTGGTGTGGCAAATGGTAAGATTTCATTCTTTGTATAAGACTGAATAATATTGCATTGCATATGTGTGCCACAGTTATGTTTTATTCATTCTCCCACAACAGACTCTTTGGTTGTTTTTATGAGAATATCTAGGCTATTGTAAATAATGCTGCCATGAGCATGAAAGTACAAATATCTTTATGAGGTAGTGATTTCATTTCCTCTGAGTAAATGCCCAGAACAGGGATTGGTGCATCATATGATAATTCTAATTTTAATTTCTTTAGAAACCTCTATATCATTGTCCATCTTGTCTATGCCAATCTACATTCACAAAGGTATACAAGAGTTTCCTTTTTTCCATACGATTGCCAGCATTTACTTTGGACATTTTGATAACAGTCATTCTAACGGGTATGAGGTATCTCACAGTGCCTTTGATTTGTGTTTCCCTAATGATTACTGATGTTGAACACTTTGTCATACACTCACTGATCATTTTTATCTTTTTTTTTTTTGAGAAAGAGTCTCACTTGGTCACCCTTCGTAGAGTGCCGTGGCATCACAGCAGCCTTAAACTCTTGTACTCAAGTGGTTTTCTTGCCTCAGCCTCCCAAGTAGTTGAGACTACAGGTGCCCACTACATCACCCCACTATTTTTTAGAGATGGGTCTCACTCTGGCTCAGGCTGTTCTAGAACCTGTGAGCTCAGGCGATCCATCCATCTCAGCCTCCCAGGTGCTGGGATTACAGGCGTGAGCCACCACACTCAGCCTATTTTTTTCTTCCTTGAAAATCTATTTGGGTCTTTTGCCCATTTTTAAATCACATTTTTTCCGCTATTGAGTTTTATGAGCTTTCCATCAGTGGTTCCCAAGGAGGGACTGGTTTCCTAGAAGACAATTTTTGAACAGATGGGAGCATGGGGGAAATGAGACAGGAAACTGAGCTCAGGTGGTAATTCTGAAAACCTGAATTTTATTTGTATGATATTTATTTTATCTTCATTTGAATTAAATATATATTAATACAGCAGTACAATTAAAGTTTCCCTTACCCCTTTGTCATTTTTTCTGTAACACTTGCTTAACTACCTTATAAGAGTGTTGAGGAGATTCATGATTTAATCATGGCCAACAATCTAGAGCTGCAGAGATGAATGCGGAAGCTTTTAAATAAGGCTGACGCTAATTCTAAATTTTGCAGCATGCGTGTGCTTGCTGTGCTCCACAATTCATACGGTTAATTTATTAGGTATGCCTCTGCCCCTGCTCCAGTGGCAATGAAAGGATTCATCACAACATTTATTATTTTCGCAATGGTTTTAGAATCCACAATACGTGATAATGTGGAATTTAAAAATAGTGAACCTCTTTTTAGTTAAAACTGATTTCTGTCATCCATAGTAAATTTTTTTTCTTTTTTTTATTGTTGGGGATTCATCAAGGGTATAATAAGCCATGTTACACTGATTGCAATTGTTAGGTAAAGTCCCTCTTGCAATCATGTCTTGCCCCCATAAAGTGTGACACACACCAAGGCCCCACCTCCTCCCTCCCTCTTTCTGTTTTTCCTCCCCCCCATAACCTTAATTGTCTTTAATTGTCCTCATATCAAAATTGAGTACATAGGATTCATGCTTCTCCATTCTTGTGATGCTTTACTAAGAATAATGTCTTCCACGTCCATCCAGGTTAATACGAAGGATGTAAAGTCTCCATTTTTTTTAATAGCTGAATAGTATTCCATAGTATACATATACCACAGCTTGTTAATCCATTCCTGGGTTGGTGGGCATTTAGGCTGTTTCCACATTTTGGCAATTGTAAATTGAGCTGCAATAAACAGTCTAGTACAAGTGTCCTTATGATAAAAGGATTTTTTTCCTTCTGGGTAGATGCCCAGTAATGGGATTGCAGGATCAAATGGGAGGTCTAGCTTGAGTGCTTTGAGGTTTCTCCATACTTCCTTCCAGAAAGGTTGTACTAGTTTGCAGTTTTTTTTAAAGAAACACATTTTTAACAAAGCTATACTTTCCAATTATTTATCTTGCTCTCTTAGAAAATGGTATAAAATCAAAGGAAATTTCTTTTTCTCTTTCCTACTATTACTTCTGCAACATTAACAATATGATATTTGCCAACTATGTCCCAAAGGAGCTATTAAAACAACAGCAACAACAAAAAAATTGTACAGAATCTCTAAAGGATTGTCCCTTTATTCACAAATTTCAAATTATTTTCTTCCCTTCATAGTTAAATATTTAATGTCTCAATGCCATATAAGAATCATCATTATCTTAAGTGTTCTAATTATGGACCATCTTCCATATTTTCTAACACTAAATACTACTTTGGCCAATTAAAATTTGGGTTATTCAGCAGTTAAATTGTTTATGAGGTTGATGGTTCAATTATATTATCGCCTCCTTTTAAAATTTGACTTTTCAATTTGAGACTATCAGAAACTAGAACAGAATGTGAACTTATCAATAATCTAATAAGTTTTCATTATGCCATTAGGTGTTTAAAAGAAAATGAGAAATAATGTAGTTTAATCAGAAGTCTTATTACACTTTCTCACAAGTTCTGCTAAATAGTTTTTGTGAAGTATGGCTTCAATTCTATTTCCAAAAAGCAATAAAGCAGAAGTTGTTTTTACAAAGCAGATAAAAAATTGATTCATTGGCACCGGGTATTTTCCAAATGCAGTACAGTTTTTCCAAACTATTACATATGTAATAATGGCATGGCTGTTTAAGTAAGCATTTCATTAAATAGGTTGATTTTATTTCTAAAGCTGGACTAGAAACACTAAATAATGAAGTAGGGAGAAAGTATTAGTCTTGTAATTCTGTGTTAAAAAGGTCACCATTCATGAATATGTGAATCTGGTGAAGAGACAGGCTAAAATGTTACACCTCAACTACGTTTATGTCACAAAAGCAAAATTGATTTAAGTACTTTTTACAAAACAGAATTAATAGTAATATAACTTTTAATTATCTATGAGGTTCAAAACTATCATAAATTCAAAATTTCAAGACTTACCCTTAGCATTTATGAGTGTATTTCTAAAGTAAATAACACAGAACATGAAACTTGTCATAGTCTTCATTTCAGTTTCTTTCTAGTTCTCTGAAATCAGTATAAACTACATTTTAAAATAAATACTGGGCGGCGCCTGTGGCTCAGCGGGTAGGGCGCCGGCCCCACATGCCGAGGGTGGTGGGTTCAAACCCGGCCCCGGCCAAACTGCAACAAAAAAATAGCCGGGCGTTGTGGTGGGCGCCTGTAATCCCAGCTACTTGGGAGGCTGAGGCAAGAGAATCGCCTAAGCCTAGGAGTTGGAGGTTGCTGTGAGCTGTGTGACGCCACGGCACTCTACCAAGGGTGATAAAGTGAGACTCTGTCTCTACAAAAAAAAAAATAAATAAATAAATACTGAAGAAAATAATTATTGATTAAAATTCCATTATTTGGGGGGAGGAGCAAGATGGCGAACTAAAGGCAGCTTTCACCAGAAACTCCTGTCCAGAATGAGAAAAGTTGGACTGAAGTGAAGTCAGAGAAGTCAAAATTGGGGAGTTGAGCACAAGGAGAACAAATCAGGGTTCACATCATTCCCACTGAGACAAGCTACAAGGCTGAGAAAGAGGAAGAAGGGTAACAGAGATCAGGTACAGAGTGATTAGACTGAAGGAGGCTGTTGCCAAGAAGATAGGAAACTCCTCCCCCCCACCAGGAGACCCTCCATGGGAACCAAAGACCTCTCACCTCACCCCCACAGGACAGAGCAATGTGGTTCTAGTCCTCTTACACCTGGGAATTTCAACTTCTGTGTCCAGTCACCATCCTGCCTGGTACAAAAGAGAACAAATAATCTCTTTCAAGTCCTGAGCGCACAGCCTACCCTTCTATCTGACTGTCCAATGGACTACTACTTGGAGAGGCTAGAGTGTTTGGGGAGTTCTCTGAGAGTTATCTGCATTATGTGGGCTACTGAGGTGAGCAGCACCAGCCTGCTGCAAGAGGAAACAGTAGGGCTGAAGTTCTAACTTTGGCATGGGAAGGTGTATTCTTTCCTGGCTCTCATTCCTTCTAGAAGGGACCTTTCACCAGCCCCTGTCTAGGGTCTGTGCCCAGCAACCCTGGAAACCCTCGGCTTCCCTCTTTGCAACTTAGAGAGAGACTCGTCTAACCTTGGGCCACCAGCATGGTGAAGGTCTAGAAACTAGACCCCTCCTGAGCCATCCCTGATGTCTGCACTTTTATCTAGTCTGTAGCCAGGGGGCAGGGAAGGACCATGGCTTCTCTGAATTTGTTGGAATGGGTGTTGCTCATGCTGTCCGAGTTGGACTGGAACTCTCAGTCAGAACTCTCTGCAAATTCTTCTTCTTTGGCTACCACTGAATGGGGCTACAGGCTCACTGCTTATTTGATTTTATTTGCCTGGAGGTGGGGATGAAGAAATAGAAATCAGTGGGTCTGTCCACAGATATCTCTCTTCCAGCCTTCAGTAGGGGTCAGGGCCACAGCTATTTCAATCCTTGTGCAGAAGATTCTCCAGTGAAATACTGAGTCTCTTTTGAATTGGGTAGACTACAGGCTGACATGAAGACAGAATTGAGATGCACTATCTCAGAAAGCTGGCTCTCAGACACTCTTGTTCCAGTGCAGTACTGAAAGGGAGCTTCAGGAAGCTATAGGGGAAGGGCCACATGTACAAACTCCAGAACATTGGGGAAAGGGTGGTTAGCTCCAGTTACTGGGGTCTCCAGATCTGGTGTCACACTGCAAGTTTTAGTGGCCAAATAGGTCTGTATGGTGCTTCCTAAGGGCCCCCAGTTAGATTATCTCTCAGTAGCTATTTAGGAATATCCTATCATTTCAACTGAAAAAAAGTATAATTAATATATTAAAAATCTGAGAATACTCATGTGGAAGGGCCAACAAAAGAATTCTAGCAACATGAAAAATTAGAGCTGATCAACTTCCCCAAGAGATTACAAGAGAGATAGAGAAGAAAATACCATCCATAGAGAATTTTCTGAAATCTCAGAAATAGAATTCAGAATATGGATTTCAAAAATGATGACTAGAATTGAGGATAAAATGGAAATAGAATTAAAAAATACAGTCCACCAAAAGTTTTTTTCAATAAATTAATGAATTTAAAGACAAAGTCACCAAGAATATGGAGATAGTGAGCAAAGACAGCAGAGCTTAAGAAATTGTAAAAGGCATTTAAGGAGCTTTGAAGTACAGTAGAGATCCTTAGTAATAGAGTAGAACAGAGAGAATAAAGAATTTCAGATTGCAAGAGGGACTTTACCTAACAAATGCAATCAGTGTAACCTGGCTTACTGTACCCTCAATGAATCCCCAACAATAAAAAAATAAAAAAAAAAAAAGAATTTCAGAACTTGAAGACAAGAGTTTTGAACTTTCCCAATCATGCAAAGAGGCACAAAAAAAGGAAACTAAACACAGAATATTCCCTAAGAGTTATGAAATTATTCCAAAAGATCAAACATGTGAATTATAGGGATTCCTGAAGGAGAAAATGATGGTCCTCAAGGCACTGATACTCTACTTCAAGACTTCGTAGTGGAGAATTTCCCAAGCATTGTGAGAGACACAGAAATTCAGACAGTAGATACTTTCAGAACTCCAGCCCAACTCAATCCAAACAAAACATCTTCTAGACACATTGTAATTAACTTTGCCAAAGTCAATATGAAGTAGAAAATCCTGTGAGCAGCCAGACATAAGAAAAGTCTTACCTACAAATTAAAAAATATCAGGATGACCACAAGTCTTTCAGCCAAAACTTTTCAAGCCAGAAGAAGATGGTCATTGGCCTTTATCCTTATACAAAGAAATTTTCAGCCCAGTATCCTGTATTCTGCTAAACTTAGTTTCATTTGTGATGGAGAAATCAAATATTTTACTTACATGCGAATGTTGAGGAAATTTGCCATAACTAGACCAGTTCTACAGGAAGTACTCAGATCCATTCTTCATAATGACCAGCATAATGGTCCATCACCAAAGTAAACACACACATGAATTGAAGAATGAAGTCTAGCTTCCACAATAGCACAAGAGATAAAAATAAGCTCTGGACCTCTGAAAATCAAGATGACCAAAACTCCATCATACCTGTAGATTCTCTCAATAAATGTGAATGGCTTGAATTCCCCTCTGAAGAGGCATAGTCTGGTGACTGCCTACAAAAGCTAAAGTCCAAGGTCTATTGTCTCCCCAAAACACACCAACCTCAAAGGATAAAACAAAACTTAGGTTGAAAAGTTTTAGAAAAGATAGAAAATAATAATCCAGACAAGTGGAAATCAGAAAAATGTAGGGGTTACAACCTTATTTCCAGATACAATTAGTTTTAAACCAACAAAAGTAAGGAAGGACACTACATACTGGTCAATGGAAGTATGCAAAATGAAGATATTTTAATAATTAATATTTATGCATCCTAATTGAATGCTCCTCAGTTCATAAACTCTAAATGATCTGAACAATAGTATATCTTCCTACATCATAACAGTTGGAGATTTTAACATCCATTTGGCAGTACTATACAGATCCTCCAAGTAGACACTAAACAAAGAAATAATAGACTTAACCATAACCTTAGAATAAATGTTAACACACATACATGGAATATTTCATCCTAACAAAACTGAATACACATTCTTCTCATCAGCCCATGGACTATCCTCCAAAATTGATCAAATTTGGGGACACAAATCTAACCTCAACAAATTCTAAAGAATATAAATTATTCCTTGTATCTTCTCAGACCATCATAGAATAAAAGCTGAACTCAATAGGAATAGAAATCTTCATATCCAAATAAAGTCTTGGAAACTAAATAACCTTATGCTGAATGATAGCTGAGTCAAAGACAAAGTTAAGATTGAAACTGTTAGATTTCTTGAACAAAATGATACTGAAGCCACAGGCTATCAAAACCTGGGGAATTCTGCAAAGGTAGTCCTAAGAGATCAATTTATAGTATTAGATGCCTTCATCAAGAAAACAGAAAGACAGCAAGTCAATGATCTTATGGGCCATCTAAAACAACTGGAAAAGGAAGAGCAATCCAACCCCCAACCCAGCAGAAGAAAAGAAATAACCAAAATTAGAGTAGAATTACATAAAATTGAAAGTATATGAATCATTTAGAAGATCAGCAAAACAAAAAGTTAGATCTTTGAAAATATTATTAAAATTGATAAACATTTCTTCAGACTAACCAGAAATGGAAAAGTAAGCTCTCTAATAATTTCAATCAGAAAAAAAATGGGGTGGGGGGAATAACAACAGATACCACAGAAATACAAAAGATTCTCTATAATTACCACAAAAAACTCTATGCCCAGAAATATGAAAATGTAGAGAAAATGGACCAATTCCTGGAAGCACACCACTTTCCTAAACTCAACCAGAAGGAATTAGAAATTTTAAATAAATTTCTATCAAGCATTGAAATTGCATCAACAATACAAAGTTTTTCCAAAAAGTAAAACCCTTGACCAGATGGTTTCACACCAAAATTGGACCAAACCTTCAAAGAAGAACTAGTACCTATATTGCATAACCTATTCCAAAACATAGAGAAGCATGAAATCCTCCCCTACACATCTTACAAAACAAATATCACCCTGATTCCAAAACCCAGGAAGGGTTCCCCCCCAAAAAAAGAAAATTATAGGCCAATATTATTAATATCAATGCAAAAAAATTTCAATAAGGTCCTAACAAAGAGAATATAGTGACACATCAAAAAGTTGTGCATCATGGTCAAGTAGGTTTTATCCCAAGGAAACAAGGTAGATTCAACATACATAAATCCATAAATTCAATTCACAAAGACCATATGATTCTTTCTATTGATGCAGAAAAAGCTTTTGACAATATCCAGCATCTTTTTTGATAAGAATACTTGAGACAATAGGCTTAGGTTGGACATTAATCTGATAGAGGCCACCTACCACTAACCCATAAGACTATCTCATACTGAATGGAGTAAAACTAAAAGCATTTCCACTCAGATCTGGAACTAGATAAGGATGCTCACTATTGCCATTGCTATCCAACATAGTGCTGGAAGTCCTAGCCATTGCAATCAAGCAATAGAAGTAGATCAAGGGTATTCAAATAGGGAGAGAGGAGGTCAAACTCTCACTCTTTGTGGATGACATGATCATATACCTGTAAAAACTACAAAGCTCTTAGAAGTGATCAAGGAATATAGTAACATTTCAGGATAAAAAAAAAAAATCAATGCTCACAAATCAGAGCCTTCATACATGCCAATGAAGTCCAACTGAAAATAAAATCCAAAACTCAATACCTTTTATAGTAACCCCAAAGACAAATACCTGGGAATATATCTAACAAATGATGTGAAAATCTCTATAAAGAGAACCATGAATTCCTGAGAAAAGAAATAGCAGAAAACATTAACAAATGGAATAACATACCATGCCCATGGCTGGGAAGAATCAACATTGTTAAAATATTCCATAATACCCAAAGGCTTTTACAATCCCCATCAAAGAACCAAAATCATACTTAGAAGAACTTTAAAAAATGATACTCCCTTTCATATGCAACCAGAAAAAAACCTGAACAGCAAGTTCAGTTTTACAAATTTACAAGTTTTACAAATAAAAACAAGTCTAGAGCCATAATTTTGACCAATCAGGTTATACTACAAGTCTATAGTGATCAAAACAACATGATCCTAGCACAAAAATACAGATATAGATCTAGGGAACAGAAAAGAAAACCTGAAGATGAACCCAGCTGTATATTACCATCTGACCTTTGATAAACCAAACAAAAGCACACATTGGGGGAAAGAATCACTGTTTAATAAATGATGCTGGAAGAACTGGTTAACCACATATAGAAGTCTGAACCTGGACCCACATTTATCACCATAAAAAAAATTATCTCTCACTAGATAAAAGTTTAAAATTTCAGACATGAATCAAATTCTAGAAGAGAATATGGTAAAACACTTGACAAAATTGCTTGGGGAAAAAAACTTTATGAGCAAAATCATTCTGGTGATTGCAGAAACACTGCAAATAAATAAATGAGACTTGATCAAGCTAAAAACCATCTGCATAGCTAAGATTACCACAACTAAAACAAACACACTACCTTCAGATGGGAGAAGATTTTTGCATGTTATGAATCTGAGAAAGGGCTAATAACTAGAATCTAGAGAGAACTGAAACTTATCAACAAGAAAAGAGCAAACAACCCCCTCTATAATTAGGCAAGAGACCTAAACAGAAACTTCTCTGAAGATGACAGATGGATGTACAACAAACACAAGAAAAAATTCTCATTATATCTAGTCATTAGAGAAATGTGAATTAAAACCACCCTGAGCTATCACCTAACTCCAGTGAGATTAGCCCACATCACAAAGTCCCAAATCTATAGATGCTGGCATGAATGTGGAGAGAAGAGAACACACCTACATGCTGGTGTGATTGCAAGAAATATGGAGAATTCTTATAGAACTAAAGGTTGATCTTCCTTTTGATCCCACAATCCCATTACTCAGTATCCATGCAGAAGAAAAAAATCATTTTTCCATAGGGACATTTTCTTTTTTTTTTTTTTTTTGAGACAGAGTTTCAAGCTGTCACCCTGGGTAGAGTTCCTTGGCATCATAGCTCATAGCAACCTCCAACTCTTGGGCTCAAGCAATCATCCTCTTGCCTTAGTTTTTTTTTTATTTTTAGTAGAGATGGGGTCTCACTTTTTTTTTTTTTTTGCTCAGGCTGGAACAAGGACATTTTCATCAGAATGTTTACTGTAGCTCAATTCGCAATTGCCAAGTCATGGAAGCAACCAAAAAGCCCATCACCCCATGAATAGATTAACAAACTGTGACATATGTATACCATGGAGTACTATTCAGCCATAAGTACATCTTTTGTGTTTACCTGGATGGAGTTGAAGCACATTCTTCTTGGTAAAGTATCTCAACAATGGAAAAAGAAAATCCAATGTACTCAATACTAATACCAAACCAATATATAAACAACTAACACCCACACAAAAGATAAAACACAAATATATTCTAGCAAGGGGAAGCAGAAAGAAAGGAGAGGGGGGAGGGAGAAGCTATAGGTTAATTGGCAGAATCTCACCTAGTGTGCACAATGTTAGGGTGTTCAGCACCCCTTCTGGGTGAAGGGCTCAACTACAATTTGAACTTTACCTTAGAATTGAAAACAATGTAACATAAACATTTGTACCCTGATATTAAAATTCCGTTATTTTAAAATGTCCAACATCTGCCTCATACTAAAAGAGACTGTTGTCTTTAAATAACTAATAAGTCTGGGAAGATTTTCAGAAATTGAGAGGTTATTAGTTGGAATTTTAACATTAAACTTTCTAAATGTAGGAAATAAACAAAATAAAAGGATATGGAACTATGATTACATAAAACAATATTATAAACTTTTATTTATAATTTTTATAGACTATAAGAGAAAATGTTCTAAATCAGAATTACAGCTCAATAAAAATCCCTTTACAATTATAACAGTAAGACCATACTTGTAACAGTAAGTCAGTTCAATTTCTATAAAGACATTGTCTGTTAGATTTTAGTCCATAGGATAATCAAACTCAGAAATGTGCCACTGCTAAGGTTATGATGTGCTGTGCAAACATGAATGCCAGGTATTCAAAAACAATCACAAAGGGTATTTGTTTCCCAACAGGAAAGGCTTTGCTCCTTTTTAAATAGGATTGTAAGCCCTGTCCACCAAGGTTTGCCGCCTTTTGAGTATACTGCAACTTACTGAGTGAAGAAGAGAAAGAGGTGCACTTAAGTTCTGTCTGGTTCATTTTTCGTAGGGCACCGGCTTATTTTTTTCTTTATTCCTGCTACTACTCCTTACATTGAACTGTTCAACCAACAAGGTCAGGAAAATTGATTCCAGGGGAATGGTAATGTAAAAGTTATTTTTTTTATTTTTTTATTAATATTAAATCATAGCTGTGTACATTAATGCGATCATGGGGCACCATACATTAGTTTTATAAACAGTTTGACACATTTTCATCACATTGGTTAATATAGCCTTCCTGGCATTTTCTTAGTTATCGTGTTAAGTCAATTATATTCTAAAGTTATGGTTTTAAAAGGGCAGTATGTACAATGCTGTTTGTAAAGTCTTACCTCACACTGGGCTCAATTAAGAGAAAAGCAAATGAATGGGAGGCTAAAGAATAATATTCTCACATCAAGCACAATTTCTTCAGTTTGAGGAATAACCCCTAAGAGGTGGCATCTTCAAAGCCCAAAGAGGTTCAGCAACTCTTTAAAATTCCAATACCTATTGTTTAATTCAATTTCAACAAATATAACCCCCTATTCTTAGGAAAATGTCACCTCTAGACAAATTTTTGACATAGAATGGTAATTTTATTTCACATGTAGACTTAAATTTCACCTATTTTTTCAAATTAGAGTGAATTAATGTAATTTAGGAGATTACTTAGTCCATTTTTTAAATATTATGCCTGAGATTCTATATAGGTTTTGCTTCTAAATCTAGGCCTGGAGAATTGCCAGTGTTGGGGTCAACTGCAGTACAGACCAAGCTTCACTTTCAGTCCAATGGCAGCAAAGTTTGAGTATAAAAATGGGTGTGCTCATGGCTTGAGTGGATGCTCTGCCACAAAGGATTCATACAGGCACATTCCAGGGCTGGCCACAGGTACAGATTCCCCTTCTTTATAGCAGTGATAACATCTGTTTCTTCCATCTACTTTACTAAAAAGACAAAGAAAGTTTAGTATAGTACAATTATCATCCTTTGTTTTAAGTTTTCAAAAACTTTTTTATGCAGCTGTCTTATTTGGTTTTTGTTTCTTTATGTATAATTTTCCTTCATCTTCTATTTTCCCCACAGAGAATTTACTTACTAATCTACATATGTACATTGAAAAGGTAATAAAGAGTAGTGTCGCAACCCCTATGGCCCCTACAGCCCCGGTCTCGATCACCACAGGAAGGAACCAGGCGTGATGTGGATTAGAAGGACAAGCTTACAGGAGGCGTGCTAACCTTGATTGCAGGGTAGCCCCAAGCAACCTCCGTAGTAGCCTTTTATTGAGACAGTACAAGATAGGTGAGGGGAGTATTAGACAATGACTATGTGCCTAAGGATCTCCATGGGCTCTGGTTCTTTCTCTGCAAGGAGCACCTGTGGATGAATTGCCTGAGGATCCATCCCCCAGCTGCAAATAATCTTGCTCAGAGGTTGTCTGGCTCTTGGCGTCCTCTACATTTCCCCCCTCTAGTGTATTAAAGACATTTCTGGATAGGCAAGGGAGAAAAATCTGTTGTTGGTTATTTCAGCCATTCTCCTCACCGAGGAGCTTTCCTTCCTGCTAAATAAAAGAAACAAAAGGGCATATAAGCAAAACACAGAATTACACCAATGGAACTAATCCCAGTATAAGGGAAACTATTTTAGCCAAATGAGGCATAGGGGAAAACATGTCCCCTTTGTGCTAATCACCACCCAACTACTGCTACAGGCTGACCCATAGGGCTCTTGATGCTTCCATAGGAAGTATTAACCATCACTCAAAGTTACATTAGGTGGGGAAAGGGCTGTACCAACCTCAGACCCTTTCCAGAGAGTAGTGTAACTTTAAGATCAGGTGCCCAACTGAAACAGATATAAATCCAACAAGTGAAATTTCAGGGGTCCTCAAGCTTTTTAAACAGGGGGCCAATTCACTGTGCCTCAGACCATTTGAGGGCTGGGGTATAGTTAAAAAAAAAAAAAAAACTATGAACAACTTCCTATGCACACTGCACGTATCTTATTTTGAAGTAAAAAAACAAAACGGGAACAAATACAATCACACCGCCTCATGTGGCCCACTGGCCATAGTTTGAGGACCCCTTTCGATACTTGTATTTACCTTTACCTCCAAGTCTGCTGTTCGAGGTCTTTGTTGTCTTACCCTTCAAAGGTTACAGGGGTCCTCAAACTATGGCCCACGGGCCACATGAGGTGGTGTAATTACATTTGTTCCCATTTTGTTTCTTTTACTTCAAATTAAGGTATGTGCAGTGTGCATAGGAATTTGTTCATAGTTTTGTTTTTTTTTTTAAACTATAGTCCGGCCCTTAAATGGTCTGAGGGACAGTGAACTGGTCCCCTGTTTAAGAAGTTTGAGGACCCCTGGTTAAAAGATGCATACTAAGCTTACCTAGGGCTTGTATTCACCCCAAAATAATGAAATTCTGTATCAAACTTCCCACTCTGCATAGAAGCTCCAACTGCCTCTTAGGGAAATAGGACGCTGACTGCTCTTAACTGCTTCCTGCTGAAGATGGATGTTGATATTGGAGAGGCAGCTAGAGTTCCCACAGAGGAGATTGATCCAGGGTTTCTCTATTATGAAATTACTTTGCTCCAAAAATCCTGTGAATAAAAGAAAAGTTAGTGAAAACAAATTTGGTAAGGTGTTGGCAAGGTGTTCTGCTCATGTCGAGGCTTAATCCAGAGGGCTGGTAACCACTGCTTCTCTTGATGTTCTGTAATAATATGGGCAAAACCTCAACCCCAATGCAGTACATAACCAGGCTTCCACTCTGACATGTCACGTTTTCTATAAAAAAAGGTTGTTGTATTAGAGAGGATGGTGGATGAATGAGAGATGTCCAATGGCGTTCTGCAGCTGTCTTTCCGTCATTGCTGAGACTCTGAAAATTGAGCTTTTCTCCTATGTCCCAATTTTTCGCAGTTATGATATTTAGGATGGTATGGACTGACCCCTTCTTTTAAAGCGGCAGCAAGCAAATTAGCCTTGTGGACTTCCGTTCCTATATCAGCACATGCTCGTATATACTCCTCTAAAGGAGCATTTTGTGCTCTCAAAGGTCACAAGGCCTTTTGACACTCAGAGTTAGCATTCTCAAATGCTGAAGTTTGGAATAGCATGTCTGTGAGCCCCGGAGGCAACAGCCTTATTGACTGCAGTTTTTAGTCAGGCTTGATAGTCAGTATAGGGTTCATTCCCTGACTGCATTATCTTAATAAAAGATTTAGAGATATCTCCAGGAGCCTGAACTTTTCCCAGGCCCTAAGACAACACAGTCTTGTCTGGACTACAGCTATGTCATCATAATGAAGTTGATTGGAAATCCCCAGCCACTGGCCAGAACTAGTGAACTGTTCTGATTTTATAGGAACTCCTCTCTGCTGGTTTTGATGACTCCTTCCACCAGGTTTTGAACGTTAAATACTGTCCAGACTCAAGAACAGTTCTGGCTATCAGGTGTCAGTCATAATGAATAAGCTGCTGCTCTTGTGCAAGCCCCTGTACAGACCTCTAGAAAACGGGGATGGCATATCATGCTGTGCTATAGCCTATTTCAAATCTTTCATAACCGCAAAGTTGATCATATGGTGATCAAAACGTTGGCCCCCTGGAGGGTGTTGTGGATCGTGAGGAATATCAGTGACCGTAACTGGAAAAAGCCCCAAAGTGTCTTCTCACTTAAAGTCACCAGTTTTATGCCCTTCTAACACAGCCTTCATAACAGAAGTCACAGGTGGTTCATCTACATAGGGAGGCACTGAGGGCAATATTGGTGCTCTAAGTTGGCATTTCTGACTGTGAGACTATTCACCCAGTCTTCCAATTGTTTGATCAAGCAGCCATAATGGCCACAAACGTAATTTCTTGCTTATTTGTGTCTGTATCATATGCTCTTGATTCCTAGTTCTACTTAGGTCTAGCTTCCCTCCAAACCTCGCTATTCTCCTCACTTTCAAATTCTGTTTGACATCACCTTCTTCCTCAGTTTCTAATTCTTGTGATTCCCCAAACAGGAAGTTACCCATTGTTTTCTCTACATATCTTTACTTATTTATAAAAGACCTCACTTATTCTGAGCTAGGTTCTCTAGATTCTAGATTGGCCAAAGGTCCCACTTGCCCTGAGTGGAGTTTTCCTTTGGACTTCCTCCCACTGTCTACCAAAGGCCTCACTTACTTCTGAGTGTCACTTTCTCCTTTGGTCCATGTCCCTGGTGACATTTTGTGTCCTGCTGGATCCTGCTGACTATGCCAGATGTCATAGCCCCTAAGGCCCCTATGACCCAGGTCTCCATCGCTGCAGGAAAGAACCAGGTTTGATGCAGATTAGAAGTACAAGCTTGCAGGAGACAGGCTAACCTTGATTGCAGGGTAGACCCGAGCAAACTCCGTAGTAGCCTTTAATTGACACAGCACAAGACAGGTGAGGGGAGTATTAGACAATGACTACATTGGATCTACAATGACTACTAAGGATCACCATGGGCTTGGGTTCTTTCTCTGCAAGGAGAACCTATGGATGAATTGCCCAAGGGTCCATCCCCCAGCTGCTAATCATCTTGCTCAGAGGTTGTTTGGCTCTTGGCATCCTCTACAGAATAGGGCTTGAGAATTGAGCTAAAAGAATCAGGAAATAGAAAAAAATATATGTGTATAAGCTATTCAGATAAAGCAGATCAGTTATACTGGCTTTTAATTTTTCTAAGCCATATATTCTTTTCCTAGATAATATTCATTTTCTCAGTATTTTAGAGGGAGTTGTGCTACTTATATTAGGGGCTTAATTTTAGAATGTGAGGATTTTTTTTCATACAGTAAATGATAAACACTTTTTCTCTATGTCCATCACATTCAGGTCAAGAATCTTTGGCCTCTACCTCATCACAGATGCTGCTAATATGAAGACAAATTAGCTAAGGTTAAATCGATAAAAAAGGTAAAAATTTTGCTGGCTGCAATATGTAAATAGATCAAATATAACCATTCTTTATAGGACATGTTATAAAAATGAAGTTCATTACTGCTATGACCATGCCTGATCCACTTAAAGTAGGAATGAGTTTAAAAATAAGTATAATAGTGCTTGCTTCAGCAGAACGTATACTAAAATTAGATTGATACTGAGATTAGCATGGCCCCTGCACAAAGATAACAATGGAAATCCCTGAAGTGCTCCATATTTTTTAGAAGTGCTACCTGAAAAAAAAAAGAATAAATACAGTAGGACAAATCTTACAGATTTTCCAGGAATGGCAGTGCAAGGGGAAAACAAATCTATAAAACTGAAACATATTTTCAAAAACAAATAGTTCAGGGCTCAGGAAATCCACTAATGGCAAAAAACTAAATGAGATGTGTTAATTCAGGAGAAATTGCTGAATTTGGGTAAACACAATGAGAATTCTTTGGATTCTTGCATGCAGCTGATCTCATTCCCCTAAGTCAGTCATGAGCCTGAAGACATTTGGTTTTGCCACTATGGAAACTCATTTGCTTCTAAATAAAAGGCAAAGTAAACACCCAAACAAACAGAAAACAAACCATACTCAGCAGCTTTGTCAGCCGAAGTAGTAATCTTGGCGGTGGGTTAAGTAAGTGGAGAAGTCTAGAAGCTGTTGGTCCAAACAGTAGATTATAAATATAACCAAGAGATCATAGGAACAAAACAGAAGTAGAGGACATTGTCATGTCACATATCCCTGGCTGTCTTCTATGGAAGCAGCAAACAGGTCCAAGAAGTCTAATATGCCTGGTTTTATTAGCAGTTCACTAGACATACAGCACCAGCAACACTAGAAAGATAGGCTTGGAATTTTTTTTTTTTTTTTTTGAGACAGCGTCTCACTTTGGTCACCCTCAGCAGAGTGCCATGGCGTACAGCTCACAGCAACCTCCAAGTCTTGGGCTTAAGCGATTCTCTTGCCTCAGCTTCCCAAGTAGCTGGGACTACCAGCACCCACCACAATGCCCGGCTATTTTTTTGTTGCAGCTGTCATTATTGTTTTGCAGGCTTGGGCTGGATTCAAACCTGCTAGCTCCAGTGTATGTGGCTAACACCACATAGGTTTCAATTTTAAATTGTAATAGCAAAAACCAGGAAGATTTCAAACTGAATTTTTAAAAATGACAATCAATTGATGCCTACACCAATGTGTTAGAGTTTAAAGCAACCATTATAAAAGTACTTCAGTAAGCAATTATAATCATAGTTGGTACAAATAAAACGTGGACAGAAACTATCAGCACAGAAATGAAAACATAACAAGTACCAAATAAAAACTTTATTTTATTTATTTATTTATTTATTTTGAGATAGAGTCCCCCTATGTCACCCTCTGTAGAGTGCGGTGATGTCACAGCTCATAGCAACCTCAAACTTTTGGGCTTAAGTGATTCTTTTGCCTCAGCCTCCCAGTAGCTGGGACTACAGGTGTCTACCACAATATCCAGCTATTTTATTGTTATTGTTGTCATTGTTGTTTAGTAGGCCCTGGCTGGGTTTATACTCCCCAGCCCGGTGCATGTGGCTGGTGCCCTAACCACTGGGCTGTGGGCACCAAGCCCAAATGAAAACTTTTTTAGAACTAAAAACTATGAATACTAAAACAGAAATGACATGGATTAGCTCAACAGAAAATTGGAGAGTGCAAAGCATCAATTAACTGGAAGACAGAGAAATAAAAATTATTGAGGCTGAACAACAGATTAAAACTGACTGAAAAAACAAAAACCTAAATGGTGAGACTTTTACAAAAAAAAAAAAAAATTAAACTTTGAGCTGTTTAATCCCATAAGAATCAGAAGAGAAAGAGTGTGTAACTGAAAAAGTACTCAGAGAAATGACAGCTGAAAATTCCCTAAATTTGGAAGAAACATGAAAACATTCAGATTCAAGGAACTAAGCTATCTTCAAGCAGGATAAATTTAAGGAAATTCACACCAAATGCATTGTGGTCAAATATGTAAAAATTAAAGTCAAGGCTAAATGCAGTGGCTCATGTCTGTAATCCTAGCACTCTCTGAGGCTAAGGCAAGTGGATTGCCTGAGCTCAGGAGATCCAGACCAGTCTGAGCAAGAAACTGTCTAAAAATAGTCAGTGGTATGGTGGGAGCCTGTGTTCAAGAGGATCACTAGAACCCAAGAGTTTCAGGTTGCTGTGAACTATGATGTCATGGCACTCTGCCAACAGTCAAAAAGTGAGACTCTCTCTCAAAAAAAAAAAAAAAATTAAAGATAAAAAAGAAAAATATTGAAAGAAGTATTCCTTATTGAAAAAAGTATCCCTTCCCTATAAGAAAAAAAAAATAATTCAAATGACAGTGATGTCTCATTAAAACCTGAAGGATGTGGTTTAGCATTTTTTCTGCCTTTTTTTTTTTTTTAATAGGAGATGGCATCTTGGTATGTTGCTCAGGATGTTCTCAAATTCCTGACCTTAGGTGTTCCTCCTGTCTCAGTATTCCAAAATCTAAGATTATAGGCATGAGCCACCACTCATGGTATTGTATTTTTCAAGTGCTAAAAGAAAATAATTTTCAATTCAGAATCCTGCATTTAGTAAAAATATTCTTCAGGAATGAAAGAGAAATCAAAACATTCTCAGATGAAATAAAACTAACAGAGTTTGTAACCACAAGGTTTATTCTAAAAGAATACCTAACGCATTCTCTAAACCAAAATAAATAATAAAAGAAGGAACATAAGAATATTGGAAAAGGATGGCACCTGTGTCTCAAAGGAGTAGGGCACCAGTCATATATGCCAGAGGTGGTGGGTTCAAACCCAGCCCTGGCCAAAAAAAAAAAAAAATTGGATAGGAAATATTTTTATTCTCTTTTTAAGTTTCTAAATTATATTCGATATTATAAACAAAAATTGCAACAGTCTCAGGCTATGACTTGAAATGTATGTAAATTAAATACATAAGTATATTATAAATGGAGAGGCAAAAAGAGATAAAGGAAAGTAAAAATTTTATACTTCATCCAAATTGATAAAATGATGAAACTAGAGTACTGTGATAAGTCATGTGTGCATAATATATAGAATAACAACTAAAAAATATATACAGAGAAATATACTCCAAAATACTATAGAAAAATTAAAATGAAAAATGACCCACAGATAAACAGGAAAAACATGATAAAGAGACAAGAAAAAGCCCTCAGAACACACACAAAAATTATAGCCATAAAACTAACATACCAATAATTACATTAAATGTAAACAGCCTAAACAACCAACTAAAAAAAAAATAGCAGAATATATTAATGAACATAAGTTGACTTCTTCTGTCTGTGAGAAATTCACTTCAGTGTAATTATGTAGGCAAGTTGAATGTTAAAAAAAGTTTTTAAAAAGTGTATTACACAAGAATGAATCAAAACAAAGCACTAATTGGCTTCAGAGCAAAGAAAAATACCATCAGTGACAGAGTGGGATATTACATAAAGATAAAAGCATTAATCATCAAGAACACATTGTTATCCTAAATGTGTATGTGCCAAGTAACAGAGATGCCAAATATGCAAAGCAATTTGACAAAACTGAAAGGAGATATAGACAGATACATAATTATATATACTTATTTAAACACTCCTTTCTCAACAGAAGTGTTCAGCTATTCCATCAACCAATAGGGTCTAATAGACATTTATAGAACACTCCTGTCAGGGCCCGGGACTGATATGTCTCGGCCCTGGCTTAACTAGGTTCTGGATGCAGACTGCTAAGCTACTTTGCTCAGGAACAATTTCTCTTGGATGCCTGACGGCTATCTACTTCAGCGGGGGGGGGGGGGGGGGGGGAAGAGAGAGAGAGAGAGAGAAAAAAGAGAGAGAGAGAGAGAGAAAAGTAGTTTTAGAATAAATAGATCTTAGTCTTTAGTATAGCTTAGTAATCTTCAGCAGAGAGACGCCATGCTGGCATTCTGCAGGCAGAACAGGACACAGTCAGAGTAAGCCTGTCCATGATAGAATGCACATGCTCCCAACTGCCTGCTCCTCCAGCCTAATGTAAGGCTGATCTCGTGACTCTCAACACCACAGGTGTAGAGACTGCCAATTCACTAATGCTCTCATCTCGCAAGCTCTCATGCTTGTTAGGAGAGCTAAATCCCTCTCCAGGCCCTTTTCACCAAGGTGTTCCATTGTTGAGCTACTCAGGCATTTCTTATAACTCCCTCTCCTCCTAGCCATAGGCTATATGGGCTGCTACACACTCTACCTCACAACAGCAGAACACATGTTATTTTAATGTACCCACAGAACATAGACTATATTTTTAAACCCCCCTTAAGAAAATTAAGAATTCATATTACACAAAGTTCATTCTCTGATTCCAATGAAATTGAATTAAAAATCAATACAGCATGACAACAGGAAGTGACATGCAACATCTGTTCCCACATCATTTGCCAAGACAAGTCACATGTCTATTCCACTTAGCATCAGCGATTTTCATTAGGCAATGATAGAGCTGAGAAAATTATCTATTTCACAGAAGATTTAACACTGGAATACAGTAGTCAGTAAATATTGAAAAGTTATATTTTCCAAACATCCATTATCTAAATGCTATTTGGCCAATCTATAGATACTATCACAATTAATGTTTGGAGTATGTGCTGATGAGAAATGAAATCAGGGCAAAAGCATAAGCAAATTGCCTTTTTCATTTACTGTAAGTTGATTATTTTAGCTTTTGTTTCATAAGGCGGTGTTTTCTGAACTATCTGAAGCATGTAACGTCTATGCAGGACAGAGACTTTTGGAGAGTCTTTTCTATATTATGTTTCTTGAAATGGTAGTCCAAATTTCCTAATCTGCCGAGGTACACTTGGAAAATGAGACACACCCTAAACTCCACACAAATAGTCACAATGCCCGTTAACATTTTAAAATCTCTGAAAATTTCTGTAAGAAAAGAACATATTGGACACATAAAATATGATGATATTTTTCTATGTGTTGAGTTTACATAAATTTCTTTTAACCCATAAAAGCTTCATGACATGGATGTATAAGTGTCCTCATTGCATAAACTCTTGTCTTATAAAACCTATTCCATTCTATGAATTTCTACTGAAGAATTTCTATTTCTCCTTGAGTGAAGTTCTTTAAACATAAGAAAGATTCAAGGTTGCTTATGAATTAAGATGAAACAAAAATTGGCAGAATAAATATTAGCTCCTGTAGTAGAACTTAAAATAGATCATGGTGCCCTGAGAGACATAAAAATGTATTGTCTGGTGACTTAAAATAAAACTTTTGTCCTATCCCGAATAGTCGGAATTTAGTACCCATTAATCATCACTTGAGATTATATTAAGGACAGAAAGCATTTCAAGGCACAAAGAAGTGAGACACAACTGGTAAAATCCCTCTAGTTTATGCAATTTAGAGGAATAAATTATTACTGTTGATATGAGGAGACCATAATGTTGGGGTTAAGGGTAAGAGATATAAGGAACAACTATCAACTATGCAGGAGAAGTAACAGCATTCTAGAAGGTGGTGAGTGATCATGGATCTTAGAGTAATATATAGATTTAAGGAATGTAAAGGAGAGAAAAGCCAGGATGTCTAAGCAATGGTTCTCAAGACTTGGAATACTTCATGAGTACATAGCTAAATACCTTCAACTTGCAGCCCCTCACCTTCCTCCTTCCCAGCACTCTCTATGTGTTTGGAGTAGAGTACAGACTTCACTATTTTCACTTAATTGTTCTTTAAATTTTTGGAATCATTATTATTCAACTGTCAAAATATTGTCATGAAACATCATATGTATATATAATACATATATCACACATATACATATATATCACATAAAGACCATAGAAGACAAATTGTATAGTTTTATTTTGTGTTTGAAGATGGATGAGAAGTTCCTCAACATTCTGTAAGAATTTTGGCTTCTAATTTAAAAGCCCTATTCAAGTAGATTTTCTAAGGTTATTCTAGTAGCCTGAAGCAATTTCGAATTCAGTCTAACTTTAAATGCTTTACTGTTATTCATTCTTTGATAAAAGAGTATTTATCTACAGATAGTAATTTGTTTGATGTCAATAAAAGCTTTAAAGCAATAATATATAACTAACAGATTTTGATTGACAGTGTGTAGCAAGTTACATTTTCTGTTCCACAAATGTCAATGAATATTCAATAAGCAAAGGAAAATAAAATATTCTTAAGGAAGAAAATGTATAAAAAAGTAAAAACCCTTTCAAAATCACTTTAAATTTTGCATGAAAAATATACTCAACTACAGAAATCTTTCTAATTCACCATGACTTTCCAATTAATATACATTTGGGAAAGCATTTATAATTTATAGAAATTTTACATATATTTTCTTGTAGGCAAAAAGCTTAAACACTTGAAATATATATTCATGGGGAATGTTATTTGAAGAGAGAATGCATAATAGAAATATTTGTATACTTTAAATTAGGAAACTTGGATAATATATGTATAAAATATATAAGCAGAATTGAATTAATCTTGATAAATATTAATTTATAGATTAGAATTGATGACTAGGAATTCAGAATACATATATGTCATATAAAAGTGTAACTAATGGGAAAATATGAATAAGTTAAACATATCTCGACATTTTACTTATATGTACATAGGAGTCAGATATTCCATTTTTAGCAGAAGGATTGATTTTTAATGCTCAGAAAAGATTTCATTCTCATTTTGTGTTTACTTCAACCCACAGATTTTGTGAATTTGTCTTTCTTTTTTTTATAGTGGCAGTCTCCTGACATTCTCTAAGAGAGTGAAGCAAATCAACAGTTAATATTTAGACTTGGGCATTCTTCTGATTAATGGAAGGGACAAGAGATGGCCTCCTAAGGCACCTGTGCAATTTCATAGGTTTATTCACAGCCAGTCATTTGAAATCTTCATAAGCAATTGTAACTCTGATTTTGGCAGCTTTTACTACATTTACTTGTCAATGCTATACTCACATAAGTGCCTCACTGCCATTAGGAACTTTAATGCATTTTAATAATTGTTCCTTATTTTTTTTCTAATGTGAGGTAAAATATTGGTGGTGGTAGTAAGGAAATGGCATGTATTCTGTATTGTTATTCCTCATTTTACAAAAGTAGAATAATAGAATTACAGTTTAGACTGCATTGGCTAAGCATTATTTTAATGACTTAAATGCATATGCAGCTAATATTGCTACAGAAATAGATTGTAGCTTACCATAGACATGGAACATTTTTCTTCCTGGGATAAACAATAATATGATTCATCAGTTGGAGACAGGACAAGATAGAAAATGTATTCTAACAAAAGTTAGGATAATGGTGTCATGGTATACTTAAGAAGATTCAATGTTACCCCTTAACCTGTATCTATTTTGAGAGTCACCACTGTAAGCTTAGTGTAATTATAGTGGTTTATTACCTCAGTTACTTAGGATAACTTATGTAACATTTTTTATGTCCTTCTGAACTCTGTAGTCACCTAAAATGCTTCTTACAGACTCAGTGTTAACAGTTGCTGGAAATTTAAGCAGCTATACATCAAATCTTCTGTGGCAAAATCAAGTTAGTTTTCCCCTTCTCTAACCTCCTTCTTTAGTTGTTACTGATCCTTTCTTCACAAACTGCTAAATGAGTCCTTTGGGTATTTCATATTTACCTGTATTGCTGCTATAATGTTGGACTTTTTAATATGGGATTGATCCTTGACTATTTGCACTCATCTCTCTGTCTCCAGCTTTTGATTTTTGAGGATTTTGAGTGCTGTCCTTTATACATAGTGAGATTAATCATATCTAGTCTGTCCCCAGGGACCACACTCTTTTGAGGCTCTGTACATCCTGCCTTTCTAGACTTTCTTATTCTCTGTTGATATTATTGGTAGCTGCTGACAAATATCCTGGTAATATTCCCTAACCTTCAACTTTTGTGTTATTTTTAATTCCAGCATATGTGGTGGTCTGGGCTGAACTCTGCCACCGAAATTCATAGTTTGATGTCCTGACACCTAGTACTTCAGAATATGAGTGTATTTAGAGGTAGGATATTTAAAAAGATAATTAGGCTAATGTGAAATCATTAAGGTGGGTCTTTTTTCAATATGAATGGTGTCCTTATTAGAAAAAAAAATATTAGGACATAGATATACACCGAGGAAAAACCACAGAAGGTACAGTAAAGAGAAAATATCCATCTTTAAGCCAAGGAGAAAGGGTATCAGAAGAAGCCAACTCTGAGGACATGGTGATCTCAGACTTCTTACCCTCCAGGACTATATAGAAATAAATTTCTGTTATTTATGTCACTCAGACTGTGGCATGATGTCATGGAGGCCATAGAAAACGAATATAGGTGGATTCACCTAAATAAATACAATACATTGAGAACACACATTGATATCTGCTGTACTCCACCCTCCAATTAAACTGTAACATCAAATTGTATATAAAACCAGCACATTGTACCCCATAAATGCATTAATATACACAGCTATGATTTAATAAATTTTAAATAAATAAATAAATAAAATTTAAAAACTCTAACATCAGAATGGGGGAGAAATTATAAACGTTCAAGGGCAAGAAGAGTAAAAATGAGGATAACAACTGATAAAAAAACAATGACAAAATGTTGCAAAACTAATAAAGGAGGGTTAATTAATTACAGAGAACAAGGAAAGCTGAAACATTCTGTTCTTCATAGCAGGAAGATAATTTCAAGCAAGTCCCTTTTAACTAAAGAACCCAGGGAAACTCAGAAATTTTGTTTAGTGGAAAGTAGGTGTTTAAAATGAAAATTTAAAAAAAGGACGAATTGGTTGAAAACAAATCTTCAAATTCCTTCATCTTCCCTTGCATAGTAAGATATGATGCAAGATAATTCCCCTTTGGAGAAATTGAATGGGAGATTTCCAAGACTCCAGTGACATCAGCCACAAAGAAAGTTAAGAATGTGCACTGAAAAGAGAAGATGAAGAGGAAGATCTGCATTTTGAGTAGTGAGATTCTCAGCACCCTTTCTCACCTTGAATCTCCAGTGAGTAAAGCCAGGTGTGTCTATTCTGGCCCTCTGGCAGGATTTTGAAAAATTTTAAGTGTCCCACTGTTTTAAATATGATTAACACTCAAGAATTATCAACTGTTGAAAAAAGCCTTTAATGTGAATGACAATAATCAGAACTAATAAATGAAAATGGTAAATTTTAAAAAACAGGAAAATGCAAAGAACATAAAAAATTTAAAGAACTTTACAACCTCAGAGAAACATAAAGATAAAAATATTCCAAGAAACATAAAGATAAAAATATTCCAAGAAAAAGAAGGAAGTATTTTGAATTTTAAAATGTACTTGCCTAAGGAGTTAGAGCATTCCCTGTCTCACAGTCTTCCGGGACAGTTTTAGTAGGATAGGTACCAGTTCTTCTTTCTAGGTTTGGTAGAGTTTGGCTGTGAATACCTCTCATCCTGGGCTTTTGTTGTTCTTCCTGGGAGATCGTTTGCTTAGTAATCGCACTGCTCATTACTGGTCTGTTCAGGATTTCTATTTCTTTCTGATGTAGCCTTGAGAAGTTCTGTGTTTCCAAAAATTTATCAGAGAAATTTTTTGGTTTATATTCATAGAGATGTTCATAATTCTTGTGTGATCTTGTATATTTCTGTGTTTATTGGTTATAATATCTCCTATTTTACTCCTGATTGAGCTTATTTGAACATTCTTTCTTCTTGGTTAATCTAGCTAGTGATCTATCAATTTTGTTTATCTTTTCAAAGAATTAACTTTTTGTTTTATTGGTCCTTTGTATTGCTAATTTATTTATATCTATTACATTTAGTTGTGCTCTGATTTTTGTTTTTTCTTATCTTCTGATAGCTTTGGATTTGGTTTGTTTTGGTTTTTCTAGTTCCCTGACCTGTAATAGTAGGTTGTTTATTTGTTATCTGTCTTTTGAGATAAGCATTTTGTGCTATAAAATCCTTTTTAGCACTACTTTTGCTGTCTCTATGAGATTTTGGTAACTTGTGTCACCATTATCATTAAATTTAAAATGTTTTTGATTTTCATCTTGATTTTGTCATTGAACCAAAGATCACTCTCCATGATCAAGTGGGTTTCATCCCACAATGCAAGGATGGTTAAACATATGCAGATCAATAAGGGTAGTTTGACACAAAAACAGAATTATAAGCAAAAGCAAAAGATTTGCAATTAAAAGCAAAAGATCATGGTGAAAAACTGAAAGCGTCTTTCCTAAAACCTAGAAGAAAATTCCCTACTTCTTCTCAAGATAGTAATAGAAGTCCTGGCCAGAGAAATAAAGAAGAAAACAATAAAGTTATCCAAATCAGAAAATAGACAGCGAAACTATATCTGTTTGCTGCTGATATGATCTTGTATCTAGAAATCTTAAATATTTCTCTACAAATCTCCTAGAATTTATAAATAAATTCAGTAAAGTCTCAGGTTACAAAATTAATATACAAAAATCTTATGCTGATAAGAGCCAACCTGAGAATGAAATTAAAATTCAATACAACTTATGACAGCTGCAAAAAAAAATAAAATAGGAAAACACTTAAAGAAGGAGGTAAAAAGTCTCTGCAAGGAAAACTACAAAATACTGATGAAAAAAATCATTGATGACACAAATGAAAAAACATCCCATATTCAAGGACTAGAAGAATTTTTATTGTTAAAACATCTATACTGCCCAAAGTGATTTACAGATTCAATTTCCATAAAATATCAATGTCATTTTTCACAGAATTGGGAAGAAAACATCCTAAATTTCATATGGAATCAAAAAAGAGCCCCAAAACTCAAAACATAAAGAACAAATCTGGAGGCACTGCATCTTAACTTCAAATTAAAAGCAGACACAGATCAGAGAAACACAATGGAAAAGCCAGAAATAAATCCACATAAGTACAACCAACTGAGCTGAGATGAAGTAGACAAAACCATACACTTGAAAAGAGTGCTCTATTCACTAAATGTTGCTGGAAAGTTTGAATCGACATATGCAGAAGAATGAAATTTGTCTCTCTTTTGACATATACAAAAATTAACTCAAAATAGCTTAAAGCCTTAAATGAAAGACCTTGAACCCAAACATTGTAGAAGAAAACATAGGAAAAGCTTTCCTAGACTTTGGCCTACCTAAAGAAGTTATGATTAAGACCTTAAAAGCAAATAAAACACAAACAAAAATTTAAAAATGAGATTTACACTGAAAAGGCTTCTGCACAGCAAAAGAAATAATCTACAAATAGGTAACCTATAAATGGGAGAAGATATTCACAAACTGTACATGCGACAAAAGACTAATATCTAGACTCTACAAGAAACTCAAAGCAAGAAAAAAACCCTAAATAGCCCCATTAAAATGTGAGCCACAGACATGAACAGACTTTTTTCAAAGGAAAAATGTATAAATGCCCAAAGTACATGAGAAATATTCAACATTACTAATCATCAATGGAATACAAATTAAAACAACAATGAGATATCACCTTACTGCTGTCTGAATGACCCTGGTTAAAAAGTCAAAAAACAGTACATGTTGTCATGGATGCAGTGAAAAGTTAACTCCTACACTGTTGGTCAGGAATGTAAATTAGTACAACCACTATGGAAAATTATATGAATGTCCCTCAAAGAGCTATAAGTAGACCTACCATTTGATTCAGCATCTGCACTACTGGGTAACTAACTCTTCAGAAAGAAGTCATTTTATCAGAAAGATGCTTACACCCAAATGTTCATTGTAGCACAATTCACAATTACAAAGATAAGAAATCAACCTATGTGATCATCCACCGATTTGTGCATTAAGAAAATGTGATCTATATTCCATAGGGTACTACGCAGTCATAAAACATAATTAAATGTTTTTGTAGCAACTTGCTTTGAACCTGAGGTCATTACCTAAGTTAAGTATTTCAGGAATGGATGAGTAAAAACTTATAAATTCTCATGAGGCTAAGCTATGGATATTTATGGACCTATAGAGTCAAATAATGGACACTGGAGACTCAGAAGAAGGGACTGTGAGAGAGAAATGTGGAATGAAAAAAATTCTTTGTTTGTTTTTATTTATTTTTTTATTAAATCATAACTTTGTACATTGATGCATTTTTGAGTTTCAGGGTACTGCTTTGACATACATTGTGAAATGCTTACATTGAACTAAGTAACACATTCATCACAATTATACTCATTTCATAATAGTTGTGAAATGTACCATTGCATCATCCACATTAGGTGAGGTCCTCCCAAATACCCTCCCTCCTCCCACACCCCCCTCCTCTCCTCTTTCTCTCCTCTTCTCTTCTATTTTCTGAACTATACTTCTGTTTTGCCATTCGTATGAGTGTGTAGGTGGTTATATATTGATTTCATTGAGTACATTGGATACTTATTTTTCCATTCTTGGGATACTTTACTAAGAAGAATATGTTCCAACTCCATCCAGGTAAACATAAAAGATGTGAAGTCTCCATCTTTTTTATGGTTGCATAGTGTTCCATGGTGTACATATACCACAATTTGTTAATCCATTCATGGGTCAATGGGCACTTGGGCTGCTTCCATGTCTTGGCTGTTATGAATAGGGCTGCAATAAACATTCTGGTGCAAATGTCTTTGTTGTAAAATAATTTTTGATCATCTGGGTATATACCTAGTAGAAGAATTGCAGGATCAAATGGTAGGTCTACTTTTAGTTCCTTGAGTGTTCTCCAAACTACTTTCCAAAAAGGTCGTATTAGCTTGCATTTTCACCAGCAATGTAGAAGCATTCCCTTCTCTCCACATCCACACCAACATCTGTAGTTTTGGGTTTTTGTAATGTGGGTTAATCTTACTAGAGTTAGATGATATCTAAAAATGGTTTTGATTTGCATTTCTCTGATGATTAAGAATGATGAGAATTTTTTTCATGTGTTTCTAGGCCATGCACCTGTCTTCATCAGAGAAGTTTATATTCAAGTCTCTTGCCCACATAGAAATGGGTTATTTATTCTTTTCTTATTGATTAGATTGAGTTCTCTGTAGATTCTAGTTATCAGACCCCTTGTCAGAAGCATAACCTGCAAAAATCTTCTCCCAGTCTAAAGGTTGTCTGTTTGCTTTACTTACTGTGCTCCTGGCTATGCAAAAGCTTTTTAGTTTGATCAGATCCCAGAAATGTATTTTTGGTGTTGCTTCAATTCCCCAGGGCATCCTCCTCATAAAATATTCTCCCAGGCAGATTTCTTCAAGTGTTTTCCCTGCACTCTCTTCTAGTATTTGTATAGTTTCATGTCTTAAGTTTAAACCTTTTATCTAGTAAGAATCAATTTTTGTTAATGGTGAAAGGTGGGGGTCCAGTTTCAGTCTTCTACAGGTCGCCAGCCAGTTCAGCCAGCTCTATTTGTTAAATAGGGAGTCTTCCCCAACTGAATATTTTTGATAGCCTTGTCAAACATTAAATGATGACAAGTAGCTGTGTTCATCTCTTGGTTCTCTATTCTGTTCCATAAATCTACTGCTCTGTTTTTGTGCCAGTACCATGCTGTTTTGATCACTATAGATTTATAGTATAGCCTGAAGTCTGGTAATGTGATACCTCCCGATTTGCTCTTATTTCTGAGTAATGTATTTGCTTTTTGAGTTTTCTTCTGATTCCATATAAAATGAAATACTATTTTTTCAATTTCTTTGAAGTATGACAATGGTGCTTTAATCGGGATTGCATTAAATCTGTAGATTGCTTCAGGTAGTATGGACATTTTTAACAATGTTGATTCTTCCCAGCCCTGAGCATGGTATGTTTTTCCATTTTTTAACATCTTCAGGTATTTCTTTTCTCAGAGTTTCATAGTTCTCTTTATAGATATCTTTTACTTCCTTGGTTAGGTATTCCCAGATATTTCATCTTCTTTGGCACTATTGTAAAAGAAACAGAGTACTTGACTATATTTTCAGCTTGATTATTGTTGGCATATATAAAAGCTACTGACTTGTAAGTATTGATTTTTTATCCTGAGACTCTGCTGTATTCCTTGATCATTTCTAAGAGTTTTGATGATGAGTCCCTGGGATTTTCCAGGTATAAAATCATATCATCAGCGAGGAGTGAAAGTTTGATCTCCTCTGACACTATTTGGATACACTTGATCACCTTTTCTTGCCTGATTGCAATGGTTAAGGTTTCCATTACTATGTTGAATAGCACTAGAGGCAGTGAGCATCCTTGCCTTATTCCTGATCTGAGTGGAAATGTTTTCAATATGATATTTGCTGTGGGTTTGCTGTAGATGGCCTCTATCAGTTTAAGAAATGTCCCTTTTCGCCTATTTTCTTAAGTGTTCTGATCATGTAAGGATACTGGATGTTATCAAAGGCTTTTTCTGTGTCAATACAGAGAATCATATGGCTTTTTAAAATTTTTATTGATGTGATGTATTATATTTATACATTCGTGTATCTTGAACTAACCTTGTAACCCTGGAATAAAACCAACTTGATCATGGTGTATAATTTTTGTGATGTATTGCTGAATTCTTTTTGCTAAGATCCTATTGAATATTTTCCCATAGATATTCATTAATGATATTGGTCTATAATTTTCTTTATTTGTTGGATCCTTTCCTGGTTTGGGTATTAGGATGATATTTGCTTCATAGAATGTGTTGGGAAGTAGTCCCTCTTTTTCTATGCTTTGGAAAAGGTTGCATAATATAGATACTAGTTCCTCTTGAAAGGTTTGGTAGAATTTGGATGTGAACCCACTTCTATGTGGTCTATTCAAGATTTCTATTCTTTCTGGTTGAGTTTAGGAAGGTGGCATGCTTCTAGGTATTGGTCCATTTCCTTCAGATTTCCATATTTCTGAGAATAGGGACTTTTGTAGTAATCATTGAGGATTTTTTGAATTTCTGAAGTGTCTGTTGTTATTTCTCCTTTATCATTTCTGATAGATGATATTAGAGATTTTACTTTTCTATTTCTGCTTAGGTTGGCCAAAGGTTTTTCAATTTTTTAATCTTTTCAAAAAACCAACTTTTTGTTTCATTGATCTTCTTAATTTTCAATTTCACATAATTCTTCCCTAATTTTAGTTATTTCTTTTCTTCTGCTGGGTTTGAGGTTAGAATGTTCATCCTTTTCCAGTTGCTTGAGATGATTGATTAAGTTGTTGGCTTCCTCTCCTTCTTTCTTTCTTTTTTTTTTTTTTTTAAGTCTTCCAATGCTATAAATTTACCTCTTAGGACTTCCTTTGCAGTATCCCACAGGTTTTAACAATTTGCGTCTCATTATCATTTGGCTCCAGAAATTTGATGATTTCCTTCGTAATCTCACCTTTGATCCAGCTATCATTCAGCCTAAGATTCTTTAGCTTCCATTACTTTAGATTCCCATTGCTATTGAATTCAACTTCTATTCATGGTGTTCTGAGAAGATACAAGGAATAATTTCTACACTTTTTAATTTGCTGAGGTTAGATTTGTGTCCTAGGATATGATCTATTTTGGAGGATGACCTGTGGGCTGATGAAAATAATGTATATTCAGTTTTATTAGGGTGAAATCTTCTGTAGAGATCTGTAAAATCCATTTGTTATAGGGTCAGGTTTAAGTCTAATATTTCTTTGTTTAGTTTCTTCTTGGAGAATCTATCCAAAACTGTCAAAGTAAAAAAACTCCAACTATGATAGTGCAAGAAGATATCAAGTTGTTCATATCCATTAGGGTTTGCTTTATGAATTAAGGAACATTCTGGTTGGGTACAAAAATGTTAATAATTATCAAAATCTCTTCATGTTGGATGTTTCCCTTGACAAATATGTAGTGGCCTTCCTTATCTTTCTTTATCTTTGTTGGTTTAAAGCCAATTGTATCTGCTACTAAAATTGCAACCCCTGTTTTTCCTGGTTTCCATTTGCCTATATTATACAAGTCCATCCCTTCACCCTGAGTCTATTTTTATACTTTAAGGTAAGATGAGATTCTTGTATACAGCATATATCTGATCTGAGTTTGTGTATCCAGTCAGCCAGCCTGTGCCTCTTTAGAGGACAATTTAAACCATTTACATTAATTGAGAGAATGGATAAGCCTGGTTGTGTTTTGGGTGTCATGATTTTCAGATGTCCAGTGGATATTTTTGATCCTTTCACCACCGTGGACATTGGGTTTTGTTCAAAAATATCTGCGTGAGTTTACTTTGGAGGTA
Source organism: Nycticebus coucang (assembly GCF_027406575.1). Classification (NCBI taxonomy): domain Eukaryota; kingdom Metazoa; phylum Chordata; class Mammalia; order Primates; family Lorisidae; genus Nycticebus; species Nycticebus coucang. Next base: position 36,444,500 of record NC_069786.1, on the reverse strand, counting down.
GAGCATTGTGCTGGTCATTGTGGAGCATGGATTTGAGAATATCCTAGAAAGCTGGTTTAGTTATGCAAATTTATTCATCATGTCTATGTCATTAAGGTATTTGATTTCTCCATCACAAATGAAACTCTGTTTAGCTGGATACAGGATCCTGGTCTGGAAGTTGTTTTGTTTTAGGAGATTGAAGGTTGATGACCATCTTCTTCTGGCTTGAAACTTTTTGGCTGAGAGATCTGCAGTAATTCTGATATTTCTCCATTTGTAGGTGATGCTTTTCTTATGTCTGGCTGCTTGCAGAATTTTCTCCTTCGTCTTAACTTTGGCAAAGTTAATCACAATGTCTAGGAGATGCTTTATTTGGATTGAGTCTTGCTGGGGTTCTGAAACTGTCTGTTATCTGAAGTTCTCCTCCAAAATCTTTTGGAGTAGAGCATCTATACCTTTAGGACCATCCTCTTCTCCTTCAGGAATTCCTATAAGACAAATGTTTGATCTTTTGGAGTGATACTACAACTCTCGTGGGGAATGATCAGTTTTTATTCTCCATTTGTCTGCCTGTTTGACATTTGGGGATGTTCAAAAGCTTTGTCTTCAGTTTCAGAGATCCTTTCTTCTGCCTGGTCAGCTCTATTACTGAGGGATTCTACTGTATTTTTGAACTCCTCAACTAACTTTTTCATTTCCTTGAGCTCTGTTATCTCTTTTATCATTATCTTTGGTGACTTGGGCTTTGTATTCATTAATTTATTGAGACAACTTTAGAGCTACTCTTTGGAATTCAATTTCTATCTTTTCTTCCATTATATTTATCTTATTTGCAATCCATGTTCTGAATTCAATTTCTGACACTGCTGCAATTTGTCTATGTGTGGCATCTTCAGTTGCATGTCCTTTGTCATTTATTGGGGTGGTTGATCTACTCTGGTTATTCATGTTGCCAGCGTTCTTCTGTTGGGTCTGAACCATGTTTATGGCCCCTTACCAAAGTGTTAGGCTTTGTAATTGTGGCTTATCTCCTACAACCTTACAAAGGCCCCTTTCAGAGTTTTGGCTGGAGACTCTGAGGACCTCCTTGGTGAGTTAGCACAAGCTAGCTCTATTTTGATATCAGCCAACCTCTAGAATATCCTAAGAAACCACAGTGTTAGGTTTAAATCTTGACTGTGAAGACATACAAACAGCTGCAGCCCCCAGCCCCCACCCTTCAGTTCTTTCCCCCTGCAGAACTTCAAAGGTCAACCTTAGAATGTCCTCAAATGGACAGCCCCAGACACAAGTTCCAATTAAATTGACTCAGGCAGTGCCAACCCTGCTCAACAGAGAGGGGTTCAAAGGTCTCCGACAGCACAATTGGAGCCAGGGATCCACACTCCTGCCCTCCAGACTCAGTCCACACTGTTGTTTGCTTCTCTGCTCACATGCCCAGGTGGAGCCAGGGGCCACACCCCCGCCCACTGGTCTCAGTCCACATCCAGCTAGCCTCTGCTTGCCAGACCAGTAGGAGTTAGGAGACCATGCCCCTGCCTGCTGATCTCAGTCCATTGCCTGTCAAGCCTCTGTTCTTAGGCTCTGTTAAAGTTAGGGTGCCACATTCTGCCCTCAGGTCTCAGTCTTCACCTGCTAAGCCTCTGCTCATCAGCCCCACTGGAGCAGGGGACCATGTCCTACCCTTCAGGTCCTGGTTCACACCCAGTAAGCCACTGCTCAAGGGTTCTGTTGGAATCAGGGGGCCATGTCCTTGCTCTTGGGTCTCAGTCCGTGCCTAGCAAGCCTCTGGTTGCAGGCCCAGAAAGGCCTGGGGACCAGCCCTTTCTGCCAAACTCAGTCCACATGGGTCAACCACTCTCTCACTGTGGGTGCTGTCAGAGCTGGGGGTTCTGCACTCCATCACACCAGGCACAGTCTGAACCAAGGGTCAACACCACCACTGGCTGGGCATGGTCATAACAAGGGGACTGCTCCTCCTCCTGCCTAGTGTCCCTTTCTTCCCACACCCACTTTCTTCCCCATTAGTCACAGATTCCATCCTGATGTTTGGTGTTCACCCTATGCCCAGATCTCTCAGGACAAGACCAAACACTCTGTGTTCTGCTGGGGCAGAACTTCAGACCACCATGTGAGGGAGAAAGGATGGACTGGGTATTTGGGGAAAATATCTGTTCCAATTTATGTCTGGCAAGGTGGTATCTAGGTTCATAAGTGGTACCTCGCTGGAGAAAGAGTCCTGGAGTTTAGCAGCTTTCTCCAGTGAGGTAAAATGAGAGGTCTTCTGTTCCCTGCTTATTGGGAGATAGCCAGAGGCAGGCCTCCTGCTTTGGGGAGGGGTCTCCTGTCCTCTAGTCGATAGGCTTTGTACCTGTAATTTGTTTCCTTGAATGCTCTTCCTTGGAGTTACAGCTTGCCAAACTTCTTTCTTGGCTCAGCTCCCCACCTTTGGCTTCATATAGTCTGATTCCATCCAGCTTTTCTTTCTGTGCTCAAGAGCCTCTGCTGAGGGTTGCTACCAGTCGCCGTCTTCCCAGAATTTGCAAACCCAGTAATTCTATACGATGCCAGACTATGTTATAATGATCGATTATTGGAATTTCATCCAATATAAAAGAGATGATGCTTATAAAAGTGTGATGTTAGAACAAACTTCAAAATGTATCAAGAAAATGGCCATTGTAATACTGCTCAGTTTAAGTGTAAGTAAAGTAAAAGAGAAACTTCTGTAAGGAGATTATCTTTGGAGAAAGCTCTATTGTTATCCTCCTAACTCCTCTACCCTAGGAAAGAGAAAATTTCTCCAACTCAACACTAGTAACTGGGATTCAACTTAACCATTGCAGAGATAAGTATATGCCCTTTGTAGTAGAAGGACATAGTAGAGAATCTGTCTCCCACCCAGGAGTAGAATATAGAATTTCACTCCAATAATAAGGGATTTTCTAAAGGAAACTAGAAATTCTTGGAATTTTCTTACAAGTGCTTTTTACAGAGCATTTTATCTTGAGAAATAAAAAATAATAATCTTTATTTATTAACAGCAGTTATAAATGCTTACAAGCTACCCACCAGGTAAAAAGTTTTCTATCATGTTCTCCCAGTACACCTGATAGTTTCTAAAATATGGGCAAAATACCTTTTGACCAAAACAATATCTAAATATAAAGGTAATTAACAAAAAGCTTTTACTTAAATTTCCACTCATATCCTAATATTTAGTGTTTAATTATTCCAACTAGGGGATGAAATATTTCACCTCTAGATTACCTTTCCAGGATTTATGTGCATGGATCATTTATATGACATCCTCAGTGACATGCTTGGTTTTTTTAGGTTATTCTGATACTTCAGTTTTATGCTGCTAAGAATTAGCACCACCCTCTAACATCAGGAATAAAGATTTTTCATAGTTGAAAAGCAATGGGGCTGCAGTTATGTTGTCACATCTCTGTATAGAGAATTAAAAGATGCACAGGCACACAGGATATTGTAGAAAGTAAGAACAGTATATTTAAAGACCCTTGGAAGTGAGAAAGAATACAGGTGTAATTTAATAAGTTTTTTTTTTGGAGAATGAGAAGTCTAGGATATCTGGAAAGGAGGAAGAATGACTAGGCAGGGATGACTGGAAAGCATCAATTGTTCTCTCCCAGAGTTGAGTTAATATTTATCTTAAAGAAAAAAACTTTAACAATCCTAAGCATGTATGTATAGGCTGTTTTCAATTTACAAAGATTATTGTTGGCAATGTTAAAAAGTAAAAACTGAAGGAGATGTTAGACACTGAGAAACTTCCACAAAGTGATGAAAGAATCAGGGAAACTATTGTCACTGGGAGGAGAAAATAAATAGATGGACTGTGAGATAGGTGGCAGTGAGAACAAAAGGAGAGAACTAAAACAATCATATTACGACTGCTGAGTTGAGTAGGTGCAATCTTACTTTCCGAAAAGTCTATAATATCTACTATCTTCACTTTAGAAGAAGATTGATGACTTGTTTAGATTACTTTTGTAGAAGCAGGTCATTACAGAGAGGAGAGCAATTTTATGTCTTCAGATGGAAAATGACTTTGTTTATGAATCAAAGAGAAGGTAACATTGCAGATATTGGAAAAATGGAAAAGTATGGGAGGAAGGTCTCAAAGAAAACAAAATGAGGAGGGATTAACTTTGATAGAAGGAAGGGCAGGAAATATTAAGCATGAGTTTGGATGGAAATACACGTGTCATCAGAGAAGAGGAAAGGTCATATTACTTATACCTAGGGACTTCTTTTTATTGTCTGAAGTAAGAAGCAAAGTCATTTACTAAGAGTAAGAGAGATTAAAGAAGGAGCTTGCAGAAAAAGGTGAGGACTTTGAAAAAAATATTTTGAGGGACTGGCAAAAAGAGAAAGGAAGGGAAATATCCAAGCATTCCTTGACTGTTTCTGGGTCCAGAATAGCCTAGAAATCAGAAGTTAGCAGTAGCACTTACCAGCTCATTTCTATGACAGCTATTTCTTCTCTTTCCACACAACTAGAGGTATAACCATGAGAAAATCCTCTTTTAGAAGTGATAAAATGAGTATTCACTCCAAGAATCTGACTTTGACAGAAGCAAATTTCAATTGACTTTTTAATTCAAGGAATTGTTCTACCCTCTTTTGGGTTTATAAAGATGTGATTGTGGTTCTCACTATGGTCACAATTATTAGGTGAGAACAAAATATACGTAAAAAGAGCAAAAGGGCCTGAGAACTGTCATGCCATCAAAGTTAAGCAACATTTTAAAGAGTAAACAGAAAAAAATGCCCAATGCCTCACAGAGGTGGAGGTAAGCATCACTCAGGGAAAAAGAAATATTAGTACCTGAGTATGCAAAGTAACTTTGCTATTATTTTTAGATAAATGCTTTTATTTGTTTCTATTAAACATGATTCACTCAGTGGAAAACAATCATGAGAACAAGTCATGTGATTCTGCTATAAGTTAAAGAGAGGAAACCATGTTTTATTATAGTTTTTTTTTTTATAGAAGCCATGTTTAATCATCATTCCTTACCTATGTCTAAATAAAAAAAAAAAGGTTGGCAATGATTCTAACTGAAATGTGGCTGAGAGCATAAAAAGCACATGGGGAAAAATTTACCTATACCTTACCGATGGCCTTATTTCTGGATGTGCAAGAAATTACTATCTCAGATATATGAATTTAATCCTAATTTAATGATAAACTGAAATTTCATATCTAATCTAATGAAACTTTTGCATAAAATTTTAATGTTGCAAATATTGTCTGACAATGAAATATAAATCTGTGTCTCCATATATTTCTGATATACTTAAAATCTTAGTTGACATTCAAATATTTTATTATTGATTTATTTATTTTTAGGCACAGGGTCTCACTCTGTAGTTTATAAGGCACTCTAGTAGAGTGACATGATTATAGTTCACTGTAATCTTGAACTCCTAAGCTCAATTGACTCTCCTGCATGTGCCTTTTTAGTAGCTAGGACTATAGGCATATACCTCTACACCCATCTGATTATTTTATTTTTTATAGAGATGAGGTCTCACTATATTGTCCAGGACTGTCTCAAATTCCTGGCCTCAAGCATTGGCATCACAAAATGTTGAGATTACAAGCATGAACTTTCTTTCTTTTTTTTTAGCATGAGCTTTCTCAAATATGTTAATGCTTATGTTCAAAATTATGGCCTCTTGGATAAGAATGACTATACCTTTTATACATTTATAATTCCATGTTATTAGTTTATATAACAGAGTTTCAAAAATAATAGTTCATTTCTTGAAGTTTTTGTTTCTATACTGATTTTTCTTAAAAGTTGTAGAAGGGCAGCGCCTGTGGCTCAAAGGAGTAGGGTGCCGGCCCCATATGCCGGAGGTGGCGGGTTCAAACCCAGCCCCAGCCATAAACTGCTCAAAAAAAAAATTGTAGGAGAAAATACATATACAAATGTATGTGTATATATGCAAATACATAAGTGGATACAATATGTGTCACCAGATGTGTAACCACAACTTAAATCCAAGAGGTTCCCTCATTTACCTTCTTAATCAATGTTTCTCCTAGAAGTAAGCACTATTTTGATCTCATTCAAATGCCTTAAAACTTCACTTTGATAGAAAACAGTTTCTTTATAATTTACTTAGAAAAAAATCAAGTATTTATAGTCTTAGATAACCAGTTACAAAGACAAGAGGTTATTTCAATGTAAATTTCCCAGTCTGGCTTTCTACAGTGACTAAGTTCACTCAATAATTACCACTAGCATCAGCTCATTTTGTGTTGTGCTGTGTGGACCAGAAATAAAAAGCCTTATTTAATGGCAACCCTTCAAAAGCATTACTCAAGAGTCATGATCAAGTTCTAATTATTATAGGATGTATACTGAATCTTACATAAAGTCGGAGTCTTTGAAGGCAAAGAAAGCCTATGTTTTATGCCACTAAGTTAACACGATAGAAATTTAAGATTTATACATCGATGGCAACTACAAACACTTTGTTAAAATAATAACCATACTCTTCTTTTTACATAACAGTGATGCTTCTGTTATAGAGCTTCATAGAACTTTGGCAGATTGAACAAAATTGATGAATAATGGCATTCTGTTAGTGGTGCAAAATAACAAAGCCATTCACTTCATTCTAGTGTAGCTTGTCATATTTTCCATGCTTTTAAAAACTAGAAAATAAAGTCTTTATTTGTACTGTGTGATATAGTAAGACATCCACATTGAGCACCCTTCATGGATAGTATTTTGTACAAAAGGGATGCAAGCTCCTGAAATTCTCAACAGTGAATGGCAGATTTTCCATTTTCTATCTACTCCAAAAGTGGAAACATTGAAGAAGAAGTAGAATGAATTTGTTGGTCGTTAGTGAATTATACATAAGTCAGGGGCAAGAGGTGAAGATGTTTTTATTGGTTGACTTGAATGAGAGATTCCTTCACTCAGAAAATGTTTGTACACCCCCTACTATGGAAGACTGTGAAATATATTTTTCTAAGAGGAATAAAAGAAACAAGGATTTCTGCCTCAATAATGATTCAGTGCATCAAGGAAGCACAGAGATTCAAATAACAATGCAAAAAGAAGCTTTACTATACATAAAAGGAAAAATGTTAAAATTACCGTTTGTCAAAGACTGGGTGACAAAACTTGAAAGTAGTCGTCTAGAATGACAAAGAATGTTCTGGCAGCATAGAAATATCCTAATATTAGAATTTTCACCACTGCCACCCCTCCACTATCCTAATATCATAAAACTTTCAAATATATTTGTCACTATTATCAAATCTATCTCCTCTTATGCACTCCAACCTCATCCAGTATATTTTTCTCTACTTGTAAAGCATTTTCCCCCCTCTCCTTTTATTTCTTTTCATCATTTCTTTGAAGATTCTCTTTGAATTACCTTCTCCAAGAAGCATTCCCTAACTCTGTGTATTCCATGTATATTCTCCATGATTTTTTTTTTAATATTCAGATGTAAATCTCACAGTGCTTTGCTGTGACTTGTTTAAGATAACATTCCTCTCCATAAGCGATTGCTACAAAGAAGTAAGATGTTGCTTGGTGTTTGTTATTACATATGATATACTCATAATGCTTGCTGTATCAGTAAATAGTTGAATGGAGAGATAAATGAGTCTGTATAGAGGAAGCATGACATAGTGGAAGACTGCAGAGCTTGAAGCTTTAGATCTGAGCCTCAGATCTATTGCTGAAAACTTCAATGCTGAATAAACTGTATCTGAAAGCACAGAGGCAGGAATGGATGATGAATAGAAATTTGCAAAAAATGACAGAGTTTAGCTTGCTACCAAGTGACTCTATGCAACAGATAAGGACTTATACCTTGCATCACTGATTAATGAAGAATAACAAGGCACGAGAATGTTTCCTATTGCCATAAAACAGAGGGAATAATGTGAAAAGAATAAGTTTTAAGAAGAGGTTAAAAGATGGTCAGCAAGGCAAAGGAGAATGAAAATTGACTTTGGGATTTGGCTTTGAAAAGGATATGTGACTTTTGAGTGAGTGATTTCCTTGGATAAGGTAGTAATCTGTTGAAGGGTGATTCAAAGTTAGGGAAACAGAGACCTTGAGGGTAGGTAGCTCATGCTTTTAAAAAGATTGGAGCAACAAAGGCCAAAAAGGATAGATAGCCTCAAAGTGAAGGTCACCATATGTAAAACTTGTTTACTTTGTTTTATTCTGTTTTTCAATTTTAATTTTGTTTTGTTTTGAGATGTGGCAGATAATATTGCGAAAAACTGAGATGTTTTATGTAGCCTTACTTGCATCCTTTATTTTGCTTGTACTATATTTTAAAACAGCACTAATAAGTTTACACTATCATTTTTATTTATAAGTTATTATAACCAGTTTATAAATAACTGAATTTTTTGAGTGACTTTGAATTTTGTTTAGGAAAAGTTTTATCACATTATGGCAACCGTTTGGTTATGTTAGACTGCTTTTGTTCTCTATACATATTAATATGTAGCTTCAATGTCACTTGAAAGAAATCAAAAGTTTCAAACCCATGCTCAGAACTATTAAAAGAAGACTATAATAATGCTACTCAAATTTCCCGTCTTGGTGTCCAAAAGAGAATTTCATTGTTGATTGGCTTGGTACTTCATTGATTATAGCAGAGTCCAACAAACCATAACCTGTAGGCCAATTGAGTTTACCATCTCTTATTGTAAATAAAGTTTTTGAGGGCATAGCCAGTCCAGTTTATTTATGTATCATCTATAGATGCTTTCACATACACCCAATTACACTGAATAATTGTGACCGAGATCAGGTATCCCACAAGAACTACATATTTATTATCCTTTGCAGAAAAACTTTGCCAACCCCTGAATTAAACCTTTAAATATCTATGGTAAAAATTGGTCTTAATTTCTAAAATAGATTTAAAATATGTGCTATTCCAAATTATATTAATTCAACCAGTATGTGTTGAGCACCTTCTATGAACCTGATTCTTTATGAGGTGCTGGGAATATAGCAGTCAACAAAACAAAATCCCCATTTAAATTTTTTTTATTTTTTTACATATTTTTGAAACAGTCTTACTCTGTCACCCTGCTATTGTGTTGAGCAACCTCAAACACTTGGGCTTGAGCAATCCTAAGGCCTCAGCCTCCTGAATAATTGTGAGTACAGGTGCCCACCACTACGTCCAAGTAGAAAATCCCCAGTCTTCATCTTGCTTATGTTCTAACTGTAACCAACTAGTGAGTTGACAATCAACAAATAACAAAATAATGAGAAAACACATAAAGAAATAATGTGCCAAATGATCATACATACTATACATAAAACAAAGAAGGAAAGAAAATAAGAAGTATCAGGAACTGGAGCACAATACATCATTGTAATAGTGTCCTTTAATGAAATGAAATTTTCAGCCTGGAGATCTAGTAAAACAAGAACTGCTCCCTAACTCAAATGCCTATGTACTAAATTTATAGACTTCAGTACAGACACTCATTAAATGTACTGCCTATTTTCATTTGTTTTGTAAATGTTTCTGAGCCCACAATTTACTAAGCAAAGTAATATCAAATGAGAACCATGTTATGCTAAGTCAACACCACAAGAAAGTCCATCACATTAAGTTGGTCCCTATAATTCAGCACAAATTCAATGTTTAAATACAATACATAATCCTTCTATAATCCTACAGGAGAAAGGTAAATTTAGCATAAAAGTGTCTATGTCAGACTAACAAATATTAATGATAATAATAATATTGATACATTTAAAAGGAGGAAAAAGTCTAATAGTAATGCAAATATTTTTCCCAAAATATATGGAATATAGTCTTAAGTTGATCATTGTTAGCCCATGAACTATTATAAACAATATGACAAAGCCAGCTATACACTACTGTGATCCAAAAGAGTATTTTATTTTTATGACATTGATGAAACAAAGGATAATTTATATTTTTGTTACAGTTTTTTTGAATAAACTACAAAGTTTATTGTACAACTGAGTTAATTTTTCTTCATGTGTACAAAATCAGTAATATATAAACGAAATTGAATTAATGGTTTATACTAGGATGACTTGAGTTTTTAAAGGTCTCCAAAGCTTGTCAGTATAGCAACCCCGTTAAGGGTTTTGGTGAACTGTTCTGTTACTTGAAACAGATATTAGTTTCTTGATGCTTCTATTTTAAGAGGAAATTACTGCTGAAATTTTCAAGTCAGGTTTAGAGTTAAATATTAGGAAGCAAGGAAAAATATTTTTAAAACCTGTGTTCTTAATATATCTGGGGTATATATATTTTTCTTTTTCATTTTTGCATTAATCTTTTATAGGAGGAAAAGTAATTACTCTCCCATAAGATAGTAATTAAATGGTAACTGTTAAAATTCCTTACAATACTAACATTTTCTGAACTTGCAGTTTTCAAAGAAATAAGACCTGAACTAAAAGAGCTCCAAAACGAAAATGAAACTTTAATTAAAATATAAGTGAATATATTTGACATTATATCATTTTGAAAAATATAACTGTAAGTTTCTCACGTTCTTATACTATGTTTTTTTCTCCAAAAGTGTGGTCAGAAGAATGGTCTATTGCAGATGGGTGGTGGTGGTGAGAGGAATTTGAAAACAGCCGCTATATTAGTTTATATACTTTATCCAATGGTAATGAATGTAACTCTTAACCATTTGTTTATTATTTCCTGAGTTCTATGTTTGCAAACTTTTTAGAAGATGTTATCAGTTTCCAGACTTTTGAGGGTACCAGTCATTAGTAAGTGAAAACAAGTCAGATTCATCAAGTTACAAAAATGAGAATCAGTGCCTATGGCTGGTATAATTTGCATTGCTTGGGTGAACACAGGTAGTAAACTTATCATGATTCAACAATGTAGAATTTTTCCAAATATCGGAATGTCTATTCTCTAGTCTAAATAATACAAAAATGGCTAAGACCCTGGACCTAATAGTATAACATGAAAATATGTGTATTCAACAAAAAAAGAATAAGGTCCTGCTTCAAGATGAATTATTAAAAACTAGAAATGCCCCAGAATTCCAAGGTTGCCATTTTCATTATTAATGAGATGTTTGTTTACAGAAACCTTAAAGCTACCTATTGAAAGATAAGTGTGTGAGCAGGAGGGCAAATAACAGGAAAGAAAATTGCTGGGCATCAGAAAAAAAATTCTTTTCATTAAGAAGGCTTGATGTGTTACTGATAATGACCATGTTTGTTTCCCACAGCATGATCCACATTCAAAAATAAGGTAAAAGATAATGGATTGTAAGAAAAAAATAACAAATTTGTGTCTATGTATGCTGCCAATAGCCTTTCTTGGAGCAGAGAGCGCTGTATATGTGCCTAAGATTCAAACAAACTCCTGCTTAAATTGTCATAACATAAATATGCTCACAAAATAATGTTTGAAAAAGCTGAATTTCTCATGTTATTGCTACATATTTCTGTATGAGGCAGTGTTTAGATCAGGAAACAGTTGAAATTCAAGCAGGGGAAATTTGCTGACTGAGGACTTCTAAAATCAGAAGAGTACAAGCAGTTGGATCAGGAGAGGTGCTGCTGGACTACTAATTTCAAGGTCATACTGCCATAGCTGTGATACATAGATTAGGAGGCTGGTGTGCAGATTGGCTTCCCTGGTGCTGCCACAGGCCCTCACATCCCATGGCTGGTGTCTTGCACTGGCATGCAGGGCGCCAGTATGCCGACTCTATCTGACATTGCTTAGCCACAGTACCCAACAGCAAGACGGCTACTGCCTTGCTTCTGACTCCAAAAGCTTGCACAGAGCTGCCAGGTAGAAGAGATTATGGGCAAGGTAAAAGGACAGTAGACTAGAGATTGGGAGAGCTAGGCCAAGTAATGGTCCTCAAATTCTTACCCACCATCCCAAAATTCAAAAACTCAGAATGTAATGATTTCTAAACAATTATTACTTTGTAAATTACTTTATAAATCTGACCTGATATGAACTAATTTGATGTCAAAACCTGGCCTGAACTGGTTGCATGGCTATATTTTATCTTTCTTTATCCTTATTCAATGTGAATATATAATTCTCTGAATAAATACCGATTTCCTTGACTACAAGGTGGCTTGTCCCCTGAGTGTGTTATTAACTTTACAGTAGAAATTATACTAAGTATCAGAATGTCAACTACCAAATTTCAGATTTTCAAGTCAGACTCACATGAACTAGACATTTTACCCAATTGTCTTGCCTGGTATCAATCTTCGTATCCTATTAACTTCAAGAGTATGGGTATTGGAAGGCAAAAGAGAATCAGAGAGTGGCCCAGGACCTCCAACATAGCTATCTACTTCTCTTTTTGATACATTAGGATACGTTCTGGACCCAGATTGCTATATCCTATAAACATGTTCAGTCACACCTTTATGATTTAAAACAAGTTGAATTACTTATATTTCTAAACACCCTCACCCTGGCTCTGTATTTTCCAGGTTTATGTAGCATAATCAATGCTAGACAACTAGGTCCATTGTGCTTAAAGCACGTAGGGTGTTGATAACTAATATGCTTATAAGATTTGACAATTTTCTGTCCAAGTGAAACACATCGGGCCCCAGAGATACAGATTATGTAATTTTAGACCTACTTCTACCAAGGTACACTGCTTTACTTTTCAATAACCATGTGCCTTCTTCTACACATATTTAATCTTACAATTAGCAATTTTTTTTCTTCCATCTAACCTAAGACATCCATCCTTTGTATTAACAATATTCTTCTCATAAGAGGAAGTTTAATATTGCATTATTTACAGTATACATCTTTGGCATACTTGGGTCTATCTTTTTGGAAATCAAATGTTGCTACCAGATTTTAGACTTGGGCTCTGCCATTGCCTCCTAACTTACTAGAACAGTGGTTCTCAACCTTCCTAATGCCACGGCCCTTTAATACAGTTCCTGTTGGGCAGGTTGAGAACCATTATACTAGAAAATCTTTTCACTCTGTTCTTTTGTTTGGTTGCTTTTTTGTTATTGTTGAAATTGGTTGGTTGTTTTTCTTGAGACAGGTTCTTTCTCTGTTGCCTAGCCTGCAGTGCACTGGTATCATCATAGCTCGTGGCAACCTCAAACTCCTGGGTTCAAGAGATCCTCCTGCCTCATCCTCCTGAGTAGTTGAAGCTAAAGATGTGTGCCACCATGCCCAGATAATTTTTCTATATTTTGTAGAGAGAGGGTCTTGCTCTTGCTCAGTCTGGTATTGAACTCTTGAGCTCAAGCGATCTTCCCACCTTAGCATCCTAAAGTGCTAGGGTTTACAGGTGTGAGCCACAACATATGGCCTACCCTAGTTGTTTTATCTCTGATTGGGCTACTATAGTTGCCCCCAGCCTGGGTTCTTTGGAAAGTAGCATGAGCTACTTCAATATATTATAAAAGTCTACTATAGTATAACCTAGATAGTGGTTAATAGATTGATAATCTAGGGTTTGTTAAAAATTCAACTTTTAGGATGGCAGGGGTAGTATCTCAGTCTTATTAAATTAGAATGTCTTAGCAGGTACTAGAAATTTGCATTTTTATTAAACTCCATGGGTAATACTCAACCACATATGTCTAAAAATGAGGATGCATGCATTTACCAAAATAGTAATTCTGTTTGTTTTAATTTGGAATTATAATTCTGTGTGCTCACCCCATATCAAAAGATAAAATTGCAACAAATTTAGTTATAGATCTAATTATTGTCTTTTATTTGAAATTCATGAATTGGGACAGTCTCCATTCTGCAGAATAGAATAAGAGCTCCCACTGGGTAATAGCAGAAAAGTGGGTTTTTAAGATGAAGTAAAAGAAACAGAACAACAGGTGAAAAGCAGACATGTTAATATATAGTCACTTCAGGTTAGTTTATCTAAGGGTTAAACTAGACTGGACTTCCTTATTATACTCACTTGTATAGACTGAGTCTACCTCTGGTAGTCTTTCCCATTTTCAGGAAAAAAAATTGCTCTGTTTGTGATCTATCTGCTTCCTTCAATTTTCAGTTTGATTATGCGACATCTTGCATGAGTATAAATAATGGCCTCTCTTTGGAAGATTTCATATAATTGATGCTATTTCAGTGATTGATGTAGATCTATTCAAGATTTCTAATTCTGGTTGAGTCTAGGTGGCATGTTTCCAGGTAGTGGTACATTTCCTTCAGATTTTTACATTTCTGGGAATAGAATTTTTGTAGTAATCATTGAGGATTGTTTGAATTTCGGAGGTGTCTGTTGTTATTTCTCTTTTATTGTTTCTGATAGACAATATTAGAGATTTTACTTTTCTGTTTCAGGTTAGCTTGGCCAAAGGTTTTTCAATTTTGTTAATCTTTTCAAAAAACCAACTTTTTATTTCATTGATCATCTGAAAAATTCTTTTGTTTTCAATTACATTTAATTCTTCTCTAATCTTGCCTATTTCTTGCAATAACAGTTTTTATATTTAATTGACTATGTGATGATTATTAGTTTTTGTCAATATCTAATAAACAACAATTTCATGATTTTACGTTTGTCCTTATGGAAGTACATAATCATTCTCATTCACTGATTTAATATTCAGTAAATTGGTTAATTGCTTTTTCTTTTTTTTTTTTTTTTTGATTTATGGTTTAGTAATCCTGGGTAGAGCCACTCAACTAATTCCACCTTTCCTAAGTTTATCTTGGATCAAGAAAGGAGCCCACTCTCACTGATCATAAGTAAAACTTAAAGATAATTTTTTTATATAGTGTTAACATCTAATTATAGACTTTTCATAATCAAACAGTTTTTCATAATCAAATCAAATAAACTAAAACTCAGGGACACTCAGTAGAATTCAGTAATATTTTTAAGTTTTCTGTTAGACTGATTATTCTATATTAATCTGTAGACAGCTTTCAGAAATATTTACTCGTATTTATATTGAACACACACCAAGTTATAATTTATTTGTTTTGGTTTTCTTTTTTTTTTTTTTTTTTTACTTTTATCATTTGACGTTTGTGGTATGCAAAATTAAAATGTCCAGAGACTTTGAAAAAAGACCTACTCACCACCTAATTAAGTGGATTACAGAATCATTTAATAATATTTATTGTATGTTATACTACAGCACTGCTTACAATAGCCAAGATATGGAATCAAACTAAGTGTCCAATAATGGATGAATGGATAAATAAATTGTGGTATATACACACAATGAAATACTCTTCAGCCAAAAAAAGAATAAAATTCTTTCACTCGCAAAAACATGGATGAACTTGGAGTATATCATGTTAGGTGGGATGTCATGTTAGGTGAAATGTCAGGTACAGAAAGACAAGTACCGTGTGGTATCACTCATAAGAGGAATCTAAAAAAATTTAAAAGATGATATTATACAAGCAGAGAATAAAATGATACTTACTAAAAAGACTGGGGAGGGGAGAAAGGTAACGAAGGATGTGTTGAAGAGGTACAAATTTACAGTACAATAGGATAAATTCTTGAGTTCTATTGCACACCAGGTGGCAATGGTTAACAGTGAGTTATTGTATATTACAAAATAGCTAGAAAAGAGGCTTTTGAATGTTCTTGTCACAAAGAAATGATAAATGCATGAGGGGATGAACATACTAAACACTCTGATTTGATCATTATGCAACATATATATGTATCAAAATATAAAATATTCCCTTAAATATGTACAATTATAATGTTTCAGTTGAAAAATTAAAAAATGATTTAAGGCATATATAATTAACATAAATTTAGGAAGTATTTATATTAATTTCAGAATATATATAAAAATACATATATATGAATGTATGGATTAGGATATATGTAATTTGTGTTAAAATCAAGCATTATGCTAGGCATTGGGAATAGTGCAAAATAAAATCATATACTGCATAGCTCACAGCCTTAATGGAGGAAAAATGCTTCAATTAATGGTGATATAAGAGGATTATAAGTTTTATTAAAACACAGAAACACTTAACAAAGAAACAAATCAAGAGACCTCAAGCATTTACCAAACTGATTTTATTTGGGGGGTAGAGGAACCATGTATCTCTCTACTCCCTCTCTTGGGATGTCCTACTTGTAGGTTTGGAGTGTGGAGTGGTTGCCCAAACATTCCCTTTTGACCCCCTACATTCCATCAGCCCCTTAGGAGAAGTTGTTGTTTTTCCATTGAACTGAGCTGAGCAGACTCAGCATCATAAACAGAGGAAATGACTAACCCTTTACTGTTTCTTCTAACTTCTGAGAGCCCCTGCTGGTCTCTGGCATTCCAGTTAGTTTTTTTTTTTTTTTTTTTTCTTTTTTTATTAAATCATAGCTGTGTACATTGATATGATCATGGGGCATCACACACTAGCTTCATAAACCGTTTGACACATTTTCATCACACTGGTTGACATAGCCTTCCTGGCGTTTTTCAGTTATTGGGCTAAGACACTTACATTCTGCATTTACTAAGTTTCACATATATCCTTGTAAGATGCACCACAGGTGTGATCCCACCGGTCCCCCTCCCTCTACCCACATCCCCCCTCCCTTCCCTCCCTTTCCCCCTTCCCCTCCCTTTCCCCCTTCCCCTCCCTTTCCCCCTTCCCCCTATTCTTAGGTTGTAACTGGGTTATAGCTTTCATGTGAGAGCCCTAAATTAGTTTCATAGTAGGGGTGAGTACATTGGGTACTTTTTCTTCCATTCTTGAGATACTTTACTAAGAAGAATATTTTCCAGTTCCATCCATGTAAACATAAAAGAGGTAAAGTCTCCATCTTTCTTTAAGGCTGTATAATATTCCATGGTGTACATATACCACAATTTATTAATCCATCCGGTTAGTTTTGAAGTGGTAATACAAGGGTAGTCTCCAGACAGATTTCCTGAAAGTCTATAATTTTGGAGCTAGAAAGGGTATTAAAGATCATCAACCACTCTCTCCACATTATAGATAAGAAAACTGAGGTGTTTAAAGGCTAGTGACCTTGAACAACTCCAAGGGTGGATTAGTTACAACACCTCAACCAACACTGAAGTGCCTAGACTCCTTGCCCAAGACTCTCCTTTTGCAGGGAGGTCTGTGCCTAATGACACAATTCTAGAGCTCATTCCAAGACAGTCAGGACTGTCCAGAACAATTTCCAGTTGAGGATACCTTCTCCCGCAGCCTAGAACTCACAGAGTCTGATGAAACCAGTCATTGAAGTTAGGATTTACAACTGAAGGACAGACTCAGGTAATTAAATAAGATTCCCAGAGGCCAGAAATACCTCTTTCCTCCAAACACCTGACAGACCTTATCTCAGAAATAAACTTGCTTACTTGCATCCTGGAGGACTTACACATTTTTTAATAATATAGTTTGTGTTTTGTGAAAATTACGACCTGTGGTCCCACAGCACAGACACATTCTGTAGAGCTTGCTTCAAGTCTTTACCTGAGGTCTGAACCTAGTCCATTGCTTAAAGCAGCTTGTTACTTTTCATCTTGAAGGCATTTTAGAAATGTGAGGGGAAATTTTTGTTGATACAGTTATTGGGGCTTGTGGTTGGAAGAGACATGGGATGCTCTAAGATCTGTCACTGTTTCTCACAATGAAAAACCATTGGTGTTTTACACAGCTCTTCATTATGGAGCTGGACACTCAAGTGGGTGAAAAATATGTTTATAATCTTTCAGTCTCAAACATCAGTCCATTTTTAAACAAAACTGAGTATATTTTTTCACACGAAATTTTTAGAAATAAAACTACCATGTAAATCAAGGGAAGATTCTGCCATGCTTTATTTAGAAGTTGTTGAAATGCTTATCATCATTTTAGAAAACATGCTATTTATGGCACTGTTTATATCAGATGAGTGTCCAGTACAGCACATTTGTTATCAATCGATAGTCATAGTATTTACATTCATCATAATTTTCCATAGTTAGGCCATAACATAACTACTTCTACTCCTATACAAATGCACAGAATGACATACATTTTGAGATAAATATTATTCAATTGTAAACTACTGTCCTTTCTTGTTTTATAATAAATTATAAGCGAAACACTATATTGATTTTTAAAAGTTACATGTCTAAGCATATAATACCATCCATGAATTTCATATCTGCCTAGTAAAAGGGGTGTAACACAATATTTGTTTTAAGAGAGAAACTTCAGCTCAGATGGTGGTGAGAATAATTTCACCTTGTTAATTTCTCATTGGCATGGGCCAAAATTTTATACCTGAGCATTTGAATAAAGTATATTTGCAAGGCTCTCATAGAAAGCTTGGATCATGTTTCTCCATGCATAATAAAATACTTAGCTCTAAAAATACTAATTTTTTTCTTGAAGATTTGGGCAAAATTGCATGAGACAATTTTAAGCAATGGTCTACGAAAAATACATTTAAATCTTCTAAAAAGTAAGTACAACAGATCTACTACATACCGCTCTGCTGCTGTGGTCCCTGGCAATGTAGATTATTATTTCAAGTTGCTTGGAAAGTACATAATTTTGCAGTTACAGTTGCTAGGAGCACTTCAGAATCTCAAACCAGATAAAATCCATTCCAGACCACACTTTATTTTTCACTATTTGCAGATCAAGGAGAACTGAATTAATTGGTAGAACTCATATGGGAAGGGCATTAGTATCCCCCCTATTCATAGCCTCTTAGATGAATTGTAGGGCCGGAAATGTTATTGTGTTAGATGGAATTACTCTACTAATATAAAGAGTTATCTCTTTTGTCTTTTTCTTCTTTTTCTTTTCTTTTTTTTTTTTTTTTATTGTTGGGGATTCCTTGAGGGTACAATAAGCCAGGTTACACTGATTGCATTTGTTAGGTACAGTCCCTCTTGCAATCATGTCTTGCCCCCAGAAGGTGTGGCACACACCAAGGCCCCGCCCCCCTCCCTCTCTCTGCTTTTCCTTCCCCCTCCATGACCTTAATTGTCCTTAATTTCCTCATATCAAAATTGAGTACATAGGATTATTGCTTCTCCGTTCTGTGATGCTTTACTAAGAATAATGTCTTCCACTTCCATCCAGGTTAATACGAAGGATGTAAAGTCACCATTTTTTTAAATAGCTGAATAGTATTCCATGGTATACATATACCACAGCTTGTTAATCCATTCCTGGGTTGGTGGGCAGAACAGACCAATTTCAAGCACTGAGATTAAAGAAACAATAAAAAATCTTCCAACCAAAAAATGCCCTGGTCCAGATGGCTTCACTCCAGAATTCTATCAAACCTTCAAGGAAGAGCTTATTCCTGTACTGCAGAAATTATTCCAAAAAATTGAGGAAGAAGGAATCCTCCCCAACACATTCTGTGAAGCAAACATCACCCTGATACCAAAACCAGGAAAAGATCCAACCAAAAAGGAGAATTTCAGACCAATCTCACTCATGAATATAGATGCAAAAATTCTCAACAAAACCCTAGCCAATAGATTATAGCTTATCATCAAAAAAGTCATACATCATGATCAAGTAGGTTTCATCCCAGGGATGCAAGGCTGGTTTAACATACGCTAGTCCATAAACGTTATCCACCATATTAACAGAGGCAAAAATAAAGATCATATGTCCTTTTCTTCTTAAATCTTTCTTCCTAGGACATTGCTTTTTTGAAGTCATCATCAAGTTCCATCATATTTCACTATACTTCTTTTATCAATTTCCATTATCTCTGTGCTGAACAGGATTATTATGTGTGTGTGAGAAGGGAGGTTGCTAAGATATTTTAATAATAATCTTATGCATTATCACCTTGTGTGCTAAATTTATGACATCCTCAAGTTTAATATTAGTGTTACCAACTATACGAGTTATGTAAGCAGTGCTCATGTAAACTACCAAGTATTTAATGAAATCAAATAAGTTCTTTTTCTCTATTTTTATACATTTTTAACCACAATCTTAAACAATAGACTCAATATTAAAGTGTTTTGCAGCACTTATATGTACTTTCACATTTACTTAAGCTAATTGAATAAAAATATAGATAGTCCCTAGAGATTGATATATGAAGATTAATGATTCCACTTGTCTCCTTCTTTCCTTTCACCCCTTGTAAACTGTCTCCCAGAAGGAAAAGTAATTGTAACTGAAACCCAGATAATGTCTAGAGCAATGAGGCAGGTGATAATATGATATGTTTCTCACTAGTAAAAATTTTGTCTTCAGAAAATAGAAGTCATAAACTACAGGAAAGATATTACATCTTATTTCTCTAGATTAATTATCCTAAAGAGAAGATTTTAAAATCCCCTTTATCTCTAAAAATACCACTGATCTAATAGTACAGAAGAAAGACTCTTGTTTGTCCATGGTAGGTATTTTCAATCTTCAGTACATTACATGTCCATTATTTGATAAGCAGTGCCAAGTTATCAGTCATAACTAGTTAATATGATGATGTAAAATGTTTCAATTTCTCAGAAGCAACCTCTATATGTATGCTTCTGTGGCTGGATTTTTTGGAATTAAAAGGGATGTTGTCATTCACATAATTTTTCTGTCAGATAGACGCTAATCATTGATTAACTCTTACAGAAATAAAATTTAATAGACAATCATTGTCAGCCTACTCACATATACAAAGGTAAGACTCAACTGAAATTTGTTCTGTATCTAAGAATTCAAAATTTGGGAAACGGATATCAGAATTATAACAATAATTATTACTCCAAGCATTTAAAAAATATGGCATAAAAATTATGTGAAATTTAGAACTGATTTGTCTAGTTTCTGTTTTGCCTTATGAAACTTGAACTGTTTGCCGTTAATCTCTTCACATATTCATTCTTTCCAACTATGAATGGCATCGATAATTGTCTATAAATAGGTCCATCTGAATAGCTTGTTGAGAAGGAAAAAGGGTGTCTAGGAATATGTCAATCCCAAAAAGTCTAAAGTTTTCTGTAAAACAACTTCCTTTTCTATTACAGTACTCCCTTTGCAAATGTGCTTAAACTTTTGTAAATTTACAACCCATGTACTTTTTTTCTCTTGGTCAGGAAAAAGAATCATGTTAACAGAGTAGTGATATTTTCTCTTCCTATCACTTGAGTAATTAAGCATTACCCTATGAGTATTAGGCATTTTCCAGTGTGTCTAATTTATAGTGAGAACAAGTTCTTCTACGGCTAACATAGCTGGCATGCACCTACACATTATTGTTTTCCTTGCCCTGGTCCTTCCTGTTAACTGTAGGTCATTATTTCTATCTCTTTTGTCAATTATTGATTTATCCTAAATTGTTCTGATCCTATTCTCCCTATGACCTAAGTGAACATCATCTTAGCCATCTTTTTCTGCATTCCAAACTATATACTTTATGTTAACATCCTTTCATACAATTTGGATAATACGTTATTCTAATTACATCCACAGAAGGTTAACCTGACAATTTAGTCATGTTGTAGCTGGCCTTACCTGTAATGTGATTGATAGAATGCTTGAGTTGATTCAATCTTAGGTTGAAATTGTAAAAAGGATAAGATTATTCACTTTCCATAAAATTGCACTGTTTTTAAGACTTTAAAACTGACACACCTTGAAAAGTGCCCTACATTATAGATTTTCTTTTGTATAGGTGCCAATGGTAACTTTGTATGCTTAATTCTGAAGGGGAAAGTAGAATAGGTGAAAAAGAATAGCATACATTTGGCAATCGTGTTGAGTAATTTTTCAGTTCATTAAGCTTTAGAATTTAAGCAGTTTTAAATAAGATAAATGGGTTCTCTTTCTTCTAATATATAAAGCATAATTATTTCAAATTACTTTCTTGGCTATTTCATACATATTTTAAGATTATGAAAGGTGAACAAGTTAATATTTTCCAATTTCAATTGTTGACTTTAATGTTCTATCACTTTTGTGATGTAGGAGATGGTTTGTTTGTGTGTTGAATGGGGGTATCTGTGTGTGTATGTCTACATATAGGGAAATTTTTTTCTGCCTGTAACTACTCAGACTATAACAACTAAACTTAGGAAAATACAGCTAAGAGTTATTTTTCTAGTGTGTAAATTCTATTAAAAACTTCTGAAAAAATAGCATTTCTTGAATAAAATAATTTTCACCTGTATAGGATTATCTTTATGAATATACAATTATTACAGGGCAAGTTTTATTATAAATTCTTATGGTCTATGCTAAGTAATCAAAAACAATATTACCATTTAAAATTAACTGGTGTCGCAGCAGCACCTGTGGCTCATTGAGTAGGACGCCGGCCCCATATGCCTAGGGTGGCAGGTTCAAACCCAGCCCCGGCCAAAACTGCAACAAAAAAATAGCCGGGCGTTGTGGCGGACGCCTGTAGTCCCAGCTGCTCAACCGGCTGAGGCAAGAGAATCGCCTAAGCCCAAGAGTTAGAGGTTGCTGTGAGCCGTGTGACGTCATGGCACTCCACCCGAGGGTGGTACAGTGAGACTCTGTCTCTACAAAAAAAAAAATAAAATAATAAAAATATAAAATAAAATATAAATAAATAAAATTAACTGGTGTCTGCATGTATACAATGATTTTATCTTTTCTTCCTCACGAGTTCAATATCTGAGGCCACAAGGGCCAAGTCCCTTTACTTAAGTTAAAGAGGAAAAAGAACTTAATCCAGTCTTTGTTATTTCTTTGTCTGAAAATATTCTTTCTAAGATTACCAAATGATTCATACCTCTACCTCCTTTATTCTTTGCAGAAGGAAGCATTTCCTATTTTCCTCATTTAAGTTACCACCTGCCACTCCTAGAGCCCACTCTGCTTCATTTTTCTTCACACCAGTTACTGAAATCTATTTACTATATTAGTTTTCTTGAATATGTGCTTCTTGTCTGCCTCTTCCCCTTAAAACATAGCCTTAGTCTGATGTGTTTCTCACTGTGTCTCCTGAATCAGTCCCTGGCACATAGAAGATGTCTTATAGACATTGACTGAGAGAATGAAAAAAAAAAAATCTCTTAATTTTGTGTCATAAATTGGTTGGCATTGGGATAGGCACAGTGGCTCACACCTGTAATCCTAGCACTCTGGGAGGCTAAGGCAGAGGATCACTTAATCTCAGGAGTTTGAGACTAGCCTACATAAGAGAAAGACCCTGTCTCTACAAAAAAAGCCGGACATTATGGTGGTCACCTGTAGTCCCAGCTACTCAGAGGCTGAGGCAAGAGGATCACTTGAACCCAGAAGTTTTAGCTTGCTGTGACCTAGGCTGATGCCATGGTACTCTAGCCTGAGCAACAGAGTAAGACTCTGTCTCAAACACACAAACACACACACACACACACACACACACGCACACGCACATATACAAACAAAAAAACCTAACTGGGTATTTACTGCTTAAATGATTATTTTTCTTGATCATATATCACGATTAATTTTTTTCATTTATTTATTTTGACATGTAGAAAACTATTTCGATAATTTGGTATAACCTCTATATGCATGTATATATTTGTACACACTAAAAGGTTAAGAATTCTGCAAAACACATTTGTCTTCTAGACTCCTGAGATTCTAATAGTCAGAGTACTTTACATTTTTGACATAATCATCCTGACAGGATTTTCTTAAAATTAATAAAAAATATAGAGAAGTATTTTTCAAGTCTAATAAGGAAGAGTTACCCCAATGAACTTGTCATAGATGTAGCACTTTTATTCCTTTGAGTTATTTTTAAATCATATCAATGATCTTCTCTTTCAGCTGTTTAAGAGATTTTGACCAATTTTCAGATCTGAGGATGGATCTTAAGCTTCTACAAAGATCTGTGTAAGATGTGTGAGGAGAGTAAAATAATGAATAAATGAACACTGAACACTGAGGCTTATTCATATCTTCTATGTGGAAAGTCACAGAAAATGATGAGCAAATGTATGCCTGCACATTGATCTTGGTACTTAAAAATAAAAGTCACAATGCCTTTAATTCTTCCAGTTGCTAAGGGACCTCTATATCCAGAGTGTAAATTTTTAAAGCACAAAGTCTGCTATGTGCTTTCTATTGACCAATTCTCAATTTGCAAACATATAGAAGCTCTAGGGGGAGATTTTTTTTTTTTAAATGTGTCTTCATGAAGAATAAATCAGATCAAACTAATCTAATTCCCTATGTGACAGAGTGACAGACCCTGTGGTTAAGAGAAAAGCAATAGATATAAGATCTTTATTTCAGTCAGGCTTTTAATTCACTCTTACATGACATTAATTAGAGAGCAGCAAAGCTGAGTTGAGATCCTGCTATTAAAGCATGGGTGTGCCACTGCTTGGAAGGTCACACTCAAAGAGGAGTTATTAATCCATCCACTCTGCCCTGAGAGATGGGGGTGGCTATTGAGTGATGCTTCAGAATCTGTCCTGGTCCATTGCTATATCTTTATCAATGACTGGGATGATTAAGTAGAGCTCTTACTCCTTAAGTTCATGGATAACATCAGGTTGGGAGGGGTAGCTGTCCTTGGAGAATATACTTAAAAATTTCAATGACCTTCTTAAGGTGAGGAAGTGGCTTGTGAAAACACAACAAAGGGGAAAGAATTGCATCTGAGGAAAAAATGTGAGGACAAGCAAACAAAAAAAACCCGTAAGCTGAAAAGGGGAAGTTGTGAGACCATATTTTGAGATAGCCACAAGGAGAGGACGCAATTACACTAGCCCACAAAGAGTAATTTCAAAATACTTACAGTCTTCCCAAATGATTGCACTGCAAATAGAAGTATGGAGAAAAGCCTGCTCCCAAATAGAATTTGACACTCTTCATTCCTGTCTTTTAAACTTCTGGGCATCTATCCAGTTTTACACACTGGTCATCCCTTGACATCCCAGCTAGCCACAGCCTCAGATTCCTTTCTACTTCACTAGACGACAAGGACAGGACTTCCTTGCGAACAAAGAAGACCTCACCCTATGTGTTTGCTCAGTGAAATGTTCATTTTTTTTTTTTTTTTTGCTTCACCCATTTTTTCCAAACTGGCTGTCTTGTTTCTGTGATTTGGCCCTCTCAATTTCTGCCTAGCTATTGTAATCATCAATTTTCTTTGTATTCTAGGGCCCAGGGTTCCCAGTCAGTATGTGAGTTGCCTCTTCTTGTACTCTGGCTCTTTGGTAATTTGACCACAGCATTATATTGTCGTGGAAGACCACTGTGCTTCTAGACTCTGGCATGTCTGCTTGTTTCAATCTCTAACCTCATCTCAGATGATGACCTGCCAGTTTTGACTGCTTGCCAAGATTTGATCCAGTACCTGACCTTGATTTCCGGTGTTTATTTGTTCTTTGTCTCCAAATTGATCACCTGGCCGCAGGCCAAGACAGTGGGCTACTGTCTTGAGCCTACACACATAAGGATGGTCTTGAGCTCCATGATAGCCTACTACTGAAGCGTTTTAAATTATATTTATTTATTTATGGTTTTTAATTCCCAAAGTATTGTGCTACAAAAACATTATAAAATTGAAACTGTAAAAAAAAAAAATTCAGAAGTAGTGAAAATCCTTTGTATTTGCTCTGCTGAGTTTACTAAGAGGTTTTTTGATATCAGACAGGTGTATATAATCAGACTGGTATATACATATAAATGTATGTATATACACACATACACTCATATACATAAAGCTATAAAATTTAATGTGTGATTTTAAAAATTAACAAAATGATATTATAATCGGCTATAACTTGCTTTTTCATCAGTTTTCTTTTGATGAGCACTTCTGGGTTTCTCCTATTATAAAAAGTGCTATATCTATAATAATCAGTATTATTTGAAACATTTCTTTCTGAAGCTGAATCATCATCATGATTAACCTTAAAAGTCATGGGGAATAGCATGGACAAATAACTCAACTTTTATTTCCCCCCAAATAACCCAATTTTTGTTTCTTTTTTATTTTTTCCAAATGTAGTATATATAAATTTAGTACACTGGGTTTCCCTCAAAAATCTTTCCATAGATCAACTAAATTACATATCTTTGACCACAGAACACAATTTTTAAAACATTTCAAAACAAATTAAGACCAAAAAAGCTTTAGAACATAAATATAATTTCTTTTCATTACTGCACAGCAAATCTTTCACAACATCCTTGGGACCCTGGCATTAACTATTAGAATGTGGCATTTCAGATTCACAGGTTTAAATTTTCCACTTTAGTCTACTTCCATTTTAAAACTCAGTTTGTAAGATATCAGTTTTCTTTAAAAGCTAAAATATTAGAAACAACTTTTGCTGTGCAAGGTAGGGCTTCTGTTATAGGGCTTTGGATTTTTTGTTAAATAGAAATGTTTACCTGAAGTAAACATGATATAAGACTGAAAGCTTGAAATGGGCTTAGAATTTTATTAGGTTTCCCCCAAAAGAATCATTTTGAGTAAGGTGGCTGATGTAATCGGTATTTTTAGAAAAAAATATGAAAAGTATAAAAGGGAAAATGTTCAGAAAAATTTTACTGTACTTCACAAAGGTGAAAGGAAGAAGAGTGAAATTGATGAGAGATTAAAAACACAGATATCCCAGCAGTTAAAAAAGAAAGTGAAAAGAGGTAGGTAATTATAGGAAAAAGAATTTTTTAAAAAAGCAATTCATAAAACTGTGACTTTATGATTAAACATTGTGAGGTTCTGCATGTTTATGAAGAGGTGAGTGATCACTGTTCTTCTTAGCAACATGTTCTTCTTAGTCCCATCTTAAAGATAGGACTTTAAGACAAGTTATGTTACACAGACACAAAAAATAAAAAAGGAACAGAGGTAGATGGTTTTTCCTGAACCTCAGTTAATGAGAATGTGTACAAATACACAAACAAGAGTGCTTACAGAACTAGAACAGTTCAGAGCCAATTTATTTTTTATGCCCCACTCGATTTTGAATTTTTATTGCTGAATTTAAAATATTCTTTGTGGATTCTATGGTTCAATCTGATCAAGTACAATGGAACCTATTTCAGTGATCACATTATCAAGGTGATGCATTCTACAATGCGTGCAAGAGACAGGTAGGTGGCCAGTCTGGTGCACAGAATCAATGGAAGAGGCAACCCAAATTTATGACTGTTCAACTTAATATTTTTCAACTTTACTGATGTAACCCCATTGTATGTTGAGGAACATCCAGAGTTACAATGTTTTGACTTAGCATTTTCCATTTTCCATTTTTGTTTTGAGATACTAAATGCATTTTTGAATTATGATGGGTTTATCAGTACATAGTCCCATTGTAAGGCAAGAATCATCTGGAATACATTTTTAAGACAGAAGTTACAATATTCCTGTATATAGAGAAGGTAATATCCATCATAAAAAATAGCTGAGATTCACAAATTCAAGAATCTTAGCTCAGGGATGATTTTTCTTGGCCCTCTTCAAATTTCACTAGCTAGCAACAATCATTTTATTTCCTGAACTGTTAGAGTATCCTATAAATAAATCTTTCTGGGTACATGCAACACTATATTGCACTTGTTTTTCATGTATCTAACTTCTAAGTCCTTACATCCAGGATAGGAATAATTTATGTAACTGGCTACAGTGCCTATGACAATATCCAACATCTACTAAGTGCTAAATAAGTACTGTTTATTACTTGCTGAATCTTAAAGAATCCTGTGAATTATCAAATCTGTTTGTTATAATTAATTACTGTCACTAAATTATATGTCCAAAAAGCAACTTTTTTTGTTTGTTTGTTTGTTTGTTTGTTTGTTTGTTTTAGTGTCCATTATGAATAAAGCAACAACAAATAGCATTTTAGGGCATATGGAGACAGCTGTTAATTTTTTTCCAGTAGATCTTACTTTGAATCACAAACTTAACAAGTTAGACATAGTAAGTACAAATGACACATATATTATATATAAATGCATAAAATACATACTGACATATATAAATTTGCATACATGCTTGTATACATACACACAGAAGTATACATACACATATATACATGTATACATTTCTCTCTCTATGTGCATATGTGTGAGAGTGAAAGAGAGAAAGAGAGAAAGAAAATTAAATATGCATTTAAAATTCAGAACCCTATACTTCAATCTGCAAAGTGTGGTTTATGGACTGGCTATCATTCTCAAACAATTACAGATTTCTAGTGAGATAAAGAACTTGGGACAAAAAGTAAATTAGATATAGAATTAAGTATAATGTGTCAGATATTCTTGTTGAAGGAAGTAGTGACTTGATTTACATGTTGGCACAAGTTTCTGATCTTGCTCTTGACTAGCATTTCAAATAGCATTGCAATATAAAACTACTGTGTTTTACCAGCCTGCAGAAGTATCTATTCTGTGTGAGAACTTTTTACCATTTTAAAACTGTTGACCATGCAGCTGATTACAAAGGAAGATGATCCACTGACTTTCAATATTCCTTTAGTTCACCTACTTTGAGTGAATACCCCAACTATGTGATAATATAAAAAAGCTAAAATACACTTTATAGGAACATCAATAGAAAAATAGGGGTTTTATATCAGTACCCATAAACATATTAATGTGTTCAACATCCTAATAAGCAGATAAATGTGAATTAAAACCATAAAAAAAAATTTTCTTTTTAAAATTAAAAAATTGTACAGTACTAAGTGCTGATGAGGACACAAAGTGCAAAGAACACTTGTCTACTGCCAGGGTGTGAGGGTTAACGCAGTACCTACAGCCACTTTGCTCCTATGGCCAAACTTAAGGCTCCACTGTCCTACATAATTATCCCCTTTCAATTCCTTCAATGTCAATACTATTTAGTCTCCTTTGTTATTGTCTGTTTACTGCCCACTCACTCTGAAG
This sequence comes from Nycticebus coucang, assembly GCF_027406575.1. Taxonomy (NCBI): domain Eukaryota; kingdom Metazoa; phylum Chordata; class Mammalia; order Primates; family Lorisidae; genus Nycticebus; species Nycticebus coucang. The sequence continues at coordinate 36,415,682 of NC_069786.1, read as the reverse complement.
TACACTACATATACCCTAGTTATTCCTAAAGGGGAGGAAATATATTTTAAACACGCATTTTATATGTTGTATTCATTAATGCTTTCAGAATCCAGCATAATGCTACATATATTGAGTACGATTAATTTCATATTTGTTAGTGAGATTGAAGGATAATGATACTTTTCCCTAAATGGAGTAGAGGACAGTGGTGAAGAACAATGGAATATCTTTACTATCGTTGTGTCCAAAGATATATATCATTTAGATCCACTTAGAATAAAGACCAACGATCTCTTTAGAGTTTTAGTTTATTCCTAAAATAGGAAGGAATGAGAATAAAAACTTTCTGATACATGTTTTAGGTCAAGGTGGTAAAGGGCAGTGTGGAGAATGAGATCACACAAATAAAGAGTATTAGTAGGAAAAGAAGTTAGGATCAATTATTTTAGCATTGAGAAATCTAAGGTCCAGAGAAGGTGTGAGGTTGCTTAGCCAGTTATTATTCACAAATCTCATGCCCCCAATTACTTTACAGAGCAAAAAGGATAATTTTAAAAAAAAATTAAATAAGCAATGTATAATTTTTCAATATTTGGGCATAGTTAAGATATTAGCCTTAGATGCTAAAAGTAAGAATGTAGGTTAAAGGAGACACATGCCTAAGATTAGAAATCACCACCTAGATATTAAAAAATTCTAAACAAATAGCACTGTTGGAAACAGCTGAACCATTCATTTCTTTCACAAGGAGGAAATAGTTTTATTTTAGAGGAGCCAGCCAGGGTAGGCAGTACTCCCTTTGTGTCACTGGTCTGGCCTTCTGATAAATTGATAACTGAATGAAGTTAATGGTGATGCATTCCCACTGACCTCATGCTTCTGAACTCTTCCTTGCTGTCACTTTCATTCTTTGGTGGTTATATTCTGATGAGTGACCAGAATGAGATTAAGTGAGTAAAAAGAGCTACCAATATTTTTAATACTCAAATTTTCCAATCCCCTCAAACCATGTTTAGTTGTCAACGCCAAATGGAATCAACTAGCAGCCACATTGTGTCATCATATTACACGTTCTTCTGCATTGTTTGATAATAATGATTGGCTCGAATAGAAAGCTCTAAAAGCTTATATCTTTAAAAGGGATAATTATAATTTTTCTGATTATAATTTTTCTAGACATAGTCTCAGAAAGAGTTTTGAATTAAGAATAATTTGAATTACTGAAAGGATAATTTTGCTAAATGGTCATAATACTTGAATATACCTTACATTATTAAAAATAATATATGAATGTATATATCAAATAAGGGTAGAGAAAAATAGAAGCCATTTATATGTTGCTATCCTTCAACATTTTTCTTTTTTCTTTTTTTTGTAGACACAGAGTTTCACTTTATTGCCCTCGGTAGAATGCCATGGCGTCACACAGCAAACAGCAACCTCCAACTCCTATGCTTAGGCGATTCTCCTGCCTCAGCCTCCCGAGTAGCTGGGACTACAGGTGCCTGCCACAATGCCTGGCTATTTTTTGTTGCAGTTTGGCTGGGGCTGGGTTTGAACCCGCCACCCTTGGTATATGGGGCCGGCACCCTGCTCACTGAGCCCCAGGCACCGCCCCCAGCTTCAACATTTTTCTTTATAAAAATTCTGTGGTTGCATCAGAAGGTAGGTCAACTCTTTTACCTACCAATTATCATAGGTTAATTGATTAACCTATGATACAAACATCAGTGTGCACTGAATAGAATATTGCTGTGATAACTATCAATAGCAAAACATACAATTGTCTACGTAAATCAATCATTGGCTGAAAAACTTATTTCACAAATGAGCTATATTTATGAGATATTATCATCTAATCAGTGTGACCAACTGGACCTCCACAAGGCAACATTCTGATTATTCCCGTGAAGCATGCATTCTGAGAACTCTTTCTGGATGTGTGCTAAAAAGAAGTTTATGTTGCTGTGATTGAGGCTGTTTTTTTGCATTCAGTACCATCTTCACTAATGGCTTTCCTGTGGGAGTGACTATGACTACTTTAACAAATGAAGCTTTTAAAACCCTTTTCTTTTTAAAATGAAATTATCCAAGAGTTTTACAAATTTCAATGGGCTTTCAGATCTTCTTAGAATTATTTCAAATTGTTATGTTTTATGTAACAAATGAGACACATTGACCCTGCAGCTACAGATAATTGTAACACAAATATTTTTGAGATTTGAAATGTATTTCTGTATTATAGGCATTCTTGTGCTTTTCAAAGTCCCCTTTTTATAGAAGCATGTGGGAGGATAAGTCTACAATTAAATTATGGAATAAAAGAACATTAATGAATTGGTCAGGCTATTCTCTATTAATAACTCTATTCTCTATTAAGATAAGTGTTTAACATCTGTTTAGTAAAATCAATAGATCAATTAAGATCTATTGATGTTATTAAATTGTCTTCTTTGTGTAAACTCTGTATTCCAGGTTTTAAAAAAATTCTTATTTAGATAGCTACAAGAGAGAAATTATAGCATAAAGATCTTTTTGGATAATTAAAATGAATTGCATTATGTATCCCACTCTGAAAGAAATGAATTATTCTCAAGTGTTTATAGTTTATAATTGAACCTACAGTACCCTAAGAAACCTAAAACTTGCAATAATCTTGTTAATGGTCTTTTCAAACCAACTGTGTACACAAAGTCTTAGAATATTTGGTGTATGTTCAACTCCTTGATACCTACAATGTTTGAGCTAACATTTCTGACATTAACAAGCTGGAATGTGCTGTTAGGAATCAAAAGGGAAATATTATGTCTCTTGGGTCAAAGATGAATCTAAAATTGATCTTGCTCTAATAGCATCATAAAGTAGCACCCATCATTACTGGAGAAGCCAGCCCCCTCTGGCATTAAAATGTCTAGCAGATCTTTGCCTCAAGAGAACATTATGTTCACAGTGGGACTAAATAGCAATCGAAATACTTCTGATGGTGGAAAACCTACTTTAGCTCCCTAGTTGAGCTTAGTTGAGCCTGGGTATGCCAATCAGACCAGTTGCCTAACTCCACAAGGAAGAGGGCATGCCAAACCTTCAGCAAAATGAGGCTGAAAGATTGTGCGTCTTAGCAATTCAGAGTTTAATCATGGAGTACAGTAAAATTTCTGACCGTCATAAGATGAGGCTCCAGATTGAGATAGCTTAATAACTTCTTTCCGGAGAGGTGTAAATTGATTATGGCCTTGGAGTCTTTATGTATATTCTTAACAAAAGATTCAAAAATGCCATTCTTATCAGGCTATACATTTTTAAGTTCAGAAAATAGGAAACTCTTATAATTAGAAATTCACAGATGCTGTACTCAGCTCCCATATTTTATTTACAGATGGGAAGAAAGCTATCTAAGCCTCTGGATTCAGACCGTTCAAGTTCGAAATGCAAGCCTACCACTGTCACTGTGTGATGCTGGCCTAGTAGCTTCACTTTTTGGTTCTTTAGTTTTATCACCTGAAAAATGGGAACGAAAATAGTACTTACTTCAAAGGGTTATTGTGCAAATTAAATCAGGTAATACATGTAAAGAACTTGTAACAGTGCCTGGCACTTAGTTGCTCAATAAGTTCTAGCTGTTATTTTTACTATGATTTTTATATTTTACATATTTATGTAAATATTCCTAATGTTTACACTTAAAACATCATATGTTAATACACATACATAATAAAATGATTACTATAGTCAAGCAAAGTAATGTTCTTGTCTCCTACCTCGTATGTTTGTAACAACACACAAAATTTACTCTTTTAGCAAATTTCTATCATACAACATTATTAATTACAGTCCTTATACTGTAAGTTCTAGCTCTAGACTTATTCATTCTACACAACTGCATCTTTATATCCTTTGACCTACATCTTCCTATTTCCTCCCCCCTTCAATCCTCTTCACTGATAACTGTCATTCTACCCTCTGCTTCTCTGCATGACTTTGTATGAATGATTTTGTTTTTTATTTCACTATAAGTCAGATCATGCAGTGTTTTTCTTGCTGTGCCTGATTTATTTTACTTAACATAACATCCTCCAGTATCATCTATGTTGTGGAAAATGACGAATCTCCTTTCTTAAGGCTGATCCCTTAAAATAATATTCCATTGTCTGTGCGTGCGCACATGTGTTATGTAAACACACATGCAGCACAGTTATCACAATTTCTTTATCCATTCATGTATTAATAGACACCTAGGTCATTTCCATATCTTGGCCATTGTAAATGATGCTGCAATGACTAAGGAAGGACAGATATGTACAGATATCTCTACAAGGTGCTGATTTCATTTCCTTTGGGGTTTATACTCAGTGATGGGGGTTGCTGGGTCATATGTTAGTTCTAATTTAATTTTGAGGAATATCCATACTGTTTTTCATCATAGCTGTATCAATTTATATTCTCACCAATGAAGTATAAGTGTTATCATTTTTTTCACATTCTCACCAAGACTCATTACCTTTTGTCTTTTTTATAATAGTCATTCTGACAGGTATGAAGTGATAACTCATGTGGCTTTGATTTGTATTTCTCTGATAACTAATGATGCTAAACATTTTTTCATATATTTATGGTACTGTTATATTACTAAAAATATCATTTTATCCCTTATTCAGATCATTTTTATTATCATTAAAATAATTACTGATTATTTGATTTCAAGTACAAGTACTGATATATTTGATTTCATAGTCCATTGCAGATTAGAAAGATTAAACAATATTAACTGGACACACATTCAACGGAGGGGGCAAGTCTTTGCTGCATAGTCCCCAGAAAGGAAGAAGTGACAAGGAGTTTTTAGATAATGGGGACACATAAAACTTAGGGGAGAAATATACAAAAATTATAAAGGTTTACATATCTGGGTCATCATAGGCCATTTAGTGTAGAGGACATCATAGCACTATTTCAATATTTCCTTTGGGAATGAAAATATTAAAATAGAGTAAATATTAGTTTATGATAAATTTCTTCTGTTATTAAAAATGGCTTAAATTACTTACAATGCATTATACTAAAGAATACCAATATATCTTTAATATATCTCAGTGAGAGCTTTTTTTGAAAAACAGAACTCGTTTATTGAATAAAATTACCTATTCAGAATGTATAATTCCCTTATAAAACCACATAGTGTATTTTATAATTAAATAATCAATTGCTTCCTTGTACTTGGCATTTAATGCCTATTCAGTTTCCTCGTGCAACTATTAAGTTCTTTTGCAGTTATATCCAGGCATCTTGAAGAGCTGTCCTTATGCTAATTTTGTACATGTATTCCAAGGCCGGTTCCTGCTGCTCCAGCGCCACTCAGAGATAGCAGTATTAAGCAAGTCCTCCTGTTTTAAAGCTATAGGAAGACATCACCAAGCCCTTGGAACCCACCACTGAGCCAATTACTCAGGCCATAGACACCACTGTCCCACCTCTGTCACTACTGTGTCCTGATTCCGCAGAAGCACTGCTACCTCCAGGTGCTGAAACCATGTTCCTTCATTTTCTTCTCTCAATATACTTTCCAGAATTTTATATCTAAGTTGCTGAAAACATATTACATATCCATATGGTAGACACAGAGGATATGGCTATTAAATAGATCTAATTCCTGGCTCAGTGAAGTAGACGATGAATACGAGTAAATTAGCTATGACAATACGACAAAGCACTTACGGCCTCAGCTGAGGTCAGGCGTTGTTATACTTAACCCGTCTCTGTTTATTCCATCTGCCTCCTTCCAGTACTAGATTACTAATATCCAATGCCATGAACAGCAACTTGCTTTTTACACTTAGAAATGAGGCAACACAAAGGGAGAGTATGCTAGCCTAAGGATCTGGGAGAAGCTGCTGAATTAAAATCTATATATGTTTTCAGTTTTATTAAAATGATGCCAGTTTTCCTAAATTGGTTTTACTAATCCATTATTCTAACTGGCACTGTATGGCAACTCACCATGTTTGATATTATTCATTTTCTTTCTTAATATCTGACAACTTGGGAAGGAAACACGTTTTTAACATTTTTTTATTATTGATAGATAGATATGCACATACATGCATCCATATGCTTAGATAGATATATATGCATAACTATTTATCTAGCAAGATTTTAGTAGGTTAGTTCATAAGACATGCTATATAATCTACCAAATTAGTGATTTTAGTTTCACTTGTATGTTTGTTAATTGAGTTGTTCCTCAACTTTTTCTTTGCTTTTAAACTTTCTTTCATCCAAATACTCACCTGGAGTGCTGACAAATCAATTCTACTTTTCAAAGACAGTCAAAGTGAACATTATTTATTCCAATGCAATTCTGGTAATATTTAAACACCTCTGCACCCATGAATCCTGTAAAAGATGCTTAAGCACTTAGAAGGGTCTTTTCATTTCCACAGCAGCATTTGGCATACACAGACGGGTCAGGTATTATATGAAGATAATAAAAATAAAGGACTTACCATGAGGAAAGAACCTATTATTAATTGTTTGAGAGAGGCTCTCCTTATAATGAAAGAAATATGCTGCTTCCTGCAGATTTCATAGAATCATATTGCTATGAAGGACCTAAGAAATCATCTAATCCAATCCCTCAAGGTTGAAGGAAGTGAACAGGGGTGCTGTTGACCCCTGAATTTACATTGAACTTTTCTTTGTCAGGAATAAACCAACTAAAAAATGAGGACTAGAAATTCTAGGTACATGATGAGATGTATATAAATTGGTTTTAGTTTAACTTTTAAGAATTTGATAAAAGAATTAAAGCAAATAAAAAATGTAGCAAACTAAAAATGCAGACTTTATAATAAACACTCATGTAATCAATACCTAGAATTGACTATATCCATTTGTCCTATTTGCTTCAGTTTTTACACATATAAATATTATAAAATTAAAATTCCTCCTGCTCTCTGCAGCCAGTTGCCTTTTCTTTTTCTGAAGTAACCACTAACATAGATTTAGCTTTTGCCCTTCTAGTGCTATTAAAAATACTGCCATATTGGGTGTGGTGGCTCTGACCAGTAATACTAACACTCTAGGAGGTGAGAGGATCCCTTGAGCCCTGGAGTTTGAGGATGCAGTGAGCTATGATGATGCCACTGCTTTCTAGCCCAGGTGACAGAGTGAGACTCCATTCAACAGCAAAAAAATTGTAGCATATTTAATTTTCCCATAATTCTTCAGTATGTTTTATATATTTATGAATGTAGTCATTTTGTATATACTCTATAGAAGTTATATTTCTCTCAGTATTATTTGTTTGAAATAATACTGAGAGGTCTAATTTACTAGGTCTAATTTACTAGGTCTAATTTACTTCTTATTTATCCTTTTTTTTTCCTATTGGTAGACATTTTGGTTGTTTTGAAATTTTACATGTTGCAAATATATTGCAATGAAAATTCTTGTGCATGTCTTTTTGGGATGATTTTCAAGAGTTTTTCTTTCTTTCTTTCTTTCTTTCTGCAGTTTTTGGATGGGGCTGGGTTTGAAGCCACCACCTCCAGCATATGGGGCCAGTGCCCTACTCCTTTGAGCCACAAGCCCTACCCAAGCCTGCCTTTTTTTTTTAACCTTCCTTATTTTATTCTTTTGGAAAACTTACTGTCTCTTGTTGTAAATTAAAATCTCATAAGTATTATGTAATCATTTTACAAAATTTAAATTATAGGTCAAAAATCGTTGAATATTGATGATGTCATATATTTCTAATTACATTTGTCGAACTTCTAGACAACAGTTGTGAAGAAAGACCTGGCTGCCTTTTGATTTATTATATTATTTGGATCCCTAATTTTTTTTGTATGAATGACTTTTAAAACATTGTTTAGATATTTTCACAGGAACCTTACAATTCTTACTGCTATTTTGAGGGAATACTGACTGATGTACAGCAATGACCTAAATTTTCTCTGACCTTCTCCTATCCTCCTGCCTCTCAGTCATATTCTTCCCTAAATCTATCCTAGAGGCTAGAATCCTTCTTTCCCAAGACAGGTCATAAAAGCCACAAGTCCATTTCCCTGAAAGTCAACTTACACAACCTGAAGTTATTCTGCATAAAACTGGCTGTAAAGAAATTGTCTGACCTACTTTGTGTTCCCTTATGGTCCATTCCAGGCAGGGCTTCACCCCACAGCCCCAAGGAAGGAATGCACACTCAGAGAGGTGAGAAAGAATCTAAACAGATGGGGTTTCCCCACACACTCCAAAAGCATTAGACCACACCCTTTTTCTCCCAGTCATATTTCTACATAGCTGTCAATACTTTACCGAAACTTAGAATAAAAATAGAAAAATTCTCCTGTATCTTTGGGTCTTCATTCTGAAGGCTCCAATGTATATACATTAAATAAATATGTGTGTCTATTCCCTTATTAACTAATCTGCCTCATGTTAGTGATTTTTTTTTTTTTTTTTTTTTGCAGTTTTTGGCCGGGGCTGGGTTTGAACCCGCCACCTCTGGCCTATGGGGTCGGTGCCCTACTCAGTTGAGCCACAGGCGTTGCCCCTCATTTCAGTGATTTTTAGGGAGGTGGAGCCCTTGCTTTCCATACAAGCATCTATGTCTATTACATAAGATTGTTTTTAAGTATTGTTCACATTTATATGTCCTTGATCATTGCTAATCTATTTCATCTATCAGTATCACATAGTCATATTAGGAGAATGTCGGTTTTATATTTCTATCATATATTTCTTCATCTGCTTTATATACTGTAAGTTATATTAAATCATAACATTGCTTTATATTCTTATGGAAGTATTCCCTTTATCTTCATACAATATCGTTTTATTGTTCCTTTTAATGCTTTTTCTTATGTTCTATTTTTTCTGATGTTACAACTACTCTGGATATTTTTTCATAAGTACTCATACATTGCTAATATTTAATATGAGTGCATTACATTTATTAAATGTTTTCTATAATTATTTTTGTGGTTGTTTCCATTTGCCATCCCACAAAAAGTCTGGACCTTGAAAAACCATGTACATATATTTATGTTTTCATAGTCCAGTCTTCTTCCTATTTCTCTTGGAGAGACACCTGATAAAGCTCAAGTTATTATCCCCTGGTTTACCCATCTATGCCTTATTCATTTTTTTAATTTGATTTAAATTGTTTTCATCATTTTATAAAGGCTTTTATGTTCTAAATATTTAGAGAATTACTTTTTTTTACTTTTTAGCACTCATTTCACCTTCAAGCTCATTAATTTTTTTTTTTTTTTTTTTTTTTTTTGGAGAGACAGAGTTTCACTTTATCGCCGTTGGTAGAGTGCCGTGGTGTCACACAGCTCACAGTAACCTCCAACTCCTGGGCTTAGGCGATTCTCCTGCCTCAGTCTCCAGAGTAGCTGGGACTACAGGCACCCACCACAACACCCGGCTATTTTTTTTTTTGGTTGCAGTTCAGCCGGGGCCGGGTTTGAACCTGCCACCCTCGGTATATGGGGCCAGCACCCTGCTCACTGAGCCACAGCTCATTAATTTTGACTTGTATTTCTTTATACAAATCCTTTATCAAATATGTAATTTGAAATACTGCATATGTATGCATGTTTTCACAGTTTGTAACTTATCTTTTACTCTTTTATTTTACTTTTTATTTTTTTAAAGGTTTATTTTATTTATTATTATCATTATTATTATTATTTTGCAGTTTTTGGCTAGGGTTGGGTTTGGATCCTCTACCTCCGGTATATGGGGCTGGTTCCCTACTCCTTTGAGCACCAGGCGCCACCCTCTTTTATTTTTTTAGCACATATTTTAATGAAAGGGTTTTTCTTTAAATTTTTATATCAGCAAATTCTAGTCCAATAATTTATTATTATATCTTCTTTTAATTTTTATTTTATAAACCTTCCCAACTTTAAAATGTTTTATCATGTTAGACTTTAATCCATTTAAAAATAAAATTTCAGTTCTTAGGAAGAAAGGATTCAACTTTATATTTTCTATGTGAAGCTCCATGAAAAGCCCTGTTGCAAAATAGTCATTGTTTGACTTGTCTGGCATTTCCTTAGTTCCCCTACTCAGGGGCCCTCTTTGACCTGATTCAGTGCTCATCCATTGTCAACAGTCTTTTCCCTGAGATGTCTCTCATGACCAAAAGGCACTATCTTTTAACATCAGAGCTCCCTGAGGTGGTTGTGATTGTTGGGGCAAACAAAGAAGTAACCAAAAATACTTAAAAGACAAAGCAAGAGAATTTGATGTCCATATTGGGCTTTAAAAAACTTCAACATTTTCCTGGTGATCTAGAAGAAAAGACCTAAGATGGCCCTACTCTCTCATTTCTGTAATTTGAGGTGCTGCGCAAGTAGAAATAAAGGCTGAAGGTAGACTTTCATTGTATGCTGCCTGCAGGAGCGTTGAAAGCGCACACGAACACATACATGGAGCACCTTGCAAAGGATGGAAGACAGACTGGCTCAAGGCATTTAAGGAACTCTCTGTTCAATCATCATCAGACACTAGCATCCTAGAGGGAAGACTTCAGTGAATTCTTATAACAAAATATATAGAAAAAATATCTGAGAAAGATGGTGGCTTAAAACTTCTCAAATTTGCTGAAAAAATTAATCTATATACATAAGAAATTCAACAAAGTCAAATTATGATAAACTCAAAGAAATAGATGCCCAGTTGTAGCATAATCTGTGAATATACAAAGAAAGATGTTTGAAAGCAGTAAAAGAGCTCAAACTAATCACATATAAAGGATCTTTAATAGAATTAACTGGTTTTTCTATTCAACATTGCACTGGAGGTACAAGCGAGAAATATTAGGCAAGAAAAAGAAGGAGAAGGAAGAGAAGGAGGAGGAGGAGAAGGAAGAGAAGAAGAGGAGGAGGAGGAGAAAGAAGAGAAGGAAGAGGAGGAGAAGGAAGAGGAGGAGGAGAAGGAAGAGGAGGAGGAGGAGGAAGAGGAGGAAGAGGAGGAGGAGGAGAAGGAAGAGGAGGAGGAGAAGGAAGAGAAGGAAGAGGAGGAGGAGGAGAAGGAAGAAGAGGAGGAGGAGGAGAAGGAAGAGGAGGAGGAGGAGGAGAAGGAAGAGGAGGAGAAGGAAGAGGAGGAGGAAGAGGAGGAGAAGGAAGAGGAGGAAGAGGAGGAGAAGGAAGAGGAGGAGAAGGAAGAGGAGGAGAAGGAAGAGGAGGAGGAGGAGAAGGAAGAGGAGGAGGAGGAGGAGAAGGAAGAGGAGGAGAAGGAAGAGGAGGAGGAGGAGGAGAAGGAAGAGGAGGAGAAGAAGAGGAGGAGGAGGAGAAGGAAGAGGAAGAGAAGGAAGAGGAGGAGCAGGAGAAGGAAGAGGAGGAGAAGGAAGAGGAGGAGGAGGAGGAGAAGGAAGAGGAGGAGGAGAAGGAAGAGGAGGAGAAGGAAGAGGATGAGGAGGAGGAGAAGGAAGAGGAGGAGAAGGAAGAGGAGGAGGAGGAGGAGAAGGAAGAGGAGGAGGAGGAGGAGGAGGAGAAGGAAGAGAAGGAAGAGGAGGAGGAGAAGGAAGAGGAGGAGAAGGAAGAGGAGGAGGAGGAGAAGGAAGAGAAGGAAGAGGAGGAGGAGAAGGAAGAGGAGGAGAAGGAGAAGGAAGAGAAGGAGGAGGAGAAGGAAGAGAAGGAAGAGGAGGAGGAGAAGGAAGAGGAGGAGGAGGAGAAGGAAGAGAAGGAGGAGGAGAAGGAAGAGAAGGAAGAGGAGGAGGAGGAGAAGGAAGAAGAGGAGGAGGAGGAGAAGGAAGAGGAGGAGGAGGAGAAGGAAGAGGAGGAGAAGGAAGAGGAGGAGGAGGAGGAGAAGGAAGAGGAGGAGGAGGAGGAGAAGGAAGAGGAGGAGAAGGAAGAGGAGGAGAATGAAGAGGAGGAGGAGGAGGAGAAGGAAGAGGAGGAGGAGGAGAAGGAAGAGAAGGAAGAGGAGGAGGAGAAGGAAGAGGAGGAGAAGGAAGAGGAGGATGAGGAGAAGGAAGAGAAGGAAGAGGAGGAGGAGAAGGAAGAGGAGGAGAAGGAAGAGGAGGAGGAGAAGGAAGAGGAGGAGGAGGAGAAGGAAGAGGAGAAGGAGTAAGAGAAGGAGGAGGAGGAAAAATGCATTCAGATTGGAAAGGAGAAAGTAAAATTATCCCTTTTAGAAGATGGCATGATCTCAAAATCCTAATGAACCCACAAAAAAATCTATTAGAACTAATAAAATTGCTCAGAACATATGCAGGCTATAAAAACAATATACACAAATCAAATTTATTTCTATTCACTTTCAATAAATAGCATCCAAAAGAGGAAATGAAAATAAAATCCTTAGAAATAAATTTAACAAAAGAAAATTGGATTTGTATGCTAGAAATTATAAAATATAGTTGAAAAAATTTAAAATTACATACATAAATAAGAAGACATCCTGTGCTTATGGATCAGAAGACCTAATATTGGTAAAATGGTTAACACTCCTTAAAACAATAAGAGATTCAATTTAATCCTTATAAAAAATTCAGCTTTCTTTTTATAACAAATAGATTAAATTAAGTGGAAATAGAATAGCCAAAACAATCTAGAAAAAGAACATAGTTGGGGCGTTGGGGCACTCACATCAATTTTAAATGTTACTGCCACTTTAGTAATAAAGACGATGTGGTACTAGCATTAAGAATAGACACATAGGAATAGAATTCTCATTAATAAAGCCAGTCATTTATGGTCCATTCATTTTTGACATGGGTGCTAATATGATTCAATGGGGGGGGGGAATAGCACAAGTGATATTGCAACAACTAAATATTCAAGAATAAAGGTGGACTTCTCCCTAACTTCATATGCAAAAATTAAATGAGATATGATCATCAACCTAAATGTAAGAAGTAGAATCTATAAAATTCTTAGAAGAAAATACAAAGTATAACATTCGTGATCTTGGATTAAGCAATGATTTTTTAGATTGGACACTGAAAGCACATCTGACCAAAGGGAAAAAAAAGAGATAGATTGGATTTCATCAAATTAAAAAAAAAAAATGTGCTTTAAAAGAAGGACTAGGAAGTGAAATGACAATCCAGAGATTGTGAGGGATAAAAAGTCTCATATCTAAAATATGTTTTGGAGCTATTAAAATTTTACAGTACAAAGATAATACAAATAAGTGTCAACGGATGAATAGGACTTTTTTTTTTTAAGGAAAATATACAAGTAAATGGCCACTAAGAACAAGGAAATACATTGAAAACCATTAGTCATTAGAAACATGCAAACCCAAATGACAATGTGAGATTGCTTCACACTCACTAAGCTGGCTAAAATAAAAAACACAGGACAAAAAAAGTGTTGATGATTATGTGGAGAAACTGGCTTCCTCGTGCATTGCTGGTGAGATTATAAAATGGGGAAGTTACTGGAAAATAGGTTAGTAACTCCTCAAAAATTCAAATACAGAGTTACCCTCTGACCCAGAAATTTCACTCTTATGTATGCATCCAAGAAAATTAAAAACGTATGTTTACACAAAATACTGTTAATCAATGTTCACAGCAGAATTATAGTAGCCAAAAAGTAGAAAAATCTAAATGTTCATAAACTGGGTAAATATAACTGGGTTATATATTATAAAGTATATAAAATATATATTAGAAACATAAAGTTTAATATTATTTGGCAATAAAAAGAATAAGCGTCCTGATAGATGGACAACAATGGACCTTGAAAATACACTTAGTTACAGAGCCAGTCACAAAAAGCCACATATATACTTCGAATTATATGAAATATCTGAAGTAATCAAATCCATAGAAGTAGGCAGCAGATTAATGGTGGCCAGAGACTGGTATTCGGGGAAACAGGGAGTGGCAGCTAATAGGGATGGAGTTTCTATCTGAGTGATAAAAATGTTCTAAAATTAGATGGTAGTAACAATTGCACAATTATGTGATGGTACACTTCACTTCAAAAACACTGAACTGTACACGTTGAATGGATGTGTTTTATGGTATGTGAATTATATGTCAATAAAATTGCTATTAAAGTTTTTGAACAAGCAGATAGGATATGGTAAAATTTATAATACAAAAAAAAAAAACTCCACAATTTTCAAATATCCTTTTTGGCCTTACCTGAGTTTCCATAATACTTTTTAAAAAAGCCCTATGAGGAAACTAAAGCAATTTGACTGGTTTTGGGTTCCCTGTGTTAGTCTTAGTAGTTCATCAGTGAATGCAACCAGTAGCAGGACATGGGGGTACAAATGTTCTTGAAAGGAAAATTTGTGACCTTGTAATTTTAGAATCTTCCCAGGTAACTTACACTTGGGTTCCATAGTCAGTCAACACGGTGCTCCACCCTCTCCAGTTCTCAGTGTCCACATTGTCATTGATATACATATATAACATTCTATTGTCTTCCTCTCTAATAAATCCACTCTGTTTTTAAAAGAACAATTCATTACAAAGGTTTATACAAGTAAACAGAATAACTTGGGAAGGTGTACCACTTGGAAGTGTCTGAATCCTGACAGGAAAAAACGTTTACCAAATAATATGCCCTTAAACTTATAAACATCTGTGGATTTGAGACCTGAAAGAGCTATCACACTACTTTTTTCTGTGCAATTATTTACTCTACTAGAAAAAGCATTCTCAAATTAAGGATCAATTTACAGGAAAACAAGCTTTTTCATGCAACATCCTCAGTAAATTTATGAAATCAGAAAGTATTATTTTAGGAATTCCAGTACTCCGGTAAGCTTTGAAGTCACATTGAATTCCATCACCTTTTTGAAGTATAGTGAAGAGTTTTAATCTTTGAATCAAGAATGTTTAAACACAGAGGCACTAGAACAAAACAACAGATAACATTAAACTAAATTAGATTTAGAGAAATTTTATTCATTTCTATAAAAATGATGATGAGTTGGTAATGCTCAGAAAATATCTCCTTTGGAAATGTAATTTTCTCTGCATATCTTTCAAAATGAATTTATCACTTCTTATAGTCCAACTATAAAGGCAACAATCAACTTTTTTACAGTGTTGATTGCAAAAACTACATTTTAATAGTATCAGAAATCATAAAAAGAAAGAACAATAAGAATATGTTCACTTTGACTTTAAAAATGTTCTATGTTTTTAATTCTGCTATCCTGGTATCTTCCTGCATACAGAATTAAGAATTATTTTCCTAACATAAATTACCTCTATGAATTGTAATTTTTCTGGAAAATAGCCAAATACTTTTAGATCCCATATGGAGATAGAGATAGAAGCAATTAAGTCATAGTATTAAGAGTTTGATACACCCTTTACTAGCCACTTGCACTATCATACATGTCCACATGCATGATATTGGACCTGCTTTAATTTTTCTTTCATTTTTGTTCTTAATTTGTAAAATGAAGAGAAACATACTACCTATTATGTAAATGCATATAAAGTACTTAGGTCAAAGTCAGACACATACCAACATTTAGTAAATAGTATATAATAGTGACAATGATGGCAGTGACGATGATGAGGAGGAGGATTAGGGGGAGGAACTATAATATTTTTTCTGACCTTTCCAATCTTTGAAGCTAGATTTCCACTTTAGTTTGTGGGGATAAATTGTATTCTAGCAGTTTGGGCTTAAAGTAATACAATAAGAAGTTCAAGTTTATTGGGAGGAGGAGGAATTTCAATATCAAAAAACATAACCACTTCAGAAAATAGATTCAGTGAAAATTCCAGGTGAATTATTTGTCACATCTGCATTTTTCCTAAACTGATTTCCTATTGATTTTTTTGGTGATGAGTTTCATTTGTTTGTTTCTAAATGCAATGAAGGTTGATTTCTATATGTTGATTATCCCTAATAGATAAACTATAATACATTCTAAACCCAGCCCGTTGTCAAATGCCCTTCTTTGTTCTAGCCTTAGGAACATAGGGAGAAAATGCATTTTACTCTAAAACAGCCAGTGGCAGGGTGACATATCCCTAGACCCTCTCCCTGAGTGCCTCAGGCATGTTCCTCTCATTAGACAGAAATCCTTGTCCAATATTTGTTTTTACCCAGTCCACTGGGCCAAAAGTATACCTAACATCCTGGAGTCCATTGAACAAAAAGTAAACACAAAAATAAAACAAAAGTCGATGGACTAAGATGTGTCTGTCCATTTAGTGTGATAAATTCAAAGAACTCTCCTATAAGAATATTGTTCAATAATCAATATTTATAATATTTACCATGGGATACTGATAATATCCTCTTAATGCATTTTTAACATCATAACACAATGTGTATGACAGCCTTTAATGGTCTGTAGGTGCATTGAAAGAATACTGGACTGAGAGCTATGAGATTGCCAACTTAATTTTTACATTAAATCATACTATGACTTAGGTCAAACAAAGGGTAATTTATTCTTTTCTTACCCATAGATTGAGTGGTAAATCCTTATTTTCTATTTTGGTCCAAGAATTCAAGGAACATATTTACCAATAATTTCAGTAGATACTATTATTTCCATTTGCAGATGAAGAACATATGTTCGAATGGGTGGAAGTGATTTTTTTTTTTTTTTTGTCACACAGTGAACAAATGTGACACTGGAATTTAAACCTGGAAATCTCTATCAGTTTGCCTTATAAAATGAAAGATTAGGTGGAAGACCAATCTCAAAGGACCATGCTAGAAAATAATATAGGCAAGAGATTCTTTTGGGGTCTAGGTGAGCAGTGATGAGTACTTGAAATGAAATGGTAGCAGTTGGTGTGAAGTGTAAAGGAGATCCACAAAGTGTATTGATGAAAGAGAATGAGCAAATCTTGATTACCCATTTAATTTACTAAATATGAATTGAAAGATAGGGAGAAATCCAAGACGGTTCTAGATCTCTGGCTTGGGGACAGCAGGGGAGGCATTCCCTGTGTTAGGGAATGAGGTGACACAGAATTAGAGTGCAAATGATTAGTTTAGAAAAATCTCTCTGCCCTGAGGTTGTTTATATCATATTATTATATACTCCATTTAAATACTATATATATTATTTCATTAAATATAATATGCACACAGTTCTTTCCATGGTACTTACTGCACATACACACATACACACACAAAAAGAATGTATTCCTACATAAACAAAATATGTTTATAATGATAGATAGATAGACAGACAGAAGGTTGTCTGGAAAATCTCCAACCATTCCAACCATGTAATATAAATAATAAAGGCTAGTTTTTGGATATATATATGATGGGTACCCACACACACGCATGAGAGACAGAGATGATTAGCTTGTATTTAGAGTATATGGAATCATTAGAAATGTCCAAGTCTATGAATGTGGAAATAATAATAACCTGGTAGCATAACTAAAGTAAAAAGGGAAAATAAAAGAATAATGTTTGACCATGACCTTCTGTGTATAGCAGTATCTAAATGGTGAATAGAGGAAGATAACATAAGAAGAAAAAACCTGTTAATTGAATTAAGAAACTAATGAAGAGAGAGTTACAGAAGTCAAGGAAGAAAATTATTTCAAGAAGAATAGATCAAACGTGTGCAGAGAGATCAAATGACACATTGTTTTTGGATTTGAAAATTAGAAAGACTGTTGATTTTAATGAAGGTAATTTTAGTGGATTGGTAGCAATTATAGGTCAGATTGAATGTGAGGTCAGACAGATCATGGGTACTCTTGGAAAATCTGATAGATCCAAGAGGTTCTCACTGCCAGAACAAATGCCCTTATACTGATATCAGAATTATATGCCAACAATAATCACATTGGTGTTACTGCATCAGTTCTTCGTGAAGCTGTATTGCTATTAGCAATATGTTTGAAGCATTTCTTTGGCCAGGAAATTACATAGGCAGACTGCAGATTGGATGAGATGGATTTAATGTCTTAATCCAATGATTGGCCCATGAAGCCTAACCAAATTTGGAGTTCACTGAAAAAAGCCATAGAAGTGGTAAGATATTTTACCAACATAACTATGCCAACTGCAGAACAAGTTATATCAAGTTTTGGTGTGAACATACAGCTTTATCAGCATTACTAAAGACTCTTGGAATTGATTCTTCTTTAGAATAGAGAATGCCTCATTAGCCACTGACACATCATAATTGCCATATACTCTATTTAAATCTAGTTCTTGTTAGGGGTGTCTCCTTGCTGTAATAATCCTGTCAGTCAACTTGCCACACATTCTTATGTGTAGGAAGTTCTCTTGCAAATTTCAAGCTATTATTAAATACTTGTGTTCGGACATTGCCCTCACTAGCAGGGCAATGCTTAATAGGAAAAGACATTTTACTTTAACAACTTTCTTTCATTTTTTCCTATGTGTCTGACAGTGGGAAGTAAAGTGGTGTTAACAGTAATGTAGTGCTGAATGCAGAATATTAGCATGGCAACTAGGATCTAGTGTCAGTTTTACTACTATCCAACTATGTAATCTTGGAAAATTCCCAACAAGTTTCTGGATATATATATTTCTTCTTGGTAAAATAAGAGTTCCAAGAGAAGGTCCCTAGAGAACCCTCTAATTCTAAAGTGATTCAATGTCTCTAATGCTTTTGATCTTGCCTTCTATAAAACCAAGAGAGGGACCTAACTTCTAGAACTCCCAGGAACATTGTAGCAACTATCCAGTCTACTAGCCCTGACATAAGATACATTTTAATATCATGCACTTGGACTAGACATGTGTAAGAGATAAATGGTAGCTGCACAACTTCTTTAATAGGTGTTATATGTTAAACTGAAGAGTATAAGCTGTGTGCAAAAGGTACAAACTGAACAAGTCAAGGAAATGCCAAAGTACAACTTTAAATAAGGTGGCACAGCTGTGAGCATTCTGGCAAAAGCATCAGCAAATACTCTAGCTTGGTACATTGGGGGAAAACAGCTTTTTTAAACAAAACGCTGGCTTACTAGGATTCCTAAAGGCAGAGGCACTCTAACATCTGGTTTTATAAACAGTAGCAACCTCCTGGAGCCAGAGGATAATCTCTACAAGAGCAGAATGAGGTAAAATGGCTCGTGGTAATCAGTCTCTGGTGCCTCTTCGCAGCACCAGTGATTGTTATCAAGGGTGCCTTCCTCCAGCTCTTAGGGAGCAAACTTATAGCGGACTTCCAGCCCTCCCACTAGGTCTCACTCATTCTGTAGCATTAAAGCAGGATATACCAAATACAAAGTTCTGTAGCATGTTCATGAATTTCCTAGAACACATACTCGTCTAATTTTAATCTTGCAGGTATACATTTATGTTGAATATCTTTTTTCATAAACCTTTCCTTGGAGAAGTTAGCTTCATGAGATAACTCGCTTTGTAAAGTAATAACTGCTGTCAGTTTTGTTCGCCTCTCTCTATTCCTTTCCCCTTGCACTTCTATTATTATTATTTAAAGAGAGATACTTGGAGTTGTACTTCTAAATTCTTCCTAATTATCCAAATTTCATCCTGATCCTTCCTCTTCCTACTGCTTTGTCAACTAAATATTTTGCTTATTTAGAAAAGGAAATGCTCTCCCCTTTTCTACTATCTTGCAGTTTGTATCTTCCTATCCTCATTCAGTGTTTTCAACCAAAGTACATGTTAGAATTACGTAGGCAACAACAAAAAATATATATATTCCCACCCTACTATAGAACAATGATTTTAGGAACTCAAGGGCCACATCATCTGTATTTCATAAATGTTCCTGGGCTATCTTAATAAGCCACGTAGGTAATTATTAGTATTATGATACGTTCTTTTACAAGTTTTATGAGATCTAAGTGATATTTCCATACTTGAGAATATAAACCTGAAGACTCTCCTATTGTAGTGTTTTTGGTTAAAGTGATACAATGGCTTGATGTGACTAGATTCAATAAATATTTCTGGTGCAATACTCAGTCTTGCACCAAGCACTCTGCTGTGTGTACTCATTTTCATTATCTCATGAAACTATAGTAATAACTTAATCAATCAAATGTTATTATCCACAGATTTCAGATAATAAAAACATTGGAGGTAAAAAATTTTCATTTTTTTTTTGTTTACCATCATACTTACAGATGTGTAATTAAAAACCAGATATCTTCCATGCTACTGCTCTCTTTGATCACTGGCATTTCTCAGGTATTAACAAATTCCAGGGTCAAGAATGAAAGACTGGAGTCCATTAGCCTACCATTGTTGCTTCATTTCTTCCAGTCACTGATTTTGCTCTTCCCATAATGAAATAGATTTTCTTCATTTGATGTATAGTTGTACAGTTTTGAAGACCCCTCTTCTTATAGTTTATTTTCACACTAGATGTGCAACTATCCGTAAACTTTTGTATGTCATCTGAAAATTTGATTCTGGAAGTCTTTTTCATGCAGAGAATGATTTTGCTATTCAAATGTGTACTTTTGACATTGCTATTCTATACCTAGAGGGTGATGGGCCCCATTTCAAGTCCTTCCATGACATTGCTAAGGCCTTTGAATAAAAAAATTTAAAAAACATTTTGATGAAAATGTTGAGAAAGGAATTACATTAAATCCTCCATTCATGTCTATTTATTCTTCTAAAAACTGAAGTCAGATAATAGAAGTACCTCACATAAAAACCTTCTCACTTTGCCTCCAGTTGTTTACAGATTCTACATGTATTCAGTGAATTCCAAAAATGAAATGAAAATTTATCAGTCCTGTAGTTCTCAAGTTCTAGAATACTTAGAGTTGATAAAATGCCTACAATCTGCCAGCCTTTGGACTGAGTAGCTAATTGGAACTCCAAGTTGCGTATGTAGCCAACAGTTGGAATATTCCTGCAGCCTTCCCAATAATGACTGAGGCAAAAGACATTAATTTGCTCTTCCTACCAATTTCTTTACACCCTTAATGCAGTTTTTGGAGAGTGGCCATATATGATTCCAATGATTATCCAATTTGCTTTATGCCTTTAATGTAGCTAAGAAATTCTTTAACCTGGTTTTGGAATATTTTTGCAAGGCATTCTACAAAGTATATCCTACTGTGGTTGGTTTTTGCACCTGACTCTGAACTTGGCTGATTTCTTTTTGACGTAGGCATTTAAAAATAATTTTTCAGTATGTGGCCTTTTAAAGTACAGAACATGTCAGTATTTATGTGAAAAGCTCCATCAATAATTAGTGAATTGAATTTGTTTGCACAATATATCACAATGCTCTTTTTATGATATTTTACATAAAAATCTTCGAAGTAAAGGAGCTTCCTAGAATTTCTACTCCATTTAATTTTTTGCTTATTTCTGCATCATTAGATTATTGTTTAATTTATATAGCTTTGTATTTTTCTGTATTATTTTCTAGAGCAAATATCTCTATTCTCCTTTTATTCTTACTGAATATTATCTTCACAATGATCATGTATTAATTTTGTCTAACTTAATATTACATCATTTAGCCAAATTCCAAATGGATAAGGTATGTTAGGATTTAATTTGAGATATGTTATATTTTAGGTTAGGGCATCATGGGGGGCACATATGGCCCCAGCTACTCAGGAGCCTGAGGCAGGAGGACTGTTTGAACCCAGGATTTTGTGGTTGCTGTGAGCTAAACTATGCCATGACACTCTACCCTGGGAACAAGTGAGACTCTGTCTCAAAAAACAAACAAGCAAATAACAACCCCCCCCAACAACTTTTAGCAATATAATGTTCATTCTTTTTATTCATTCATACTTTATTTTTAGAATTCAGTTTTTCCTGATGTAAGTATTGTATATTTAAATGTATTTAGCTTTGTATATGTCTCTTATTATGACTTTGTTTTTATCATGGTAATATTTATTTTCCTTGAAAGAAAGAATTATAGATGTCTTAACTATGACCTTCCCAAGTCCTCACATATTATTTACTACATAAAAGATGTTTAAATAAATACTTTTGAACCAAAATATTTGAAATAAGTGACATACAGATGAATGTTACATGCAGAATCAATGTGTTTTAGTTGCGACGTTTAACACATTCACATTGATTGTGCCAGGAGGTACATTTGTTCTTATTTAAATCACCTTTTGAGATGCAGTGATTTAGATTCTTTCCTTTTTTGGTTAGTAATTAAGTTTTCTTTACTTCTATTTTCTTATAAGTTTGGAGGTAGCTTATTACTAGTATACAAAAGTTTACATTTTTTCAGCACCAAAAAGAGATAACATCTATTGCTGTCTACCCTAAGACAGCAACTGTGCAGAGTAAGAAATTTGACAAAAAGATAAATTTTTCTTAATTTCTGTATGTTTTCTTAAAATTTTCTAATATATGTTACCCTATTATTTTCATTCTCCAAAGTAATATATACATAATTTTCTTCAAGCATTATTTTTATATTACATTTCCCAAACAAAAAGAAAATACACTTTTTCTATTGTTATAAAAATTAAATACATTTTGAAGCCTAACTAAAATTCTAACTTTGACAGTTTCCTTTATAATGGTGGTTAATTTTTTCCCCCAAATCTATTTTACTTATTTTTTTACTTTGTAATTTTAAGTTTGTAAGTCTTATGTAGTTCCTTTTATCTCTGGATTCCTATGTCTAATATTTGTCTGTGCCTTGTCTCTCCATCCAGGTGAAATTGCTCCTGTGGAAATAGCAGTGAGTCTTATAGAATGTGCCATAGGGGACAATAGACCTGTGGCATTGCCACAAAGATTAGATTATTAAATAGATCAATCAGGTTGGAACAGGCTACCAAGATAATATTTATGACTGTGTCACCTGGCACAGTGACAGCAGGTGTCAGTGTGGTACATAAGTGGGGGACAGGGGGCCCTGATGTTATTATCTCTAGTCTACTGAAGTGGATGCTATGGTTTGAAGAATTTAAGTGATTAGCCCCCACCTGATTGAAAATGCCAGAATTTAGAAATGAATCCAGAAATTGAGGTAAATGGCCAGGGAGATTTGGTACCAGATCAGTGGGTTAACTGGTCTAGGATTCTTTAAATGAGTTTTTAATAGATAAAGGATTACTTTGACAACCTGGGACAGGAATCTGGAATTTAGGCATCTACCATGGGGAATGGAGAAATGAGAGGGGAGATCATAGTAAATGTACACAGAAGGCTGAATGTGATGGGCTTTCAGATAGTACAATTGCATACTGGATGGATTAATATTTTTCCTGGAGAGTTCTTCATTTGTTCAAATGTGATATTTTCATTGTCTTCAGATTAAAATGTCAAGTCTTTAATATGCCTTTAAAACTGCTACATTGACTGCTGACTTTGATTTTTCAAAATTTCACATAATCATCTCTCATTCTATTATGTAGCAACATGTGCCTTAACACATCTATTCCCTCTGGTAGAAAGACTGTCCCTCGCTTTTATTCCTAGCAAAATATTCAGAAGTTATCTGAAGATTCTCTTCCCCTGGTGAAATCTTTTTTGATCCACGAGGACCGAAATGCCTGTTTATCAAAGCTTCCGCTGTGCATTATGGAAACTTTCCTTTATAGCACTTAGCAGGACACTTTTTAATAGTCTCTTCAGACCCATTTTCTCATTAGATATATCGCTCTTGAAAACAGGGGCCATGACATTCCACTAGAGTAATTCTTGCACCAAGCACTGTGCTTTTCACATAGCAAACATGCAATAAATAAATGAGACCAGAAAGGAGTGAGGCGAGAAAAAGCAAAACAAGTTTTAGCCAGACTTTGTGTGTGTGTTTCTCCACAACCGTAACATTAATAACATCTTTTGAATCAAAGTACATTACATAGAACATAATCTTGGTAGTCTATTTTAAAGAGAATCTAGTTAAAACCCTATCACTTGGTGGGCCAATCTGAATGAAAATAATATCATCCTTTGTATGTATTGTAATATACCCATTTTCTAAATCAGATGAAGACATAGTATATATGATGCAGTGTTTAGGATATATGTCCCTTCTTACTCCACCACTTTGAACTACCGGTTACAGTACAAATTAGGCTTATAAACCCAAGAAATCCCAGACCTCACATCCTGACATTAAATTGGCAGGAAGATGTATGCTCTCCCCTTTTTCCCCTTTATTTATATTTCCATATTATCCATAGATGTTTATTTGAAATGTAAGGAATCTTCAGAGATCACAGGTCCTGCTTCAAGCCAGATCAACCTCCTCCTTTTCAATAATAGTCTATTTTCATTTATAAAACTTATAAAGAGTTGCTTATTATTTTATATTGTCACCAAAGGACCTATATCTAATAAGTACAAATTTTAAGTGCATATTTTTAAATAAAGTGACTGATAATATGAACGCAGACAAAACAGAACAGGCGAATCAGAACTAAAGGAAATTTTAGCAAAAGCAGAGAAACAACTAAGCAGTTAAAATGACCATTTTCTTTAGATTTTCAGATATTCGTGTATGGTGAAGTAAAATATGCATTTTTATTTCAAAGATTAATATTTTTATCATTTTTATTTTAAATAAAATTTTATGTAGAAACAATTTTTTAAAAGCTTACTTAGCTACATGAGCAAAAATATTAAAAGTATCCTATAGGGGGCACTCGAGTACTATGAACCGAAGGAAGCGTTTGGTTTTTACAGAGTCAGATTTTTTTTGGATGGGAAGGGTAGACCCTTGGCCACATTTTCATGTTATTTTTTATATAAAGAAAAAAATGAGTAAAAAAATGAAAATACCCTTTGTCACACTTCTAATATTCCCCAGTGAAAGGCAAAGGGATATTAAAAGGTGTGTTTCAATGGCATTTTGAGCATTATTTAAAAGCATAAAGGTGTAATCGTGTAGACAGGTGAGTTGTTCTGCGTTTTCAAACTTCTAAACCAAGTTTCTTCCACATTATAGTTCAATGCCAGAGATAATTATCATTCTCTTCTGGAGACATTTAGTTGTATAAAACAGTAAAAGCAGAGTCATGTGCTTCATTTTTCTCTAGGTTTTAAAGCAGAATAATACTAGGTACAAGAAACTATTTAAATTACTTTTTAGAAATACTCCTAAGAGAGGTTTGTCTATAACTTGCACAGATAAGTTGTAACACAAAATGGAGATTATTTTTTAAAGGTGTTGGTAGGTGAAAGTGAGGGCAAAACTAAAAGCCACTCTAGCCGCCTGTGTGCCGGATGTTATTTCAACTGAGCTATGTTTTGATAGCTGAGAGATTATTTTAACCGAAACCTAAAGGAAAACCTGTGATAGTACCTAAATGAAATCAAATGTTGTTTTCTTTAAAGTTGTAGGAAGGAAAGTTTCATTCAGGTTTTGAAATTGTAGTTAAAAAGAAGTTGTTTTTTACTTTTTTTTTTGAGACAGAGTATGAAGCTGTTGCCCTGAATACTGTGGTGTCATAGCTCACAGCAACCTCTAACTCTTAGGCTCAAGCAATCTTTTTGCTTCAGCTTTTCTATTTTAAGTAAAGACAGGGTATTGCTTTTATTCAGGCTGGTCTTGAACCCATGAGCTCCATCCAGCAATCTACCATCCAGCAATCTACCCGCCTCAGCCTCCCAGAGTGCTAGGATTATAGGCATAAGCCACCGCTCCTGGCCTGCTTTTTAATTTTAATGTGGTCCATACTATTCTAGATGCCTTCAGGATAATGATATGATTCCCACCCCAGAAATTAAATATCAGTCTTTCATGGATTCTTCAATTGGGAATTTTCTGCCTAAGTGCTTCATAGTCCACGTCACTCTGAAGATGTATGTTTTATTTCTGTTATTTCCACACAAAAAAGTTTAAGTTGTGCCTTTAATTTGAAAATAGGACTTATGAGTGCTAACTCCCTTCATTAGCTGTTTCACCACAGTCACAGCTGTTAATACCATTTGTCAAATAGACAACTTGGGATTCTTTTATGCAGGTATGAACAACTCCTATAGTCCATTTACAATATAAAGTAAAATTTGAACCTTATTTCCCTTATGATTGAAGAGATGTAAATATTTGCCTTCAAAAAATTGGGTTATATGTCATCAATCCCTAACAATGATTTGAGAAGAGTCTTCAGTTCTTGAAGCACTTTGAAAGAATCACACTTTCAATAAGAGAAGAAAATTTGTAATTGATTTCTTCAATTGAATTCAGCTATTAAGGCAAAAGACATAAGATTTTCTGGAACAGTCTTGATTAGAAATATTATTCCTGTTGCCCCATAATTCTACTTATTAGGCCATCTGTTCAATTTTGGCTGGAAGCTGTGACAGTGATAAAGGGTGGAGAAGGAAGTAGGGGGCAGAAGGAACTGGCTTGAGAGCCACAAAGACAGCCAGGCAGTCACCACCATAACATCCCGGAGGCTCTAATTTGCTTTCACTTACAGCTTACAGCTGTGAGCATGTTTGGTTCTAGAAACTCCAGAGCCAAATTTAGGCCTGATAGCTAGTTGTCCTTTGATATATTTCATTGTATATGAACAACATTGTATATGTTACTTTTTTGAGCTCTTTTCCCAGTGGTTAGATGTATTTTGTGGAAATGTACTAATTGACTAATCTCCTTACTTTTGGATATAAAGTGAAAAATAGTATCAATAATCCTTTAACTAGTTTTTGTATATTCTCCAAATGTAGGTCAATTTGTGGTTATATACTTATATATACAATACTTCTTTCCATTAATTATAATATAGTTTTCTGGAACACCCAGTAAAGAACATAAAAACGACATCTTGTTTGTTTTTCCATTCGTTTTCTTTCAGCAATAACAACAACAAAAATAGGAAATGAGATTAGAATAAATTAGGATTGATATCTAAAAAGTAACAAATTATTATTTCTTTTAGAAATAAATTCATTTTATTACAAAAGAAAATATAAACTCTGAATTACTAATTATATTCTTGGTCATCCTATGTCCAAGCTTTGCTATTGATCTTCTTCTACCTTATCTATTAGCACTTGCAAATAACTTTACCTGAACATTCAGTTTTGTTGCTGGCATTATGTGGTAGGGTTTGCAGAATGGTATGAATGATACCCTTGGTAAAGTCTATTTGCCATGCAGAATGTAGCAATTGAAAGTCATAAAAGCATTTAATGGTCTTTCAACTATAATTTAACTTTGCCAGGATTCATGCATAAAATCACACATTTTCACAAATCTTGATAAATATATCTAGGTCCAAATGTCACTATTTTTCTTCCCACAAAGAGAGATTTAACACAAAATTAGGGCATTCTGTTTTGGGCTAAAAAGCTCCTTTTTGTATTTTAGTTTTAGAAGAATTAAAAAGTATAATTTTCCTGACATAAAAATATTTTCAGAGGGCAAGAGATATTTCCTATCTGTGAGAAATGATTTTTTTTTTACTTAAAAAATTAAAACACTCTAGAAAAGTTAGTTTTTATGAGTTTTTCTTTAAAACAAACTTTAAAAAAATATAAAAGCACTACTCTAAGTAGATGTCACTTACTAGGCACTTATTTCATATTTACTCTGTGACAGGCACTGTGCCCAAATGGAGCTGTTGACAGCCTCCCAAGAGCGGTTCCCAGTGAATTAAGCAAGGTGCAGTTTGAAGAAAGATTTTTTTTCCTCTCCTTTCTTTCCCTTTTTTTAAATTTATGTTTTTGCTTCCCTTTACTATTATGTTCTGTACTTTATGAGGCCCCTTTCTGATAAAGGAATAGAAAAACATAATAATTCTTAAATAACCAAATGGAATAAAGCAAAACAAAATTTACAAAAAGCGAAATGTCATTAATCAAATAGTCTCTTGGTGACTACTATAGGATTATAGAGAAAAGTACACTGTATATAAAAGGATCAAAACTTTTTCTATTTGAAAATCATGAAATGCTAAGATCTATACATAAATAAAATTAAAAAGTATAATTTGGATATAAAGTAGTAAATTATTAACTATAAAGGAGGTAAGATGATTAAAAAGGTCACAAATAGGGTTCCAATAGTTCTGATAAAATTAAATAAATGAATAAAAGTTGAACAAGTCTCTCTCAACTTCTCTTTTGGTCTTCTGATTTTATGTGAATTCTCAACATAATAGAACCCCCAGAATCTGACAAATCTGTGAGAATTATCATTGATAATATTTCTGAATGATCTTGATTCTGAATGTTTCTGAATTTGTTACCAAGTTCTAGATTAAATTATGATGTGCTGATTGACTAAATGATGTTCCAACTCTCAAGATATTTAAATATATTTTGTTACTTCTTTTTTTTAAGAATTTAATTCTAATGGAACATTTTTCTGTGACTATAAAGATATTTTCTAAGAAGGACACTATACTAATTTTAATGCGTGGTCTCAGTAGTGGCTTTTACTTGTGTTACCAATGGTTTTTGACAAAATGGTTCCCACAAGATCTTAGAAAGTCAGTCCTTTAGCACAGAAAGAGTATTTAACTTAGATTGTATCCTCTGTTCACAGAAGACTGTATTTGCTATCCTCATTAAATATGCATGGTGCCTTATAATATTTGTGAGTGATTTGATTCATACTCTTCAGCTGCCACTCCTGGGAGGTAGGAAAAAATTAAAGGAATATCAACAAAGCTGACTGGGACTACAAAATACAGAAAAGAGTCATGAAACTATATTCAAGAGTTATTTCTGATATTGCTAAATGTGTGACTTCAGACTAGTTACTATTCCTTTCTTTAATTTTTTTTATTTGTAAAAAGTAATACATTTGAATAGATTATTTGAATGTTAGTTGCAGTTCCAACAACCTAAAGATTTATTTTTTAATTTTTTTTTTTTTTTTTTTTTTGAGACAGAGTTTTACTCTGTCATGCTGGGTAGAATGCTGTGACATCATCATAGCTCACAGCAACCTCAAACTTAGGCTCAAGCAATTCTCTTGCCTCAGCCTGCTGAGTAGCTGGGACTATAGGCACCTGTCTTAAAGGCTGGCTAGTTTTTCTATTTTTAGTAGAGATGGGATCTCACTCTTACTCAGGTTAGTCTTAAACCCCTAAAATCAAGAGCTCTACCCACCTCAGACCGCTGAGAGTACTAGGATTACAGGCATGAGCCACCAGGCCTGCCCACCTAAAGATTTCTATTTATAATTAAGGAGCAGCCTTAATTATAAAGGAGCAGCCAGATGATGAAGGTCAGATATCAATATTAACAGGTAGAAAAATACTCAAGTTTATACTTAACATGCATCCTGACAGGATGCACAACCAGGCCACTGATAACCAACTCTGTACATGATACACTGTCTATTCAGGCAGCTGGAGAAGGCAACCTGGAGCTCATTGACCACATATACATCAGGATCTAAAAACATCAAAGCAACGTGGGTTATAATCAGCAACTGACCTGAAACCCAGGAGCTTTTCCCATATGAGTAAGTGACAAGGATTTGGTGAGTTTTTGACATTTTTGTATTACCCACACATGGATCACAATATTACTGATTGTGCTTTCTGATGACATATCCAAAAAGCAAAATAGAATCTGTATCTTGAGGCTGTATTATTATAATGGAAGTCATTCTTTTAAAAAAATGAAAATAAATACGTTATCTTTAATCTTTCAACTTGTCTTCTGACTTTGTCTAAATCAGGTGACTCTTTTCCTTCCTTCTGTCAAAAGTCAGAAAAAAACTAAAACAATCAAATTAGTATGAGAAGCTTATATTATTTGTCTTTTGAAAGTTGTAATTGTCTCTCAGTTGTGCATTCCACCACAAGTATGTCTGAAGACATACACAAAGGACAGTAAAGAGAAGCTGAGAGAAGACCAACTTGATTTTTTTGGAAAGATTTTTACTTTCCAGATTTAATCAAAGTATTGCATCGCTCTTCATTTTCTTTCCAGTTTGTAACAATTGGTAAATGGTAGGAATTAAAGTTGCACCAGAATCTTACTCATCTGGATCAAATCCCCATATTCCAGTTGACACAGAGCACACTATTGAAGAAAAGCAGTCAAAATGTGCATTGAAGCGCCATAGATTGAGAAACTTACTAAAGGCAGAATACAAATGCCTACATACAGTAACTAAGAAAATGCCATGAAGGCTACGTTGAACAGTTTGATGAGAATATTTCAGATTGTATATGAAACCAGCACAGTGTACCCCTTGATTGCACTAATGTACACAGCTATGATTTAACAATAAAAATAAATAAATTAATAAAAAATGATAAAATAAATACATTTAAAATGAAGTAATAAATATTCAAAATATCAAAAAAAAGAATGTAAAGTTGTTTCTTAAGGTTTGTCTACAGTAAGTGTTTCAATTTTAAAGAACTGATAATGTTTCTTTAACAATTCTCTCTCTCCTTTTTTCTCTCTCTCTCTCTTCCTTTTTTCCTTCTCATCCTGTGTTTGGTGCTGCCTGGCAACTTTTCTGTCTGGAACCCAGCAGCCCCTGCAACAATAGATGCAGAAATCCCTGGCAACCTAACATTCAGGCCAACTCTCCTTCAGACACATCTCTTCCCTGAGACAGACTGTCAGCTGCAGTTTGTTAGACACATATCCTCTTTCCAACTTATAACTTTTAGGTGTGTTGCACAAGAATTGTTACTATCTATGGTGAGAAACTCAACAGCACCAAAAATAATCAAGTTAGCAGAAATGAAAATCCGATGTTTGATCACATGTATACAAAGCATGGCTCTAATTGAGAAGTATAAGATTACCACTGACTGATAATTAATAATCGTGTGCTGTTTTAGAACAGAAAGAAACGATGATTGGTTCTACTTTGTTTAATTTATCTCAATGAGAGATTTCATAATATTCTATAGTCTGATGAATTAATTTATTTAACTTGTCAGTGTTAATAACTTTGATTAGAATGAAGACATTATAATGGGTTATAGTTACAAACAAAATTTGAATGGTAACTCTCTCTCTTTTCTCTTCACTGATAGCATACTTTATTAATTTCCTTTTTCATGAAAGCATATATTATGGGGAAAAACTATCTCATGGAAAATTATATCTGTGCTTTCTATTTTGTTTGCAATCCATTAAAATTGATGGTTATACGAAACCTGGGAATAAATTAATTTTAAAGCTCGTATTTGGTCTAGTCTTTAATCAATTTCATTATTGCTCATAAAACTATCTTTTTTGATGTACTGGTCATTTTCAATAGATATTTGGAATAAGAATCATGAGTGAGTTGATGTGGGACAATTTCATCCCACTTCATTTCAACACTGGCTTTTTTTCCATTTTGGAACAAATATGTCAACATATCATTTGTACAATCCATTTGATCTGTTTATCACATACAATGGCTTTGCAGTATGGGTCGAAGTCCTTTTATAAATCCTTATCTTAAAAATTCTTCTTGACAAGCATTTAAATTCAAGTGTTGTGCTCACTTGAGCACTAGTACACACCTATACTAGTGTGTCTATACTTCCGCCAATCTGCTGTAGTGATTCCTTTATACCATCTAGGTTCTTATCAATCGCTTTTATTTGCATTCTTAAAATAAAGTTACAATTTTAATTTTATGGGTAGTACTTCACTGAGACTGGTTCATAGTAAACACTAAATGTAACAAGTCACATTCTACTGGTACTCTAGCCTATGCCTCCTAACCAAGCCTCCACATTTACTCTCATTCTTTCTTAGCACTATTTTGAGTCATGTTTCATTCATGATTTAAATGATGATGTTTAAAAAAGAATTCTATTTTACTTTATTATGCTGATCACAAAGTGGAGAAAATGCATTTTTTATTTTCTTTCATTCAAGAAAACAAAAAAAGTCAACCAGATGATTATATGGATTTTACCCTGCCTACTTCACCTAATAGGCTGATTATTGGGAGGCACTACACATTTAAAATGCAGTATATTTCGAATGGAGAATATTCTGGACATTTATTTCTAGGGCTGCTACACATATTACAGAAGTAGACGAATCACTGATTTTTAAACTTAGCATTGTGGCACTTTAGTACAAGTTAAGTATTTGGTGCGTCATGCTTTTCCAGAATGCTTTCCTCTAACCTGGAAATTTTTGAAATGGACAGCAAATGGTTGTAATATTATAGAAGAGGAAGAATCTGGATGTCCTTAGCATGCTTGTGAACACTCCTGATTTTCTTGCCAGGGCTTACGTGGATACAAATTTCCTAACAGCTGACCTCTTGGTTGACTGAATGGGATAATGTAAGACAGATACTTAACTTCTTTTGTTCCAATGAATAAGTATTTCATAGAATTCAGAGATCTATGGACCTTTGAGAAAAAAACATTTATTACTTTGCACATCATTTAAAATTATCTTTTTCTCTCTCTTCCTTATTCATATGTCTTAAACTTTGCCACTCATTCCCAAGTTTGTGGATTTTTGCTACGAAGTAAAATAGCAGGGGGTATACCTCTCTTTTTGTCCTACATGTTGCATTTTATTGTGAAACAATAAAAATATTTAGGGGAAATTATGTATGTGAACAACTTCATAAGAAAAATGTATGCACTTTTAAATGTTGGAGGGGTCAGATTTTAGACACTAAATCATTTGATTTACAAAGGAAAGTAAACTTTAAAATTTAAAATATGAAAAAGTGACAGACAAGACACATTTATAAGTACACACTATGAAAGGTGAATCCCATGGATCCTTGGCAATATTCTGTCATCTCTTTGATCCAGTCTAATTTTCATGGCTTCGGAGATGTTTCTGGATAATTTTATTCTCATTGGTAGTTCGTTCACAGTGTTGGCAATCATCAGTTGGTCTCAACCAGGAAACTAAATAAAATGTATGAGCTGTCGTTCCTTTGCTTTGCAATCATCCCATTGCTTCATTTTGTTCCTTTCTTATAGTTTTCTCTTCCACTCATCCGAGCTTTTAAAATAGTAAATACAAAACATTTCAACCTTTATGCTTAGAAAAAAGTTATTGATGTTACTAGGAAGAAAGTAAGTCTTCAGCTTTTAAGATTTCTGATTTTTAACCCCACACGCATTTTTGAATGGCAAAGTAAAATTTTAAGTACTTGGATGATTATGTTAAAAATTTAAGTGTTCATACTAGCCTGTTTTGTTTTGTTTTGTTTTAATTCCATTGATTTTTTTTGAACCCCTGATGGATTGGGAAAGTTCTTAAATCACCACTATGTTATGTGGAAGAGGGAAACAAAATAAAAACAACAGCAAAGCCCTTAAAACGTGTTTAGAATGGCTCCACATACGTTTTTAGAGAGAGGAACTCACTGCAAAACCTGCCAATTTCTTTTTTTATTGTTCCCTGCTTAGGGACCTCAATAGCTTTTTTCATTAACCTTCCCTTCTTAAGCAACAGTTAATGTCTTTTGAGATTGTTTTTTCGTTTGTTTGTTTGTTGTCCCCAGGTGCTGCTCAGCATAAAAGTTAAAAGTGCCAGTCAGAAAGCCTTGGGAATCAGTGTCAAGAGGAGAAAACCATTTCCCCCAAACAAGCGCAGTTATTTGGCTTGTCCTTCCTTCCTGAAAAAGAAGCTTCCAGGGGAAGGGATCAAATCCTCTTGTCCTAGAGAAGCAGCCCAAGGCTCTAGCTGTTAATTCGAACTGCTGTTAAATGCTGAGTGTTCCAGGTGCCTGGCTGGCTCAGCCCCATGCGGAGTCTCCCCCTTCAAAGACCCAAATCCCTACAGAACCAGCTTGGAGTTACTTTCCCTTCAAGGAGACCGAAATAATTGTGATTTGTAGCGCTCTCTGTTTGCGGTGGTATTTTCCTGTTGTGTTAAATGCCTCTTACTGAGTAATATATGTGATTTATGTGGACGACCGAGGGCCGTGCGGTGGATTCGGTGATTAATCAGTGAATTCCCATGCGCCGGCATCGCTCACTGCCCCTCTTGCGTGATGTAAGATCAGACGTACCCTGCATTGAAAAGTCAGACCCACGGCGGCTCGCGGCGCGCACACTCGCTCTCCCTTCGCCCTCCCCGCACGCGCGCATCCCTGCGCCGAACACGTCCTGCTCTAGGCAGGAGAAGGCGCCCTGGCTGGGCTCATCGAGCTGAAGAATTTCCAGTGACATCTGTAAATGAGGCTGCCCGATCCCGGGCTCCGACCCGCCGCCGCCGCCGCCGCCGCCGCCGGGCCGAGCGTGCAGCCGGGCCGTGTCCAGCGCGGGCGTCCTCGCCGGGCCGCCGCGATGTCCGAGTTTCTCCTCGCCTTACTCACGCTCTCGGGATTATTGCCTGTCGCCAAGGTGCTGACCGTGGGCGCCGACCGAGGTAAGGAGAACACCTGCCCACCCCACCCCCCACCCCCCGCCCCTTTCCTCCTCTGCTTTTTTAGCCCGGCGATGCTTGCAGATAAGTGAGTGTGAAACTTAAGTCCTGGCGGCCCGGCTCTCCAGACCGGTTGCCCACGGTGCCGTGGCCTCTTGGCGGGTAAGAGGAGAGGAGGCGGATTTCTGACCCAGGCGCCAGAGTCCTCGGCATCCCCACTGCCTTTTCCGGCGCTCACTGTCCGGATTTGGTGCCCTCCGGGAGCCTCGGACTTGACTGCGCGCTTCTGCCCGCGCACCCCAAGCTCTGCAGATGTTAGGATCAGAATTCGCATTTCTGGAGACTTTCCTCCGCCTTGACTTAACTGCGAGCTTTTGCGAGCTCTGGGTTCTCTGCGTTAAGCGTGTCCGCCCTCAACTTAGCTCCCAGGTTAAGTTATCCGTTGAATTCACGGTCTGCAGAGAGGCGAAAGCGTCCACTCAAGCCCCCTTTCTTTCCTCAGCCCTTTTCTGGGGCAGGTTGGGGAGATTCATGTCCTCAGCAAGAGAAGGGCGCTCCCGGGTGCACGCTCCCGCTTGAACTTGACTTTCTTGATTTTGAACGTCTGTGACACAGCCCCATAGCACCTTGAAAAGCTAACCCACTAACTGCAGCGTCTTGCTCCAGCCTGGCGCTTAATTTTTGCTTTTTCTCCAAGTAGCTGATGAATGTAGAAGTTTGGAGGGAAATAGGTGTGGAGGCAGAAGAGAGAGGGGTAGAAATTAAAATAAACTAGGATTCTATTAACTTTTAATATAGAAAGCCAGAAATCCCTGCGCAAGTTTAATAATCTTGGACAACAGATGAACTGATGAAAACGGGGTGGGGGGTGGGGGATAGTAGATGCAAAGTTGGTTCTCTGGCTGGATTTGGAAGGGTTAACTGCTTAAAGTAAAATCAGAAGTATCACAGATCATTTTCATAAAATAAGCTCATATTGACTAGTACAGTTCAGATTTTTAGTTTAAATAGGAAAAAAGGAGAAGAAAGAAAAAAGAGAGAGAGACCAAGATCCTAATGCCAAGCAAATGGGCAAAATGTTGCCCTGGCAAATTTAGTGACTGTGTTTATAGGCAGTGAATTACGAATTGACCAAGATTGTTTGCTTCATTAGAAGGAAGAACTAGGGAATAAATTGCAGTATTTCTATTAAACCTGCTGTTGGCAACCAGATTCTACTCTGGATAGCCTACCCACACATGCCATTTCCTTTATCAACAGTGGAACTAATGGGAGTTCCTTTAGAAAATCTAAGGATTTTATCACATTTAGTGGTGATAATCTTTTAAACATATCATTGCCATCTAACAATGCAGCTTCTAAACTTGCTTAACTTTCCTTGAAGTTGGGGTGGAATATTGAAAATTAAACCGATGAAATGGAAGCACATAGCTCTCCGTGAAAAGAGGATTTTCTCTGATCTGGAACAATCAGCTCTCAACCTTTCTTTGGAAGAATGTTTGAAGTTGTACCAGAACAGATGAACAGAGTGAAGCTTTTCAGCCCAGTATGCTAGCAAAATATAATGGCCCTGGCAGACTACTGCTATTGGACTCCTTCTGATGGAGCCTCCAATCTCCAGAAATTTGACCTCATGTAGAGCTAATTCCTCAGTGCCTTTGTGCATGTTTATGGGAGATACGGCTGTTGCTATCATGATTGCAATAAATATATGTCAAAGATTTTATATGCAATTTAAAAAAGTACTGACCCACAACTTTCTTCTGCAATAAAAAAATTAACTAAGAGATTATACTTGGTGACGTTCAGTTCTATGAGAGAGAGGAACACCTGAGATATAAACAGAACTCATTGAAAATGATTGTTAGTTTCTCCTAAAATGAAATAGTGTGATACTGTGTCACCATGTATATTGTAACATCACAAGGAAAAATAGTAAAAATAGTTGTAGATCAACTACATCACTAATATATATTTAACATACATACAAATCTGTTAAAAAGGACTAGAATTGTCACCATTAGTTATCAAAAATGAAAAGGGTAGGTAGGCCCTATTTGGAAAAAGGAAGACGTAAAGGAGAAATCTTGTTTGAAAGTTAAAAAAGAAAGTACTGCTGCCTTATGACAGACTTCCTCACTGAAGTGATGAAATAGAAAATACAGGAATATAACCTCAAGAAGGTTAATGAGATGTAACTTTCTGCACAGGCTATGTCAATTGTCCTTGAAGAATAGAAAAAGCATGTGAGTAACACAGGTGTGTTTTACAGTACCAAAAACGGAGAAATCCCTTTTAGATTCTCCAACTACTTACTGGGTAACGTGTAGCTTCTTAAACTGTAAGAACTAGATAAGAAATATTTGTCTTATCTTCTACCTGTGTTGTTGTTTCCTTTTTAAGTTTGTGAGTCTAAGCTCAAACATTTTATACAGTAGAAGAATACTTGAAAACAACTTGTCAATCCATACACATTCACTTGTCTTTTAATAGTATATTGTTTATTTTCTTTGCTTACATTGATCTTATACAGCACTAAACTAATGTATGTGTCAGTTCTTATTAGATCCGTCACATCTTAAAAAGGAAACATCTTTGTAGCTCTTAACAGCCAAAAGTGGAGAATAAATCAGATTCACTTAGAATCAACCAAATTTGTCATATAACAATGTCATATCATATCAAAGTATTGCTTGATAAGGATTAAGACTTAAAAGGAAGTATATTTTAAATTGTCAGATTTTCTGAAAAGAAAAGGGATTGAGAGACCTGAAGCTAGTCTTTTTTAAATTCTTGAGTCTGATAAGATGTGGAGACATATTTCCAAATAATTAAAGTTCATGCAGTTGTAGTCATTTTAATGTGACTATATCATCTAAAAATGGCTATCACGTGTATGTCAAAATTTTAATCTTCTTCCCCTCAAGGAAGACTGAACTGCAAGTCATGTCTCTTTCTACTCCATAAATATCATTAAAGTTTTTTTTTTGAAGAGTGTCTAAGCTTTGATTGTATTAATTCTCTCTCTCACTCTTCTTTCCCTTGCTCCTTTCAAGATCAAATTGATACTGGGTAAGAAGGCAACAATGAAGCAATTTAAGAAATTGAGGGTGCTGAAATAATGAGAAAGTATGTGGATTCTAGAAAACAGAAATAGGGAGAGAAAATAAAGGGGAGAGAGTCAAAGATATTTTAAGGACAATGTTGAATCCAAATCAGTATTTCCTGAAGAAGAGATTAAAGTATCTTTAGACAAAATAATTTCTTAAAATAAATATTTTATCTCTCATTTCAAAATAAATATCATATGAAAATTTTTACAGTCTAAAAGTAAGTTGAGGAAACTTCCATCAGCGTGAGTTTGGATATAATTAACCTTCTAAGAAGGAGAGATACATGAAAATATTGCAAAAAAAAAAAGATTAAACATTAAGTATGCTGGAATTATCAAGGTGGAAGTGATTTTTTAAAAATGTGAGTGAATATGAAGAAAACCTTTTTAGAAAGGATAGTGAATGACTGATATTTTTAATGTATTCTTAGGAATGAGGTGACACTTTCTAAATGCTACTTGTCATTCGAGGTGGAGATATGCAGAGATTTTTAGTTGCAAATGTACTGGATCCAGGACATTAGTTTCTTGTGGGTCGCCTTGTCAATTTCTTTTCAGAGCCTAGGGATACCATAAACATAAATTCTGTTTAAAGTCACCTGAACTGAATAGGACTTGGTCTTCTATGAGGATTACAATTTTGAGGCATGTCTAAATTTTCTCTCCAATCTTTATGTTAATATGATGCTGGTTTTTCATATTTCTGAAATTAATTATTATATCTTATTATGAAATATAACAACACCTCACCCCCAACCCCCAACTCCTTCCTGTTATCAGAATTCTGTATTTAAAAGTACAAATCAAATATACTGATAGATTTTTCTGTCTTCTGTGGCTGTCTGTCAAAACAATTCTTGTACAAAGGAAATACTTGTCTTTATTCCAGATTGATGTATTCGAAGAAAGTAAAATTAATACCAAAAGTTAAACATGCCTATAGTAACATGATGTCATTACCATACCACTGAATGGAAGCCACTTATACACTTCTCTTTCTCTCTATATATATGTGTGTGTGTATAAACCTGGGTATATTATATGTATGTTAGTATATATATGTATATATATGTGTGAACATATATATATATGTATATATACACACAGACACTATACACACTTACACACACACATACCAGTTTTGGTACACACACCTAAAAAAGGTCAGAGTGGTAATAATACACTCTGACCTTTTTATTAATAAAATTTATATTTTCATAACTTAGACAAAGTATGTCTATTTTTGCCATTATTGTCTTCTTGAAAAATAAAAAAAGCGAAATAAAAAGATTTTAAGCTATTTTTCAACTCCTCATACCCAGTATTCTAAAGAATTTCCTTATAAGAAGTATTTTGTTGTAACAGAATCTGTGTGGAGGAACTAAATTTCAAAATGCATTTGCCTGTTAATGTCTATAATAATGATATACCAGTGCTCATAATTTGAAATAATGTGATCAGCATTAAAAGTTAGAGTACTCTTAGGAGTTAACCAGAATGGGTAGTTTTAAAACTTTTATTGGGAGGGGATGGGGAATCAAAGGGTGTATTACAGCTTTTTGGGGGTGGGACACAAATATAAGTGGGTCCTTATCTAACAAAAGCAATCAGTGTAACTGGGTTCTGTGTACCCTCAATGAAACCCCAACAGTAAAAGAAAAATATAATAAACATTTATTGATCACTTAATATTAAAAAAAAACTTTTTTTAATATTGTGTCCCACTGGGAGCCACACTATACCATGTCTTTACCTTACCTGAATTTAAAAAGTATCATGCTTACAATAATAATGAACCACTGTTCTGGCTCTTCTGTGCTCTGTCATTTGAATAACATGTCACTCTCACCAAGTACATCTGAGCCTTCTAGCTTAGAGAAAGGGGAGAGAAGGCTTCAGAAGAGACTGCCATACATCAGAACAAATATATATTTGTTCCTTCACAACATATATATTTTTTTCTATTATGAGTTTTTCTTCCATAAACTGCCTTCACAATTTTAGAACTATGGTATATTTTCTTCATAAATGATTTCATGGCCTCCCTTTCCCCCCGGCATAACTACAAAGCCGTGTTAGGAAATATGTATTATTGATTGCTCTGTTCTGAATTCAGTGATAGGAAAATTTATGGAGTCTCTCCCTCTCTTCCTTCCTTCCTTCCTTCCTTCCTTCCTTCCTTCCTTCCTTCCTTCCTTCCTTCCTTCCTTCCTTCCTTCCTTCCTTCCTCCCTCCCTCCCTCCCTCCCTCCTTTCTCTTCCTCTCTCTCTTTCTCTTTTTGGACATTCTAATAATTTAGGCTATCTCTATACAAACCCAATTATTCTGACAGAGCTTCCTAACTACACTATTTGGTGAAACTGACTGGTAACTAAATGGAAATCAAAACTATTAAACAGTAGCTATAGGTCCTGTAAAATTAGTCTTGCAGGAGAAGCCTAAAGCTGAATTTTATGAAAAAAAGCAATAATTACATATTTCCCTGAAAGACTAAGGGGACATATTCCCTTCCACAGTTTGTAGAGCAAGTCAGAGGTGCCTTTGTCACTGTGCCTATTAAGTTAGGCCAATGAAACAAGTTTGATAGTAACTACATATTTATATCATTGGATGCCGTAAGGATTTATAACACTGTTAGAATATAAAAGTAAGCAAAAATTTATTATCTTTCTTTATTGTCTTTACTTTTTAACTGGATTTATTTTTCTCCATTAAAAAAAATTGAAATACATCCTGAAGTGTGATTTCAAAGTCAATATTTTTTCTCAATAAAGGACAGTGGAAATTATTTAAATTATAAATGGACAATAGTAT
Organism: Nycticebus coucang; assembly: GCF_027406575.1. Taxonomy (NCBI): domain Eukaryota; kingdom Metazoa; phylum Chordata; class Mammalia; order Primates; family Lorisidae; genus Nycticebus; species Nycticebus coucang. Next base: position 36,375,626 of record NC_069786.1, on the reverse strand, counting down.
TAAATGTGCTTTTAAATATGAGTATAATAACCTTCTCAGGCAGTCACACTAACTTAGTTTCATCTGCAATTAGGTGTCCAATTATGGTTTTAGAAATGCAATGACATGACTAAATAAATGGTACGCCCATTTGTTGCTCTTATTTTCCATTATTTCAAATATGTTAAGTATTTTTAGTGGAACAGGGTAATGCTCAGGTTGAAGATATTGGAGTTACTTCTCAAATGGTGTTCAATAACTCTGCCAGTCTTATTTGTGGAAAAATGATATAGTATCAACATCTGGGATTTCTTCTTAAATATGCCAAAATATTTATAAACATTCACACACTTTTCAAAGATGTCTTTTTACTTGTAGGAAAAAAATGGTAATTTCAATGAATACATTCTTACCATTAAGTCTTTTGTTTAATCCTATTTTTCACAGATACCAGCTTGACTTTAGTTTTGTGTATGAGAAATTTTCCATTTAAACATGAATAATATTATAGTTATGCCCTTTATAGAAGTTGAGAAAGTACCTTTTCTTAAGCAATTTCTTCTAACTTTGTTAAGTAAAAGAAAAAGAAAAAAAAAAAAAAAACTTCTTGAAGAAGATAGAACGTGTGGTCTTGCTATGATAGCTGTGTTACATTTTATCTCACAATGCATTCTTATTAACAGTCAGACATCTTTTCGTGAGTTGCATGCACCTCATTGTCCTGACTGGCTTAGCCGTCAGACCAAAGACAGGTATTGTGAAACATGACCTCATTTTAGTCGAAAGAATGCGTTTCTTCTTTAGGTAAGATCAAGGTACCACATATCATCTCTTGTTTTATTCTTGCCATCAATAGGAGGATCTTCCTTCCTAACTTTTCCACTTTGCATTGACATGCTTCAAGACTTCCAAGACTACTTAACTTTAGAAATACAAATACATAATTCCTTAAGACTTTTTCTACCGCTGAGTTTTTCTTTAATGACAATTTGTCATCCCAGCCCTTTCTTCTTAAAATGAGAAAAGAGAACTAAAAATGATATTGGGGGTGAAATGAAACTTAGTTATGGTTGCTTTGAGTGTTCCTGGGGTATTTTAAGATATTTGTGAAAAAGAAAAACTGTAGGCAAAATTCAGATAATGGAAATGTGTTTAAAATGATCTGTTTCCTTTAGAAATCAGGATGTTAAGAGAGGAAGGAAAAAGATGCTAAGAAAGAGAGCTTTGACAGTGAGAATTTTCTGAAGCTTCTACCTACACAGATCAGTAACTGAGCCAATTAGGAACCTCAAACTTTTGCTAGAGTATAAATTACAGAGATTTTTATATGATTTGGTTTTCAGATTGTTTAAGTCGTGTGGATTTCCAAAGTTTGTAATGGTGTATCTCATTGGTATAAAACATTAAATTATTAAGTTTACTTTCTTAAAAGAGTCTGCTTTATTCAATTCTATTAATGTTAAAGACATTTTCTCCTGACTAAACTCTGAAAGTGCAGTGACAATAATGCCAGATCACAGGTGAGACTCATACAGATTGTGCCCACTGAGCAGCCATGATTTGGAGATTTTCATTTAAAAAACAAGTCAATTTTGTATGTGGAATCCAGGCACTCTTGCTAAGCCCTCATATTACCATTATCACACAAAGGCTAACAACCACCAGTGTCATGTTGATAACCTGTGATACAACAGCATACTAATCTTATTTGGGGGAAAGTATGGCAACTTTATTCATCACGATCAAAATTTAAAAATAGGTGGAATTTAAAACTTAAACCTTTTCCTCTGGCCATTGTGGGGATTTTAGGAAGAGGGTACTTTCTTCCTATTTTCCCTCCCTGATAATCTTATTAAACATTACAGATCACTCGTGACAGTTAAAGCACCAACTTCTTAGCACATTTTCATTGCTGGAGAGCATAAGGTAATGAAGTGCGTGAGAGTTTTATTTTGTTGTGTTTTACTCTGAGTGCCCAGGAAAATACCACCTGCATTTTATAAAAAACTGCTTCAACCCACTCTGAAAAGAGAAATGTGGCAGTGCCCATAACACCTTCCATGAGTGCATAGGAGGTAACATTTGAGGAATAGCATTGAATCCTGTATTGCATTCCATAGATACCAATTAGTTTATCAATTAGCATATGAATATAATATCAAGAAATCTCTTATACTTTTAGAATGCCTTCATTTGTTTTTTTTTCAGTTTTTTCTTCCTGCTGAAATCATATCATCCCTGAGGCAACCCAGCAACCCGTGTGGTTGCCAGTCCTTTATGTAGCCACTCATTCACCAAGTTGAGCAAATAGATGGCAAGTTCTGTTCTTTCTAGGTGTTGAGAATGAAGCAAGTGAGCAAGTTAATGTGACTGACTAATGTGGGAGGAGACAGAATAATTAAGCAAATATATAAATAAATAATGTTCGTTTGAAGAGGAAAGCAAAATCCCATAATGTGATTATAGAGAAATGCTTTGAGAAGTGCTGTTGTAGCCAGGAAGGTCTTCTTGAAAAGGTGACACATTTGCTGAGATTACACAATGAAGGGGAGCAAGCTGACCTGAGGGAGGAGCTTTCTATGCAAACTCTTGAGAGGAAGTCATGAATTTGGCATTTTAGAAAAAAGGTCAGTGTGTCTGAAGTGAACAGTGTGTGTTTGAGAGAGAGGGGCAGTGAGGGTTGGCTTATAAGAAGTAGCAACTGGCTTTCTAATCAGAGGTGGCATGATACACCTGAGTTCTGGGAAAGCTCCTACCTGCTGCTAAACAAAAACAGACAAGAGAGGAAACGGTGAATCCAATTAAGGGGGTGTCATAATTGTCCTAGGGAAGATATGGTGGCTTGAGTGAGGAGGTGACAGTAGAAATGAGGACAAAGTGAAGCTGTGGTCCATATAGTTACTTCAGGAATATTTTCTGTAAGAATGAATGCAGTGTCATTGCCATCCCATATATTAGGAGGCTATGTATGAAATAAAGCCTCAAAATATAATCTTTGGAGGTAAGGTTAAGATCCTAAACAGACAAGAAATCTATTTCAGGTTATTTAAACATGGATCCATGTTTGAGCATTGCTATTGCTTGTAAAGCATGGTTCACAGTAAAAGGCACCCCATAGTCAGGAGTAGGCCTTACAATATTGCTGCCTTCTTATCACATTTTCCTTTATATTTCAGAACTAACAATACTATTTTCTCATTACCCCATATTTACCTATAGCATGTCTGTAAAATGAAATTAATGGAGCCTGACTCATGATATTCTTTAGGGGTTTAGTTAAGATAATGCACATAGCAACCTTCTACGCGCTGAGCAGCGTGGCATTGGTAAATGTGGCATTTAGTAACCTTCCAAGCATTGCTAATGTGGCTGTTACTTAGTCAAATAATAATTGCAAAAGAAATAGACACTTGCCCATGAAGACTCATCTGTGTCTCCTTCTGGAGGAAGTCTTCAATGTTTTAAAGATAGATCTTCTTTTAATTGTCCCCAAATTTTTCACATGATTGAGGAGAGTTTATACTGACAGTTAAGTTCTTGCCCATAAAAATTCAGTTAGGGCAAGGGGTAGAAATTGTATGAGAACTACTATTGGCTATATTTATTATGTTCTCTGGAAATTCCAGGAAAACAGTAGAAAGGAATGAGCATGTGATAGCAAGTGGTTGGACCATCTACCAGGTAAGAGAATCCACCCAGGAGGAGTTTAGTGTATGAACTATTGGGTATTGCCTTTTAGTAAGGGCCCTGGGATGATTCTTCCATGTTTATTCACACCTCCATTGAATGAGTGTCATAATCCTCCTGTGTCTCCTTCTCAGTAAACTTGTAGACTTCGAGGCAGAAACAACTCAACTAAAACCAAAACAAGCAATAAAAACACTAGGTTAGCAATTGTACAAATTTAGATTTTCAAGGAAAGCTTGCTTGTGGCTACAAAACAAATACTTTTGAGTCCATGCAGTTCTTGTTGGAGCTAAATTGGAAAGAACGAGAGGAGAGAAAAGAGAAGGGAGAATGGTCTTATAAAACTGGTGGAAACAGAAAAATATCAAAGTCTCAAGGGTGTGTGAGAAAAAAGAAAGGAATATAGTATTTATGGGAATTACTGTTAGTATTAAATTGATTGAGTTACCCAAGGTCCAAAAGTATTTAAAGATTGTTTGGGGATTTGGTTCCTATGATTTTTTTTTTCATTCTACTTTTTTTCTTTCTTTCAGTGCTTTCTATCCCATTCTCTTCCTTGAGAAAAAAATAAGAGTTTAGTTTTAAAACTTGACATTCAGATCTATATCTCAGAGCCCCAGGTTAGCCCTCCAAATATTTCACTCAATTTCTTTTTAGGTTATATGGACTATCTAAATAGAGTGCCAGAAAGACAGCTTGGAGTAACCTTTTACATGCTATTTAATTTATATTGCTGAACCTGCAGCATTATAGGAGAAATACTTTTCCTCATCTAGAGAAGCTGCTTTGGAAATGCTATGTGATTGTTACAAGTGATGGATAAGAAGATAACCTGCTTTTTTAGATTTCCAACATGGTATGTGTTTAGATTTAATGGAATACATACTAAACAGACATTAGGTTAAAATGAGAACAGAGCTAAAGCTCGGGCATTTAAAATTTTAGAAATGCCTGGATAAAATATTGAAGCAAAAGATCTCAACCAATTTATTTGTTGTGTTAAGAGCTTACATGTGGGTTGAGTTGATATTTGCTCGAAACATGTTTTGAAATCTAATTTGTGTGTCACTTTTAAGTTCATTTTTCATTCATGTTGCCAAACCCTCTTTGATAATTTTGGCTCCAAAATTTCAGTACTAAAATCAACATTATCCCTTGAAATAAGTTAAATATGCAACACTCACCAAAATTTTATTAAATTTTACAGTGACGGAAGCAAATGAAATTTGAGGCTGAGAGGTTTTGCATTAATATTTAATTTGAGACTCACTGTCAATTTGTTCGCTGTGCAGTTTAACAGAGGGGTGCCTAAAAGTTTGGAAATAAATGAATCTGAGTAAGTGAAAGCAGCAGGAAGGAGAAGGGCTCCTCACGCCTTTGTGAGTACGAGGCCTGGTTTACGCTCCCTGACTGAACCTCCGCTCACAGCATATGGAGGTCTTGTTTTTTTTTTCTTTCATAAGGAAAGTACTATGGAAAAGGACTCAACTGAGAAGAAGGGAGTTATTTGCATTTTAGGTAAAGCTAAAAATAATTACTGACTACACCCTCATAATGAGAGGCATCAGGGCAGGATATGTTGTGACCCCTTGGAACAAAGCTTGAACCTACTGAATAAACAAAGATAATTCAGGTAGCAGTCAATCCTGAAAAATCTAGCAATAACAAGAAAATCACTGAAGTCAAAAATAAACTTTCAGACATTGAAGCTACTTGAGTTCAGCAAGATTTAGAGATGAATGCCAAGGAGGATTAGTAAAACTCTTCCCTGAAAAATACAGCGGTAATGGCTCCATCCCCTCCTTACAAACCCATGCCTGAGAATCACTGTGAGAGAGTTGAGTGTGATCTATAATAAGAATAATAACATTTCTTTAAAAAGCAAGGAATTGTATAAAGGAACCTGAAGTAGCAATGCTGCCCTTTACCCTCCATTCAGCAGGCAACAGAAAATGATTGGCAGCGTTTATTCTGTAGTTTCCCAGAGAGAAATAAGATTGACTATAGCTTCTGAGATTCCTAGACTAAAAAAAAAAAAAAAAGGGTTCTTATATTTCTTTGCCCATCATGGTAAGTAATGGAACTCAGACTTGGTAAGTAATGGAACTCAGACTGACCTTTGTGAATTAAAAGGTAAGGTATAAGACAAGTTTTGCAAATACACAAGTATACACCACCCAGGCTGGACACAAGGTGCTGTGGGTAAAATGGAACTTGGAGAATTGTTCCATTGTCTAAAGGAGTGACAGATGTTCAACATGAGCAGATTCTGCCTTCTTGGAATGTGGTTCCAGGGTTGCAGGCCTTTTGATAATTCATGAGAAGCCAGGAAGCTGAATCGTTATGCAAAATCCCCTGTTTTAAGTATTTCCTATAGAGGTAAACAACACACACACTAAATGACATTATGGAGTCCAACAAGGTAACCTGATGATTCAATGTGGAGGCTGACAGTCTGTGACCTCTGATGGAGCCCCTGAGTTGCAGACATCACAGAAGGAGGTTGGGCTGAGTCACAATGAAAGCATATTTTAATTGGTGCAATGCAGGCAAGGGTGCCCCAGAGAGCTGAGTACAATGCCCAGAAATCCAAGATGTGTTACTGTTGCAAGTATAGGTTTGGAAAGAAGAATACCAAAGATGAATTCTGTGTGTTTGCCTTCACAATTTCCTTCCCCCCTGCTAGACATAAAACAGAATCTAGAGAAAGAAAGTTGGTGCAGAGAAAATTCTTAATGACCCATCAAAGGATTAATGATATTAGATCCAATTGTGACTTAGCAGAGGAACATGCCTCTGAAAGTCATCTAAGAAATGAAACTCTCTTAATAGTGGGGAGGAAGTGCTAAGTAGAAATTTCAGCATTCTGGGGAGTTCAGCAAAAAGATTCTACACCGTATGGTTGAGACATTACTGCTTCATTATTAAAATACGGGGGGTGGGGAGGGGAGAAAAGACCAAAACGGAGCCAAAGAAAATAGAGTGAAGTGAAGATAATAGATGATTCTGATAAGTGGACAAATTGTCAAATTGAGACACAAAGGAGATGACTTTTAGATTTGTGTTTCATCTTCCTATTCTTTGAGAAAGCTGTACCTTAACAAGGGACAACTGTGTGCAGCCACACACTGTCTTTAGATTTCATACCTTCATGTCACAGGAATTAATATACCCAGACTGGTTATTTGAACCAGTCTATTTTGCTTTAGTTTACACTCTAAAATATATATTTTTTTTATTTGCAGTTTTTGTCCGGGGCTGGGTTTGAACCCGCCACCTCCGGCACATGGGGTCGGCACCCTATTCCTTTGAGCCACAGGCACCGCCCTATTCCAAAATAATTTTATACTTAGAGAAAATTTGTAAAACTGGTACAGACAGCTCCTATATGCCTTTCGCCCAATTCTCATAATACTGACATATTATATAACTATAATCTTATATCAAAATGAAAATATAACATTAGTAAATATTGTTAACTAAACTCTAGCCTTTATTCAGATTTTACCAGTTTGTTTATTTACGATCTTCCTCTATCCCAGTGTCCAGTCCAGGATGCAGGTGCTCACTGCAGATGGCTGTCGTGTCTCCTTGGATTCTCCCCTCAGTGTCAGTCTCTGTCTCTCATTCGCTTCCTTGTCCTGGGCTCATTTGAGGACTGCTGGTCAGTTCTCCAGTACAATGCCCCATCATTTTGGTTTGTCTGATATTTTCTCCTGATTGATGGGGATTACTCATACTTGGCCAGGGTGTCACACAGAGACGTGCCTCCTCACTGTGTCCTATCAAGAGATGCATGACCACCGCGTGTCTTAGGATTGGTCAGTGAACCTCGATCATTTGGTGGGGATAGTGTCTTTCTCACTCTTTTGGCGTTTATTAATTGTCCTTCTTCTGTAAGGAAAAGCTGTTCCATTTATTTATTCATTCATTCATTCATTTCTACTGACATAGACTCTCAGATATTTATTTCATTATTTTTGTGTCATATCACAATAGTATCATTGTTTATTTTCTTGTTCACAGTATTCTGCCTTTGGTCATCGGGAGCTTTCTCAGGTTGGCTCCTCCACCCTTTGGACACACCCACATCCTGCTTAAACCACTTTCTTATTTTCTGACATCACTAGATGCTCCAAGATCATCTTATATTTTCTCTGTCCCCATCCAGGAATCAGACATGTCTGCAAGGAATTTCATTGTAACGTCAGAGACTTTCGCTCTCTTAAGTATGAACTGCAAGACCAATTCCTCTCTGTTAATGTGTTTTAATGTTCCAAAAGAAATCATTGTTCTCCATATTTTATTTTTGATATATTTATTTTAGATTTTAATATTTATGGATACATATAGTAGATATTTACAACGTACATGTGATCTTTTGATACAAGCATGTAATGTGTAATGACTAAATATGGACTATCCATCACCTCAAACATTTTTTATTTCTTTGTGTTGGGAACATTCCAAATCTTCTAGCCATTTTGACATATAATAAATTATTACCTATAGTTGGGTTATTGTGCTGTCAAACACTAGATCTTATTTCATTTACCTAACTGTATTTTTGAACCTGTGAAGCAACCTCTCTTTATCTCTTTTACACAACTACCCTTCCAAGCTTCTGGTAACTACCATTCTATCTGCTACCTCCTTGAGATAATTTTTCTTTACTCCTACCTGCAAGTAAGAACATGTAATGTTTTTCTCTTTGTGCATGGTTTATTGCACTTACCATAATGTCCTCTAGGTCTGTCCATGTTACTGCAAATTATAGGATTTCATTTTTCACAGCTGAATAATATTCCATTGTGTATATGTTTATCAATTAATGGACACTTAAGTTGATTCCATGTCTTGGTTATTGTGAATAGGTCTGTAATAAACATGAGAATGCTGCTATCTTTCAATATACTTCCTTTCTTTTGGATATATACCTAGTGATGGGATTACTAGAATAGAACTATTCATTACTTTAATTTCAGTAGAGTATTTACTTCAATGATTTACCATCTGCTGACTAAAATTATGAATTAGTGTGATTAGAGGGGTTGATGCTTATTATGGCATTTAAAATTCATTGTTTTCCAAATTTGTAAAGAAAAATATGGACAATTTTTATTAAAATATGAATGATGGTGTGTCTTGATCTTTTCATAAGAAATCTGTGTTACTGACAGGACTTAAAAAAATGGCACCTCCACTATTAAGGGATTGATGGTCTGATTCAGAAAATAAATTATGGAAGTAAAAGGAATCGTTGTAAAGGATTTGATAAGACCTGGTAGGGGAGGCCATGTGCCTATAATGGTTCAATAATTTGTCTTGCATGTGGAGAATACACAGAGAAATATATGCTGCAGATAATGAATGGGATTGATCTTTTGGACCAATCTTGACCAATTGGTTGTGGCTTTATAGACTGCTGTATAGAAAGAGATTCTATAGCTGAGTCTGCATTCACTGGTAAAGGGTACCATTATCTTTTGGTGATGTTTCCAGGATCATAGCTAGAAGACATGTAAGAGTTTTAACATCCTGCCTACTTACTTAGTTATTAGTTAGCACAATAAGAGTTTCTGTTAATTGTCATTAAAAAGTATAGTGCCCGTCCATGGTCCAGAATTCCTAATGAACAAACTGGTAAAATCCTAGCTAATGAAATAAGCACAGCTTTCCATAAAAACAATTATCTAGAATCTTCTACTTTTCTAGAAGAATCTCTACTTTTTCTATGCACACACATTTTTAGTTCTTTGTTTTTGTGCCCTCTATGAACACAATGTTGTTGTGTTGTGTGTGTGTGTTTTTGCTTTTGTTTTAAACTTTCTGACAGTTGATGAGATCTTATTCTGTACATTCATTTCCCATTTCTTTTAACTTTCAGACTGTAATTTTTTTTGAAGGTGTAAAAGCTAAACATAAACTCATTCTCTAAAGACTGATTCATTTTAAGTATTTGTATGTATACATATGCAGTTTTAATGAGGTATTTTCTAAAAAATATAGATATGCAATTACTGATCTGACCATCAGCTTCATGTTTGATAAGAGCTCTGGAAGGGTATTGAGAAACAGAGCTAGTTGAAAGTGATGCAAAACCCATATTGAATTTTTAACAACTTAATACATTTTAGGAAATGATCCATCTGAAAGGCATTATGGCTTGCTGAGAAAAGCTGTACACTGGGAACTGGGAGAAGTGGGCTCGATTCCCAGCTCTGCATCTGACTCACTCTTTGTCCTTGGGCAAGTCACTTAGCCTCTCTGTGTGTCTATTTCCTGCCTGGTGAAATAAGGAGAATAATGCATAAAGCCTCCCACCTCACCAAGATGTGTTGAAGCTGCATTCTGTAACCACTGACATGATCTTGCTTCCCTCTGGTGGTTAATGACAAGCCTATTTTTCATAACATCTAGTTGGATTAAATTTTGCAGTATGATCATAGAGTTACAAATAACTTCAAAGAATCCCTTAATTCTTGAATTTACACTAGAGTTTTATAGTGCAGCACACATAACTTTGTGTTAATGCACCCATTAGCTCACAGGAGGACTTGAAATTCTTACGTGTACAAAAATAGCTGTTAACTCAATCTACTTGAGTACCAACAATAGACTGTTACTGGACACAGCAGAGCCCACTGGAAGAGTTAAAGATGGAATCATGGAGACAAACGGCTTACAAAGGAGAAACAATTATTAGAGAAAACATTACCTAGAAATATTTATCCAAAAATGTTATTGTTAAGATTCTAGTCTAGACAATAGGGAAATTAATACAGGCTAGAAAATCACAGACCAATGTCATGGAATGGACTGGACAAATGCCTCAGATTGTATAACATTTTCCCTGATTCCTCAGCAAGTATGATCATTTTCATCATTTCCCTCTATTTTGTTTGATATTGCTGGCTCATGTTCCATTTATCCAGTTTTACCTAAATACCTCTTGTAGCTTTTTATGACACTATTTTTTTCTTTTTAACTAGTAGATAATAAGTCAAGCATTATATTTGGTTATCATACACCTAATTCTCCTTTCATATTGAACAGTAGCCCCTCCATACTTCACTCTATTTCAATGACCTTAACATTTTGAAATGATTACGCCACTCATAGAATACCCTATATTTTAAATTTATCTTACTTCTTCAATCTGTCCTGTCCCTCTGTCACCTCTATGTTGTATAAATTAGATATTATGAACAGATCTGTAGTTTAGGTTGAATTCAAAGTGAACTTTTCTGGACAGAATATTTCACAGGTGGTGGTCAGTATGTGTATATTAGTAACTGTGACATAGATACTCAAATATGTAATAGATTTAATAATGCAGATATTAAGAGAGATGAAAGGCACATCTGAGTAAGTGTCTGCAGCTTCTGCTTTGCTACAATCCTCAGTGGCAATGTCAAGTAGCATTACTTACCTCTTCCAGTTTCATTTCTATAATCTATAAAATGGGGATAATAATAACCCACTGTGTATGATTGCTTTAAATTTTTGAGAGAATATCCATGAAATGTTTTGTTCATGGTAGGCACTTCTTTGGAATTTATTAGGAGCAGTACCAGTAATAATAATGTTTGTTGCAGTAGTTGTAGTAGTACTCCATCACATATTTCTACACAGTGAAAATACTTAAGACTGGCATTCGTTTTACAAGCAAGAAAGCAATGCTTTTCACCCCAGAGTCCCTATTGTAATAGGTGGACTCTTCCAGTTTGCTGGTTTGTTTGCGGTATGATTTAAATGGAAGACACTATCATTTAGTCCCTTGTAGAATAAATTGGATTATATTCACAATCCAAGAAAGTTAAAATAGAGGTATTATTCATAGATAAAAGGTTCTCCAAGACTTTCAGGTTTCTTTGTTCTGGGATCAATTTTACTTCCTAATATCATTATGCAAGGAGAGGAAAGAAAGTATATTCAAAATCCAGAAATCCAGGCACCCACCCTCAAGGTGTTCCCTAATTTATAAAACACACATTAGGTTGAGGTAAAGAGATTAAGTTTTGAAATCAGTCTTCTTGCATTTGGTTCCACACTTTACCACTTGTTAACTGTTGAACCCTGGAAATAACACACAGTCTCTCTGAACCTCTGTGTACTTCCTCACAGAGAAGCTCGATGGGGATGCTGTGAGTATAGAAGAGAGATATAGAAATCTCCAAGTTAAAAACACTGCTAAATACATGTTAGGCATTGTTGTACTTTTATTATTATAGACATAGTTTATTAGTTCTGCTGTTTTATCTACATTGGGTATTTATTAACATTGAGAAATTAATGAAGTTCTAGTAGGAGAGACCAGAGCTGTTGCAATGTCTGTGCACTGCACAAAGGCATTAAGTAGAGAAATAGGAAGGTGGAGTGACAGATGAATTTCACTCTGCTAACCAGACTCTGTGCCCTAATCTTGGGTTTCATTGGTCCCCAGGTGTTTTGTTCTAATTCATACACAAGCACCAGGGAGACCATTGCTGCCTTAGATGGGACTCTGCTAAGAGGAAGGATTTGCTGGCACAAAATTAGTGAAGAGCTAGAGAACCAGCTTACAATAGGTTGTTCAGTAGTTCATCACACAGCAGTGTGTACAAAATGAACTATCATATAGTGAGATGTGCAGGAGATGCTATTCTTCTTAATCAAATGAATACAAGGTTGGCCTTATAAAAATAATGACTAAAAGAAATAATCCAAAAATCTATAAATACAATTAATGAACTACTTTATAATCAGAGAAAATATACTTGTTGCAGAATGTATTTCAATATAAATTCTCATGCTATCTCCTGGGGTTAGTAATTCAAAATGCAATTTGTTTTTTCTTCAAATAGTTTAAAATTTTGAGCATACTATAACACAGAGTTTCTCCCACTACTTCCTAACTTATTGGTGATGCTTCGAATCATGACTTTGCCTTCATGCTGAGTGTCTTGTGGGAATGCACCTCTCTGCTGAATTTGAAGGTAGCAAGTCCTAAATTATTGGCAATCTAGAATATTATTTTTCTGATCTTCATAGTATTATTTAAGATAGATTTATTTTTTTACTGACTAGGTTAAAAAAGATTTTTCAAATTTTTGTTGTATAGTTCTACTGATACAGGGCTTTTACATTTGTTTTAAGAATAAACAGATGGGAGAGAGGAAATGTCTTGTTTTATCTATAATAGTCTATAAGTACTACTATATTTCTTGAAAAATATGAATTTTTTTTCCCAGAAAGAACGATGTGCTTGTATAATAACAAGTAAATGTTCGATGTTTCTAAGTGATAAATTTACATAAGGAATCGTTTGCTTTCTCATCGGGTCCTGCATGGTAAAGATTTTCTGTCAAAATCAGAATGCAAACTAAAATCAAGGCTTGGCTTTGTCTCTTTTAATACTACATACATCATTCTATACAGCTTTTAAAAACAACCGCACCAAACATCACTTTTGAATGTTGACACAGTACTTTGCTGATGCTATTATTATTTTCTCTTCAGGTAGGGACACTGGGGAGCATGCTTAATGCACATTGGGGAGAATTCTCCTTTTAATCAAATAATATTTAAACTTAAAAAGCATTTTTCATTACTTCTGTTTTTTTAAAACCTAAATATTACAGTCCCGATTTCATGTGCAAAGCAATCAAAGCAGGCAATTCTAGGCAAAACATGTGCAATATTAATCTTGGGCTTCTTTTAACTAAAGGGACATAATTTACTAGAGTAAGCTGGTATTTGAAAATTCTTCATGTCTGATAAGTTTATAGGTATGCTCAAATTGTTTTTAGAAATGGGAAGAGTATGGCCTTTTAAAATAAGCATTACTTATAACAACAGCATAGAAATGCTAAATGAAGTGTCAAAAGTATATAATTAATATATTGATTATATTTTCTTGGTGAATTGAAGCTTTTCACCAATATTGCAGAAGAAGGATAAAGACATTAAAACCTTTCTAGGTGTTAAAGTGAGTTAACATCATAATCACGTGTTTATCGGACATAATGGATGTGTGGTCACGGATCACATTAAGCAATAACAATCTTTGGGAACTTTTCTTTCATATCTAAGTCCACTGTAAATGTAGTTTTTCCTCGTCCACTGTGAATCATGTTGCTTCTAAGGTCATCATGTTCCTTTTTGTTGTTGTTGATCCATTTAAGCTGATTCTTACATGTAACAGAAAAATCCTATCACATAAAATTGAGATATTTGTCTCTCAAAAACCAATTGAAAATAAAGACATCACTTTAGGCTCACTAGAAAAGTTCTTGGATGAGCATAATTTATGTGACCAATGGTCCTGAGATAATTAGACAACCATCACTTAAAATACTCAGTTGTCTTTACCTGAAGTCAGTTGGGGGAAATATACAAATGATCTCACTCCAGTGAATAAATTCTGTATAGTAAATTTTGGCTGAAGGCTTAAACCAAAATATAAAGTAACTATGTCTGAAGCGTATGGAGCAAAGTTGGCATCTGGAGTTCTTTTGTCATTTTGAAAAAGAACTAATGTACTCGGGTTATGTATTGTATTGTAGAGGGAATAAGAACAATAGTGCCTTGAAATGATCATCAAAATGATAAAGACTCTAAAACGGAAATTCTCTTTTTCAAGCACTGAAGAGTTCTCTTTTTTCCTAAGAGGGGGATAGTGGTCAATTTTCTTAAGAGGGGGATAGTAGTAGATTTATTTATTGAACATATATTGATAAATTACTTTCAAATTACATTTGTATAGAGAACATGAAATGACTGATCATCCTTTTTTTTTTTTTTCTTCAGCTAACTTTAATTCAGGGATTATTCTTTCACATAGAATTGAAAATGAACAGTATTTTTTTTTTAGCATAACTAGCTTTTCAAAGAATATGTCTACTTCATTGATTATGGAGAATTCTTTTTCAATTAATTTCTATATTTGACCCATCGTATACCCTATATTTTTTCTGAAGAAAGAGACTTGACATTCGATTTTCAGAAAAGCAATTGCTATGAAATCTTTATGGATTCATTAAGGTATATTTGTAGCCTTAAGTCCTTAAGATGTAAGACTTTTGTGTAAAAATTGTAATAGTAGATGAAAATATATGCATCATTTATTGAATGCCTAGGTATGCAGTTTTTACTCACTGACTTAATTTATTTTATGTTGCTGTATCAGAATATCTGAGACTGAGTAACTTATAAAGAATAGATATTTATTTCCTACGGTTCTAGAGATTGAGAAGTCCAATACTGAGGTGCCAGCATCTGGTGAGGGCCTGCTTTCTGCATCAATTCATGGTGGAAGGTGGAGGGGCAAAAACGAGAGGGTAGATGGCAACCACAGTTATCCTTTTCTCAGAAACCCACCCTGGTGATCACTAACTCCCTCCCAACATTGATCTTTTCATGAACTGTCTGCTTTCATGACCTAATTACCTCTTGGAAGTCTACGCTCTCAACATGGTTGCATTGGTTGTTAAGTTTCCAACCTGTGAACTTTGGGGGACACATATAAACCACAGCACCAACCTTTTTGAGCAGCATAATTTTATTTTGGTCTAGTAAATTTTATAATAAATAGAAGCTATTTTAAAAAGTCAATTTTTATACTGCTGAATGTATTATAATTTCTTTCTCCCTTTTTTCATTGTCTCATAGTATTAAACATCTAAACAGAACTTATTCAGAAACTACATTTTATTTGCATGTAATGGCATCTATTTTAATTAAAGCAAAAAATATATAGCAGTTTAAACATGAAGTTTTATGTTAACTATGTATACAGTGTTGTTATTACTTTATAGTAGATGCCTTTATGCTTATATGTATTTGTAACATTAATTCAATGCTTTATCTAAAAGAGAGTTAATGTGACCACACAAAAATTTGACTTGATTTTTAAAAAGCAGGATGCATTAACTTAAATAAATTAAATTAACTTAAATAATTTTTGACTATCATACTTTTTAAGGTCACTATTATTATCACTGATTATTATACTCTAGAATTTGTTTTTACTTTTTACTTGATGTTAAACTTATATAGCTTTTGGGGGTGGGAATTGGAAAGGTGAGAGATTATTTGCAGTGGACAATAGCATATTCTAAGTAACTATAAAGCAAATATTTTAAAATACGATATATTTCAAACCTTAATGGCATAAGAGTTATAATGGATTATGAATTGGCATTGATTCAAAATTTGGATTTATTTCCAATATTTTAGTTCTGCTACTCCCTAGCAAAGAAACTGAGAAAGTCACTTAATTTCTCTAAAACTGACTTTTGGTTTCTGTAAAATGTACCTAATGACAACTAATTACATGAAGTTATTTCAAAACTAATATGATAATGGAAGTGCTTTACAAATTCTATAACACTACAGTACAGACTTAGAATTTAAATTATTCCACAATAATAATCCACTTTTGTAATTTCTAAATTATCCAATTTTATAATCTTTTTTTTTATTCAATTCTTATTTTCTTAACTTCTACAGATGGCAGGAAAATTCCGATTAATAACAATTTATTATTTCAATTTTTGTGGATATGCTAAATAGAAACGTACTTCAGAAAGCACGCGAGTGACACAAAATAATAAAAAAAAATCATAGATCCTGCATTAGACAGAAGTAGTATCAGGGATGCAGTGTACAACCTGTCTGATAGGCACAGCTTTGCAGAGGGGTGAGGAATCTGTGCCTGTGTTAATCCTGTAGTTCATTTTTTTTTTTTTTTTTTGTGGTGTTAAATGCCTCAAGAGAAGGGGAGATGAAATACAGTGGAAGCTCAGCTTTCATTATTTATAAATCTAAATATTTTTAGAAAAGGAGGTAAAGTGATATTTTATTTAATTTGGATTTAGGTTAACAGAACAGTCCACAACCTGAAGGAAAGTGTGAAATAAGACACTATTACGTAAAATGAATTTGCTGAAAAATTCTTATTAATAATAGAAATATAAACATAAAATATGACTCATTGCTTGGTGCTGGAATCAATTTAAAATTTAGGCCCTGAAGAATTTTCCAAAATCTTCATAGACTATTTTGGTTTTCTAAAAAAAATACACATCTGCAGTGATAATGAATTTTTGGTAGAAATCTCTAAGCTTACATCATGTATCATTTGGGCTGAGCGTCTTTTAAACTCAATGTTTTCATCATTTTAAAGTTGATAACCAAATCATCCACTATACATAGAAAATAGTTATTTCAACTTTAATCAGGTTTTTCCAAACTTTTTATGATCTATGTAGCCCTATAAAAATTAACACTAGAAAGTATGACCTTAGCCATAACTAGCCCTATTAAATAAAATGTGCCAAGAAATGACATATCTTTATTGTTGTCAAAGCCAGAGTATGTATTTATACAATTTTGGTAATTAAAGAGAACTAGGATGTCCAATGCCTTTGGCACCCTGCTATTAGAATGACCTTTTTAGAAATGCTTTAATAGTTTCCAGTTGCTTTTAAAATAAAATGCAACTTCCTTGGCACAACACTACCCTATATAGTTTTCTGTCTCTTTGGTTTCACCTGCAGTCAGGATGGGTGGGTGCCCTTTCCCACTTTTGAAATCCAGAACATGAATACCTTCCCTCACAGCATTTGCTGTTGTGATTGTTGTCCAGTGTTAGCATCTTTTCTCTTAGACTGAGAACTCCATGGGGGTATGGAATATTTTTTATTTCTATATCTGATGGTGGTATCTGAAACATGGTTGGACATTTAAGACACATGAATAAATGACACCAGTGATCTCCCAACTAGTCTTGAAAAAGCCTGATTGAGAGCTTCTTTTGGCTGTAGGCACTAACCTGTGCAGCTCTTCAGATGTTTCAGTAGTCAAGACATCACGTGTTCATTGCCTGCTTTTTATAAGATTGGTTGAATATAAGGCTGAGAAAATAATTAACAAAATGTGTGGTTGTTATTTCCCGAGATCAGATGATCCAAGTTAAGTAATCATGGTGAGCTGAGAAGACGACGCAAATTTTGAATATATTGCAGCGTGTTACAGGCTATAATGCAAATATAGTACTAGCCAGTTAAGCACAAAGCAGGATGTTATAAAATACCTTTATAATTCTGTGTGGTATCAAACTTGTCTCTGTGCCATATATACACCCATCAGACTCGATCCAATATTTGGAAATTGCCCAGCTTTAAAGAAACTATTTGGAGCACTGGTTTCAGGCCAGACTTTGCTAAATCAGAGTGCCAGTTTTCTTCATGCCAAAAGCACAATAAGCCCCTCTGCAAAAGGAATAAAGGCTGCTGAGAAATAACAGATGAGGCTTTTAATGTCAATAAATGTCATTTTGTGCATCAGTATTGTGAGAGTTTCCTTTTCCCAAATGGAAGAGGGATTTTATAAACTCTCCTGTGAAAGGATGGGGATTTAGAGTTGGCATTAGTGCACCCTTAATAAAACAAATCCCTCCTTCAAGTTCCCCTTGAAGTGAAGAATGGCCCTTGAAGTTTTCACTTGGTAATATGTGGATTACAGCTATCCCTCCACGGTAGCATTAGGGTATGTGTCATCTTCTTTCTATCCTTGCAAATAACCTACCGGAAGAAAAAGGAAGGGGGAAAGAATTGAGAAATTGCTTTTTGGCTTCATTAGACATTGCTTGATTAAAGATTTGCAAGGTACTGTGAAAATACATTCAGTTTTCTGACAATCTTGTAAATGAAGCTCAACAAGTATGCACCAGAGTACTGATCAGACACTTGTGAGAAAGCTTTTACACAACGGACAGGGCCTGCTAATGAATCCTGGATTGGCACAATATTTAATTTGGCTTTTTCTTATATACAGGAGGTAAGAATCAGCCAGGAGCATGAGGTCAGAGATGACATTCATTTGGCATATTATCTTCATTACAATTTGTGATATATGCTAGCTTAAGATCTTTTTCTATTGTCTATATATTTCTTTATTTTTAAGAAAACCATTGGGCCATCTCCTACAGGAGCAGAATGTTAAGTGGTATTTGTGAAAGAAAAAAGGGTCCTTGCATCGTTTCATTGTTTGTCCAAGAAGTCTTCCTTTTTTGTGTTTTAACTGTAAAATTTGTATATTGCAGGTAACTAGTTAGCCTCCTAGATTACTGCCCAAACAAATAAACACATTAAATTCAAAGTGCACTCATTCACTCATTCATTCATATCCAAAAACATGAAAGTGAGTTAGTTTTTTCTTATATTAAGGAAAAAGTTATTATAAGGATACCCACAAAGAAAATTGGTTCATAACTTACAGAAAAAAATGGTAAAAAGTAACTTTTATATTTAAGGGACAATTTATATATTCTTATATATACAGTGACTTAACAGTCTGGTCTTTTCAATTCCCAGGGGTTATTGCTTAATATATAATAAGGAAACAAGTTTATGCAAATAAGTTGCTAAATTAACGTGCATAATTTAATCTAATAATTAAATTAATATGAATAATTTGCATGATTATTTTCATCTAGATGAAATTAAGATAAATGAAAATACAACTTGGATAATTTGTTAGAAAAATGCTTCAAGTCCTAAAATATATGATGTTTAAAATAGTAAATTAATTAACCCTTTGCTTTCTACATATCTTGAAGTCAACAAAAGATATAGGAAAATTCTGCTCATCAATATACAATGTCAACTTAATATCAGGGGTTCATGCTATCCTTTCTCTACAATTTAGAAAGAAAAAAATTATAGTTGTAAAATATAACGATATTATATTATTCTAGGAATAATTTAACTAGTGATTACCTACCAAATTACTTTTCATTCTTTTTTTCTACATTAATTAACATTTCAAATAAAAGAGTTTTAGCTTTTAAACTAAAACTATTAGGTTCTGCTAATATATTTATTTTGGCATGGTTATCAGTTTTTGCCTTATACATGATGAAACACATGAAATAAAGTTAGGTAGAGTCTTTTCCATATATGTAAAATAAATGATTCTATTTTCTAGATCTTCCATGATCCAATTTTGTGGTGTGAGTTTTATAACAAAAGATTTGCATTCTGAATTTTATTACCAGTATCTAAACTATAAACCGGCATTTTCTTTAAGTAATAGAAAGGATTCAATCATTATAATTAATTTTGAATACTTTCAAAATATTTATATCAGGAATTCCACTCTTTCTACCTCGAAGGAGATGAAAACCTAGTACAGACATGTAGGTCCATAGAAAGGGCTGCCTAAGCTTATTAAATGAATTTGGTGCAAACCTGAGTTCAATGCAAATGAAGTGTGCCATAGAGGAACCTTGATATTTTTTTCCCTTTGATGTCATTTTCCAATATTTAAGGGGTACTAGAAGAATGGGTTGGAGTACAAGATAGTTCACACTGCACGTGTCTGTAAGAATGCGTAAGGCTACTGTCTTGAAAACTGCTTTGGACTTAAAAATGGATTTTTTTACATACTTTATATCATTAAAAACAACAAACATGTAAAAACATTACCTTTTATTTTACACAGGGGGGAACTTAGACCCAAACCAGGTTCAACATCCTGCATATGTCAAAGCAATACAGACGGAGCCTAGATCTCACATCTCCCAATTTCTAAGCCCTTTGTTTTTTGACTATAACACCACAGAATAGTTTCCCAGAGTGACTATATTAATATTTAATAAAATATAGTTCTATAAAAAAGCACACTCAGAGTTTTTTTTTTTTTAACAAATATTTCAGAATGAAAAGAATCATGTTAAGTGTGTTATCTCTCCATACTAGCGAGGACCCCCATGGGGGGGTAAATTCTTATTCCAGTAATGGTTTATGTGCTCAGAATATTTTAGGAATTCTTATTTTGAAATCGCCTTCAGAGCCTATGGTGTTTTTTATTAAACTCAGTGCTCTCAAATCTTGATTTCTAGAGTATAAATTTGACTTTTTCAAATAATTCAAATCCATATAAAGGTAAGAATAAAGTGAGTGATGGTTATTTTGGTTTTGACTTTCAGAGTTGGAACCTAATTTTAAGTGGTAGATTGTGTTTGCAGGTAATTTTGGGAGGGGGAAATTAAAACTTCTCTTCTTAATAGCACCAATAGAGTATGAAACTTTCAATCTCAGCGGTCCTCAAACTTTTTAAACTGGGGGCCAGTTCACTGTCCCTCAGACCGTTGGAGGGCCAGGCTGTAGTTTAAAAAAAAAAAAAACTATAAACAAATTCCTATGCATACTGCGCATACCTTGTTTTGAAGTAAAAAAACAAAACGGGAACAAATACAACCACACCGCCTCATGTGGCCCACGTAAGTTTGAGGACCCCTGTATAGCTTTGTTTGGATCCTTTGTCTGGAATAGTCATGCAGAATACCATATTATCAAGATATATATAACATGTTTTATATTTGAATATATCTATATATTTAACATATGCTTTATGTCAAAATATGTATAACATATGGAGGGAGAGAGATACACTAACACATCTTGTATTCCATTTTTATGAAGCGTGAGTGGGGCCAACTTCTTTTCAAAGCACATAGATCAACTATGTAACTTAGATGTTACCTAACATCCCAGAGGGGTAACTTATGTTACTAAGTGGATGATGGTGAAGTAACACTTGAGAGTGTCCAACTGCCCACCTACAGTGCTGAGAACATGCAGCCTGGCTGTGGTCCAGATCTCCAGAGCAGTCACTTCTATTTGACAATAAATGAGGCTAAAGCTTCACCTTTCGTTCCTTCAAGTAGAAATTCTGCAGGCTGCTAGCACAGGAATCCCTGCCTCCTTCTACAAGATCAGTAGCCAAATGCACCTAGAAAAACAAGTGAACAGAGTTCCATTAGGATGAGAACAACTTTCAAGTAATAGTGCTATGGTGTGCAGTTTACTTTTCTTGGCAATTCCTTCTTCCTTTCTTCTCTTCCTATTTCTCTTCCTAGTCCACATCCTCCCCTCCTCTCTGATTTCCACTATTCCCAAAGCAAAAGAAGGCAGAAAGATCTGGGTAGGGCAAGGAGTCCTTGAAACAGGAAGGCTAAATTTGAAATAGCTTGAAAACAACTAAAATCAATCTCGAAGTTATCAGTTTAATTTTATTATCATCTTGAAGAATCATTATAGCTGCGTGGTTATCATCATCAGAATTTTAACTCTGGTTTGAAAGGTGAAAGGTTAATGACTCATTTACTGAGGTATGCAGTTTCCTTTCATTTTTCACTTAAAATTATCTTCACTTGTTTTAAAATTCAATCTAACCTCTGAAATGTATTGTAGTCATTCATTATTTCTGTCACTTAAAGTTTCTAAATCATGGGTTTAAAATGAATCACAAATAACCATTAATTGATTTCAATCACTGAATGCCCACTTCCTGAAGAAATGAATGGGGCAGATTTACTTTTGCAAATCTGTTTTCCATGGCAGCTGGAGCACTGGGGCTCAGCAGATGTTAATTTCTAAAAGCTTCACTTCGGAAACAGACTCTGGATGTCAGTGGTGCCCCTCCCCACGGAATAAACTGTTGACAGAGTGGTGTCAATGGTAACGGACTTTTGACTGAAGTAAAGGTAATTTTATAGGGCAGTTGTGCTCTCGGAACACTAGCATGTGACTGATGCCTTGGTCCCTCTGACATTTCATGGAGAAGTCATTTATTTATAAACAACAAATTCCACTTTCTTCAAGGTTTTCATACATACATCTAATTTTATATAGATAATATAAAACCAAGTATCCTTAAATTTAGTCTTAAAAATACAGTGTTCATACCAAGGAAAAGTGATGTTTACAAATGAAAAACAATCCCACTTGTGATTGTTGTGGCAACATTGCACACATTTGCACTGCTTATGAAATTAAAATCATCAAATTCTTTTATATATAGACCGTATATTAATTCTCTTGTGCACTGGGATCCATTATAATTGACATCCCTTTAGCACTTAGAATCCAGGTTACTGTCCCAGGAGTGGTGTTCTAATGAGGTTGTTTCCATAGAAACATTCCAATAACTGATGTAGTTTTTGCTATGGATGACTTACATGCTATGGACGATTTAGAATTTTAAAATTGTTTAGAAATGGAACAAATTCTGAGGACAAGTATATTATTCTTTCATCAAGATAAACCCCTTGGACAACTATTTATTTTGAAACTTGCATAAAGGGGTTTTACGACCATTTGATATCTAAGTCTAGGAGCTGAGGCTAAGAGAAAATTAGATCTGGCAAACACAATTTGCCAATAGACATCCAGTGTCAGAA
The DNA here is from genome assembly GCF_027406575.1 of Nycticebus coucang. NCBI lineage: Eukaryota > Metazoa > Chordata > Mammalia > Primates > Lorisidae > Nycticebus > Nycticebus coucang. Next base: position 36,352,729 of record NC_069786.1, on the reverse strand, counting down.
AAATCTCAGTGTTCATTGGTTTGATTTGGGATAGCTATTACCTAAAATAGAAGGACAGGTTTCTTTTTTTTTTTTTTTAACACAATGACATAAATAAATTTGCTAAGGAAATATAGGAAAGTAGCTTTCCTATATTTAAACTATCTATTAACTATACCAAATTTTTGTTTTAAATTTAAGCAAAAAACATTTTGTCATCCAGCTCATGTTGATATTACAATAATATTATCTGCCTATGATGTTAAATATAGGATTTAGAGTAAAATGGGTTGGTAGCTTTATGGAACTGTACTGCCTCATGGGCATCATTTTGAAGTACTGTTGCAATTAGATTATAAACTTTTGGAAGGGAAAGCCCCCCTGGGATGGTGATCATCACAGGAAGTCTACAGGACTTTATCTTTTAAATCGCTAGCTCTGTGATGAATTAAGAAGCTCTTCTCCTCCCATAGGAGGAGTTACCCATTGAGTTATGTTTTGTTAGGGTTCATATTAAAGTTACTTTGTACTCTCTGACCACACACATACAGCAGATAAGAATGCCAGGCCCAGTGCTGAATGAAGGAGGGAGAAGGTCTAAAACGAAGGTTTGAACCCACCACCTCCACATATGGGGCCAGCGCCCTACTCCTTTAAGCCACAGGCGCCACCTGCCATGAAAACTTTCAAGATCAAAAGAAGTTCAAAGCACATTAACCTCCACATAAGAAGTCCAGCTATCTGAGACTATCACGCCGTAAGGAAGCCCAAGCTGGCCATGTGGAGCAGCCTTACGGAGGAGGACTGAGGCACCAGAAATGTGACTGATACCTTTGAGCACCTTCCATCTGAGCCCAACTGACAGCTGAATATAACTGAGTTAGGGATCCCAGCCAAAACCGCATGAAACAAAACCCCCCTAGAGCCATACCAACCCATAAAATGATGAGAAATGATAAATCATTCTTTTAAGCCACTACATTTGGCATGGTTTGCTATATAGCAACAAATAATTGAAATATTAAAAAAAAAATAAAATGTCTCCGTGACATCAAGGAACCATGTTTAATTTGGTTTTGCACATGCATTTGTTGTTAAATAATGAGTTTTTCTAGCCTCATGGATATGGCATATGACAGAAGATTAGACCAAGTGTACATTATGTACTGAATATCAACTTGTGCTGTTCTCATTTTTATTCTATATGAATAATGTTTCCAAGCAGAAATGCACAGTTATTGCCTGAGAGTTAGTTGCCTGTTCATTTATTAAAGAATCATTCATAATGGCAAGAGTCAACACTCTATGTAGAGGTGAAAAGTGAGTTCTAATTAAAGAACAACTACTGGAATTAACAAAAGTGAATTATCCAATTTTAAAAATGTGTCTTTTGAAAATTATCATTAGTAGGGCTTAGAAAACATCTCTGCTTGGGTTTGTCATTTAGCCACAGCTTAATTCACTGTGATTACTCAGTGCCACAGAAGGCACCAACTCAATTAAGGTTGACCTACCTTTAAATTTAAGGTTGACTTTATAATTTCTCTTAATATGTTATGGATCTATTTATTCTGGCTTACTACTCGGAAAGATAATAATTTAAATAACAATTTTATTTACTTTGTTTCTTTTAAATAAAATCAAGTTAAACTTTTAAAAATCAGAATTCAGATTTTGTTTGTTCTGTATTTTATTTGGCAGTGAGATTTTAAAATTGAAAATGAAAGCACCTTAGGGTATTTTTATAACAATAGTAAAACATGCTCTAAAAGTTGAAAAGAAATTAAAGAAACATTTTAAAAATCTCCAAAGTGGACAATTTTCTATAATATCTACTTCTCAATAATTACTTAAACCAGGGCACTGATTTAGCAATTCAAACAATTTTTAAATGGGTATCAATACATTTTGAATTACAGATATTTTCTTGAATATTTGTAAATTCAATTGTTCCATTCAAAACCACCAAAGAAAATTAAAAATACAGTGATGCGATGTCTATGTGCATTCGATTCTCTCAATGATAGCCCTAAAAGCACTGACATGATCATTTAAATTATATTTTCTGGATCTGATCTCAAGCAAATTTTCCTCTTTCTTCACTTTTTAGCAAGTAGGTATTAGTGTGGTGTGGTAGAAGAATGTGGTCTGGAAAATAACCACACTCTTCATTTCCTGATGTTGTTAGATGTCTGTGAAAGACACACGGTTTTCTTCAGTTTATTCTTGTTCTTCAAAACATTAAAAAGTGAGAAAATTTATACAAGCAAGAATATTAGACTTTGATGCTTCATTTTTCAGAGAAGATTTGTAAAAAGAAAAAGTGACACTGTGTGATTTATTCTCATGACAAGATTGTAAAAGGAACAAGAAGTACAGAAATTCTGGGCGGTGCCTGTGGCTCAAGGAGTAGGGCGCCGGTCCCATATGCCGGAGGTGGCGGGTTCAAACCCAGCCCCAGCCAAAAAAAAAGAAGTACAGAAATTCAATCTGTTGTTAGGTTATTTACCTTTGTACATGACGTCTTCCTTTTGCTGAATGCCATACTTGAATGCTTCTAAATGGGAATATAGAATCTTCATATTACAGAGTCAACTTAAAAAGTAACTTTTTAATTTAGTGGTAATTATATGGTTTTAAAATCTTCTTTCTTATTTTGCATCATGTTTCCTCAATAGACAGCTCTGTATATGCTGACGTTAAATCCAATACATATATATTTAATGCTTTCAAAATTGAAAAGCACAGATATGATTTTTCTGAACAATTTTCAAATCAAGTAATCTGTCTTAAAAGTGTTAATTGCTAATCTAAGTGGTATGTGAAATTGAACAGTTGCTTCTTTTTCCTCAAGTATATTATAAAATTATATGCAATGCTTTCTTATAAATACAGATCAACTCAATTTCCTTTCCCATGTTTGAAATGGGTTAGAATCATTTGACTATAAGGCATTATGGATCCACATTATTCTTGAAGGAAGAAAGAAAGACTTTAAAGGAAATTCAGATCACACTGACTGTTTTTAACATACACATCTGAAGGTTTTTTTTTTTTTCTTTTGAGACAGAGTCTCAAGCTGTCGCCCTGGGTAGAGCGACAGCAACCTTAAAATCTTAAGCTCACAGCAACCTTAAAATCTTGGGTTCAAGCCATCCTCTTGCCTCAGCCTCCCAAGTAGCTAGGATTCTAGGGGCCCCCCCACCATGCCCGGTTATTTTTTTTCTTGTTGTAGTTGTCATTGTTGTTTTAACTGCCCCAGGCTGAGTTGGAACCCGGCAACCTTGATGTATGTGGCTGACACCCTACCCACTGAGCTACAGGCGTGATCCCCATATGAACGTTTTCTAAGGAAATAAATATTTGTTGATGCTATGAATAAGGAATTATCCCTTTCCTCAAAATGTTTATATTCTAGTCAAGAAGTTGCTAGAATTAGAAATTCTAGCTCTGTACTAAGCAAAATAGATACAACATAATTCTTGGGAAAGCAGATATTTTACAATGGTAATTACAACAAACTTTGGCCTGGGATGGTCTAATGGACTGGCTACATATTCACATACGAATTTATAAAGATCATTGATGGTGTATGCACTCCATCAGATTTTGCCTTAAAGAGAAATTGCTTTTGCTCTCTTTGGTGGAACAGGTAATATCAAGCTGACAAATTTAAGTGCGAGTGAGACAATGTAAACATTTAGTTTCATGGCCAGGAATCTGACTGAATTCTGTGGTCAAGGACTTTCCCACATCTCCAGTCATAGTGTGAGGTTTATGGGTCATTTATCAAAACAAATAGATTCACATTTAAGGTAAATAGCTATATATAATTAATATCATACTGGAAGGTCAAAATTTATATAAAACGTCCTTATAGAATTTTTTTTTGAGGTCATGCAATAAATGGAAACGGTTACTTTGCCTTGCCTCCTGGGTCAATGTGAATGTTCTTGGGAAATTCTGCTTCCCCTATGCCTTACTTTAAACTCCTGTCTTGCCTTCATCTGTAAAAATAAAGAGATTGTTTTCTGGTAAAAAAAAGTGTTATCTAGGCCTCATGTGAGTGACAACAAGGAAGTTGGATTCTTTGATTAGTCCATCAATATCCCACAAAATTGGTAAATTTCAAATTGGTAAATTTCTTCCTTAATGTCTTTTATGTATATTCTGTGTATAACTAAATAAAGCAAGTTTGAAAATTCTGTGAACTTCACCAAAAAGGATATTTATTTGGGTTTAGAAGGAATAAATAATGTGTTATTTGAGTTTAGAAGGAATAAATCTGGCACAGAAAAGATAGTTAAGTGAACTATGATCTGGCACCTACACTGAATTCCAGTTAATTTCACTTTGTTTTTTTTACGAGTGCTAACATGTTAAGTAAGACTATTCACAAGAAATTGAATGGGAACTACAAACGAATTTTATGTTGGATCCTGAGTAATCTTGACATAGTAATGTCTTTTTTTCTTGGAGTTGGACTTTAATTCAAAGATGCTACCCTCAGAGATTTAGCAACAAACTTCTGAGGTTTCTAATCTACAGATTAAAAATCAAATGGTTTGTGAAGCGAGTGTATGATGCCCCATGATCGTATCAATGTATACAGTTATGATTTAATAAAAAAAAAACTTACCCCATGATCACATTGATGTACATAGCTATGATTTAATATTAATAAAAAAACTTAATTAAAAAAATGGGAAAAAAAATAAACAGTATTTCTTATTTCAAAAAAATAAAAATAAATAAAAAAAAATAAAAATCAAATAATGCAAGGTTGAAGATGTAGCATTGCCCATATTAAACATTAAATTTTAGCATTAACTATTTTCCATTCCAACTCAAAAAATACATGTTGAAAAAAGATATTTTTGACTTCAAAACAGGCAAATTTGGAATCTGAATAAACTTAAAAGCCACTGGATTACAGTTTAATATCTGGAGATGGTAATTAACTCAGGCCTGTAATACTTCTATAAGTAATTCCAGAATATTGAAGTAATTGGTTACAGATGACTCATTTGCATGGTTACCTTAGTTGGTTCTTTTTTCTTAAATATAATGAAACAAAAATTTAATTAAAGCATACACCTATATACACAGGCATATACTTTAGCTAAGTAGTTGTTTATATAAACTATACTAGATATTTTAAGTACTTAATGAATATTAGGGAAATATAAACTATGGTGTCTTTTGGACTACTTACTCCCTTGAAATCAATTTGCTCTACCTTAATGGCATATCACAAGTTCTCATTAAGGGACTTTTTAAAACTATGAGGTGCTAAAGACTATGTTGTAGCGCAATATACATTTGGTAACTTATGCTCTTGTGGATTGCTTCACATATTGCTAAAAACATATACACATTCCATGGTGGATATATTCTAAAATATAGTGGTCCATCTGCTGGTTTTCAAAAGATTTTTATATGTGCATATTGCATTCTTTTTTTGTTGTTCTTTCTGAACAGAAGATTGTTTTTCTATTTTAGTAGTGTTTTGCAGTTTGAAATTAACACATTGCTTACTAACCACAGTACCTAAAGTCTGGCTAATTTGGTTAATTTACTTAAATTATATAAATATTCATTGTACTTTAGTAGCATTTTGGTATATTCATGGTGGAAGAAAAATGGCATCCAATGGAATCTTTATCTTTTTCTTAAACTATTTTTTTTTGTTTTCCTATTGTCATTTTCTTGTCAAATTATAAAAACTTAGCCCTAAAAGGAAACTTATTTACATAAAAGAATATTAATACAAAATATTTGTTACCAAATAGCTGAATATACTCAGTTATATTTATTGTATTTATTTATATTTAATATGTGAGAATTGCCCACCTTTAAAGATGAAGAACCTGAAACCTAGAGAAATAAAGACTTGATTATATTCTAGCACACAGGGATATGTCAAAATCAGTTCAAAAAGGCACTTCTTTTAAACTTAAGTATAGTTTTTTAATTACTTTGAGAAAACAAAAACTTTAGCTTGCACAGAATTTAACTAATAATATTTAACCTAAACTCAACATGTTAAATGTCATTTAAAATCTACTTCACAGTAGGCTGATCATTTTCACAAGCAATCCCATTGCTTATAAACAAATTTGTAACCAGAGCACTTCACTATATTTCAATTTAACTATTTTACAACTGCATGAGTTCAGGTGGTCCCCCATAATGCTAATTTTGTACAATATGTGACCATCTTAGACTTGGTTAAAGGCATGAACATTGAAACCAACTTCACACATGAAGTCATAATCAAAGAAACATTAGCTATTTAGAGTCAAAAATTATTGAAAAGGAATTTAAATTATTACCTAGTTGTTATGGCTGTAATATTAGTGTCTCCCAAATTTAAATTTAAACCTAATCTCTGAAATGACTGATAGTGTTAGAAGATGGGTCTTTGGGAAGTGATTAGGTCATGAAGGTAGAGCCTTCACAAATCGAATTAATGCCTGTATAAAAAGAGACCCCAAAAGCTGGTTAGCTCCTTCTACCACGTGAGGAAACATTGAGAAGATGTCATCTATGAAACAGAACGTGGCCCTCACCAGACACTAAATCCACTGGCCCATTGATATTGGACTTCTCAGCCTCCAGAACTATGATAAATACATTTATGTTGCTTAGAAGCCACTTATTTTATGGTAACTTCTGCTATAGCAGCCCAAATGGATGAGAAAGCTAAGTCTCTTGAAAAATTATACAAAGGAGAGTTGTACTATATGCACCACTCTTCTCAAAAGCCACTTTTTTTTTTTTTTGTAGAGACAGAGTCTCACTTTATGGCCCTGGGTAGAGTGCCATGGCCTCACACAGCTCACAGCAACCTCCAACTCCTGGGCTTAAGCAATTCTCTTGCCTCAGCCTCCCGAGTAGCTGGGACTACAGGCGCCCGCCACAATGCCCGGCTATTTTTTGGTTGCAGTTTGGCCGGGGCCGGGCCTGAACCCGTCACCCTCGGTATATGGGGCTGGCGCCCCACCGACTGAGCCACAGGCACCGCCCAAATCCTTAGCTCTCTCTATGTAGAAATTGATCATTTTCATCTACAAGTGTTCTGTAATACTCTCTCCTTTCTTTTGCTAAATTCCTCAGACTCCTCTTGTCTTTGACTGCCACACAGATTTAATCTTTTCCACACACCCCTGCCCTGGAACTCAAATGCGCATGAACTTTCCTGGTTCCCAGCCCCTTGTGGCTTCTTCTATGTGCACTACTTTGCTTTCCTGGCTTTATTAGTTCTAGTGCACATTTTGATGAATATGTGATGTGGACCGTGAAAAGAGGGGGAAACTTGCTATACTATATTTTGTTTTGCTCATTACATTTATTACTTTTGCTTTTTTCAAGACAGCTCACTGCTTCTAAAATAGAAAAGAGCTAATTATTCATTGCTTACAATTTGTCATATTGAAGTGGGATGAAGGATAATTTTTTGTGATAGCCTATCTATGACATTATTTCATACATTTTGTGGTTATCGAAGGTGATCCTGCCCTCAAGGAATTTAATAAATTGATTACTGGGGCCTGGGGAGTGAAATAGGTGACCCTGCATTAGTTTTCAGATCATGCTATACCAGGAAAGGTAAAATTTGTAATGTAATTAGCCATAATATTAGTTTTAATTACTCTGGGGGAAATGTAGATCTGGTAACAAAATGAGAAAGGCATTCAAAGAAATTCTGATTTTTATTTTTATTTATTTATTTATTTATTTATTTTTTTTGTAGAGACAGAGTCTCACTTTATGGCCCTGGGTAGAGTGCCGTGGCCTCACACAGCTCACAGCAACCTCCAACTCCTGGGCTTAAGCGATTCTCTTGCCTCAGCCTCCCGAGCAGCTGGGACTACAGGCGCCCGCCACAACGCCCGGCTATTTTTTGGTTGCAGTTTGGCCGGGGCCGGGTTTGAACCCGCCACCCTTGGTATATGGGGCCGGCGCCTTACCGACTGAGCCACAGGCGCCGCCTGAAATTCTGATTTTTAAAGATGAAAAATTGAGTGTGCCTTAGAGAATATGAAAGTGTTAAGACAGAGGATTTTAGAGTGCTAAAAAAGTGAGGCACAGATTTGTCAATGGGAAAGCACACATGGTCTGTGTAAGGGCATCTGCTCTTTTATGTGATTTGGGTGTTATTAGAGTGTAGACAGTATGATTCAGATACTTATGTTCTTATACATGTTTTCAAAATCAATGTAGAAAATGTGTGATGATGATTTTAGTAGAAAAATAATGTATATGTGGAAATCCACAAGAAAAACTGAATGTATAATTACTCAGAGTAGAAATTTTTGTTAAATAATACTTGCATTAGTGGAAAATTTAATCAGATTTTTCCATCTCATGTATACAGAACTCTGTAAACAGAGATTTTTTTTCATTTAATAATCAGCTTTAGACTTTTAAACCTATAGCATATATAAAAATCAAATGAAGAAATGTCAAAGTCTTTATATAAATTTATCTCTATTCTCAGATGGATTAGAATCCATTTCAGGTCTGTTCCTGCTCCTATAACTAAAGGGATTTAGATATTCCTTTTCGTATTTGCTTTTACCTAATACATTATTTTTCAAAGTGAATTTCTTATAAGATATTTTTTTTCCAAAGTTATGGGCCTTGAAGATAGAAATTGAGAAAATTTCCTGAAGAATTATCACAAAGAATCAGTTTAAACAAGTAACTACTATATGTAATATATACTAGAATACTAAAATGTCAAAAAATTAAAAACTAATAGGAAGAACTAGCATTTTTTTCAGTATTTTAGACTTAGTTACTTAGAAAAAATGTTTTGTTTTGTTTCTGAATAATCATTATTTATTCAATGATAGTCAATATACTGGGCCCTTTCTCACAAACTAGGCAATCCAAATAATAGCATCATATAACATATAACATAAAATGTAATTTGCAGTGCCATAAACACAAAAATATCTAACATATAAAAGAAGATGCCTGGAAGAAATCAGTCTAGAGATAGCATTGGGTCTCCATGGTGACTCACATTCTTTCTGTTCAGTTGCTCTGCCCTCCTTAATGTACTTTTCATCCCTTGCTATTCACCTACTGATAGCAACATGGTTGTCATAGGCGTAGATAGTCTCCTACTCCAAGTAAGAAAAGGGGGAGAAGGGAGAAGGAATGCCAAAAAGAAATTTCTTAGTGTGGGTCTTTTATCATAGAAGTAAAAAATTCTGAAGTTTCTCAGTCTTTTATTCATTTTATTTATCAAAAATAGATTATGTGCTCATCCCTGGCTGCAAGGGAGTCTAGCAAGAGAATTTCTGGAAATGAGATGTAAGCTAGTCATAATTGCTTAGACAATTATGATGCGTGCTTTAGATATAATGCCTTGTCTTCCTAAATGAAGACAGAGTTCTGATTTGAAGAAAATCTATGTATGGTACTTATTGGTGGCATTTTTGTGGGACAGTGAATTGGCTAATGGATAGTAACTTTCAAATAGAGATAGAAATCTAGCTACTCTTATAGTTGACGATTGCAGATTTGAATCATAAATCCACTCACATCTTTAGACTCAATCCAAATATTCTTACCATAATATCTAAGAGGGTTTGAAGGAGAGGGTGGCTGTTCTTCAAGACTTAGCTATACTTTTAAGAAGTATAATTTTTAGCTCTTTGCTAATTTCCAATGTTAAAAAACAAAACAAAACATATTCTTTCTTACATGAGACATTAATGAAAGAAGACTTGTTTCAAATGGATCACTAATAGTACCTATCACATCACAAAAGGAGACAATGTTTTCCAACTTCACAGTGTTCTTTAAGCACTTTGGCTGCAACAAAATACTTTTGCCAAAATGAGCTTGCCTCTGAAAATAGAAGTATTAGATAAATATGAAATGGAATTTATACTTCATTTTAAAAATGGACAGTATTTGTATTTATTTCTTTACTTAAAAAACAGGAAATTACAGAAGGTACTCCTGGTAATTAAGGCAAATTTTAAATACTTTGTGGGTAATCAAAAAAATGAAACATAACTTATAGGAAAAATTTTCAAGGAAATCATATAGAAATATAGAATTTTTGGCATTATCTATGGAGTTATTGTAATTTTATCTCTTCTAAGGGATACCCATTGGAGTAAGATCAAAATTTTTTAAATTAAAAAAGGTATTCTTCATGCGAGTTAAGATTTACTATATCCTGTTTTTTTTTTTTTTTTAGCTTCTAATATTAGCATATTTTGAACATAAATGAATAGTAGGAGTGGCCTACTTAAATACATCCACTTAAATTCTTGAAGGGTAAAATTTTTACATGATGAAATTCCCCTAAACGCTAAAAATAAGTTAGGAACAAGAATACCAAGTGGGTAGTACTTTGTATTGCTAGCTCACTTCATTAAGTAGACTTGCATATTCTGTTTTCACAGTTCCATATGATTCATATAAATAATTCACACATTTGGTTAAAAATATGGACATAATTGTGAGAGATTATGTGGAGTATTTTCTAATCTTTCTAAATTTTAATGATCTTCTGTTTCTCTTCAGTTTCAAGACATTTGGGTCTATGCATTTCATTCTGCCTTATGTTTTACTGTTATTTATTCTTATGTATGAGTTTACAACACCTTGAGAGCAGGATATATTTTCTGTATGTTCTGTAATAACTATCCAAGAAGATTGTAGACCTCCCATAGAAGTTTCAAAAAGAACTAAAGTTAATAATCAAATGCATAAAAAAATGATACTATCTTATTGGATCTATTATTCCCTTTAAAGGAATGTAAGCTCCAGGAATTTAATTACTTTTATCTTTTATGTTTACAGATGTATTCCCAGTATTTAGAAGAGTGTTTGGGACATCAAGAGCCCTGAAAATTTGTTGGTTAAAGTAATGTATTTATTTATGTAGGTCAAATAACCATTGAATGACGATACTAATAGGGTTATTGCACTAAAAATTGGCATTTTAATAATGCAAACAGAATATTAGTACTGAGAGACTAGTTTGACCACCTGTGATGAGCTTTATTTGGGGAAAATGAATCATGATTCAGAAGAATATTATAATTGATGTAAGAAGTGCTATCTAAATCTAAGCATTAGTGATTGTTACCCAGTTAAATTTCACATCATCTAGTAGTTTTCACTCATACCTATCGCTAATTATTATAATTATTATTATTCCTTCCATTTACAATGCAAAATTCTTCATTAGTTAGACAATATACTGAAACCAACTAATACTTTATAAAGATTAATGCAACTGGGAGAATTTATTTCGGATGATTGCCGAGATGGAAACAAGATTTAATCCAATTGTATTGTTGAGTCATAGCTAATATAGAGATCTATTCTTATCATCTAAATATCAAGCAGAACTGATATCCTTTAAGCAAAATTTGAGAGTAAATATGGATGAATCTTGCTTTACAGAAAGATTATTGTTCAGTGCTATATACAATTAAATTAAAATTATAATGCATTATCAGTGTCAGAATTGAAAGAAAACTTGTAGCTAATACTTAGGTGATTTTCTTTGGACACAGGAATGATTACTTATGAATTCACATGTATATATGTTTTGATTTTTGTTTGTATAAATATATATTTATTCTTAAGATGGCATGAGAAAAAATATATTAATGTCTGAGTATTTAATTTGAAACTACCTTAGTTTGTAAAAAATCCTTTCAGGCAGGAAGAGATAGTGTTCCTTTAGAAGTACAGCTTGCCAGCTGTGTGCAAATTGAGCTTATCTCTTGTCTGAAACAGAATTATCTGTTCTCAGACTTAAGGAAAGCTGCTATATTCAGTACAGTGGTATTTACAAAATATCTAGCTTCGTAGACACTTTATCTTTCTCTGTGGTTCCTTGTTTTTGTTAGGCAGAAAAGAATTACATAGTATTATTACTAATTTGCTGAAAAGGTGTGATATTTTACTAATGAAATGAAAATTATTGCTCAAATATGCTTACATGTTAATAGGTGGCAAAGATTCAGAGGGAGAAAATACCCTCCAAGTTTATTCTTATAATTTCTCTTTGGAAGTCTGTACTGAAATAGTTTGCCCTTTTGTTGTAATTCATGTAAATAATTCTGAGTATTCCATTTATATGCCCTTTTAAAATTACTGCCAAAGTGAGACATGTCAAGCCTATAGAATTCTTGGTATGTATGAAGCTCACATCAAATAAAGGGTAGTTTACTGAAAATACTATCAAAAGGAAGATTATTAAAATTGTCTTCTACCTCCTACCCTGTTATTTCTTTTCCCCATCCCCCAAACATGAAAAAACAATGTCTGAGAAATGGGCCAATTATCAAATACTTCTATAAATAAGAGGGGTAAACATTCTGAAAAGTAAAATCCTAAAATATAAAACTATAGGGCACTATATTACTATTTCAGTAGTAATGAAATATTTCAATACTGAAATGAGATAGCTCTTATTATTACCCAACAAGAAAACAGGCCTTGATCACAAGCTAATGAGAGGCCAATAGTGTGCAAAATCACAGAAAAATAGTTAATCAAATTGGGTAAAGGGGGAGGGAAGATGGAAAAAATATTTCACGAAGTTATAAAAGAAAAACAGTTTATCACCTACCTATGATATAGTACTCAATCTTATCTGGAGCTAGCTAGGATTGACCAATACAATAGAGAAAACACAGTTACATTTGATTTTCAAGTAAATAAAAATACTTTATAAAATCTGAAATTCAAGTTTATCTGAGAATCTTGAATTTTTATTTCCCAAGTCTAGCAAAGCAACCAGAAGACACATTGTTTTTTAAAGATTAACTCTGCTAGAAATGTTTTCCTGATGTTTTCTGTCCAAAAACAAAGCCAGGGGAAACGTATCAATAGTGGTTCCATTTCTAAAGATGCTAAGTGGATCTATCTCTAAGGACTAACATACCTGTTTGGGAGGCATGTTATGTGAATAAGTTGACTAATAACATTACATTTCACCCTTAGAGAATGACACGTTTTTACTTTCACTGAGATCCTTGTTGATATGTACTTTTTATTAGTTACATAAAGGGTCTTTTACGCCACCTTTTATTTTCTTGGAGCTCAAATCACATGTATTAGATTAAAGGTAATTAATAACCACTCAGTGAGAAGTATTTTGTACATGTAGACCCAAAGCTCCAGAGCATACTTCAACCCTGTCTTGGATAACTGTCTAATCACATTTTATCTGTAACATATGTATAATGTTCTATTTACATAGCCAAACCATACGCAAATACAATTTCAGGGATTGATCATCTAGGCTAAATTTTTAATAACAGTTAAGTTAAATTGAGTATTGTATAACCTCAAATATAGCCTCAAAACATGAGTAATCTCTCTCTCTTACACACACCCACATAAACACACATGAAGGTGGAAATTTCCACTGTATCTTTTTTCAAGAAGGAATTATATAAATAATAACACGTAATATTATACATAAATATGTAAATAGGTAATAGAAGAGAGAGAAAGTAAAGTTTACTTAATTTGTGCCTTAAGTTTATATATAATAATTATATGCATATGGGGAAAATATTTAGTTAATATTTTTCTTTAGTATCCAACTCAGTATCTGGTCTTTTATAGGTCCTCAGTAAATGATTATTAATTCAATAAATAGAGATATCCTCTACCTCAATGAGTTCACAGTCCAGTGGAGTACACGGATATAGAAAGCTGAAAAAGTAATACAATATTGCTGGTGTCATGATAGAGACTGTGATATCACATGTTAATATGAGAGAAGCCAGGAGGAAGATATAATCCATCCATTGTGGGAGCCAGAAAGACATCCTGAGAAACTTAACCTTTGAATTAAGTGGAGTTATCCAAGAGATACTAGGTGAGAAGATGGAGAGGATGTGGAAAGTTTATAGGCATAGGGGAAGAAATGTGAAGAAATTTCATGAATGTTGGGACCATCACTGAACCAGATACTTCTGAGAAGTATAAATTTTAATAGAGAGTGGACAAAATTCAAAGCTGAAAAGTTTTAGGGCCTCATTATATGTCAGATTAGGGAGCTTGGACTTTATTCTGAAACCCACTGGGAACCATTAACAAATTTTAAGCAGGGCCTAAAAAGGTTAGATACCCACTTTAGTTAGAACATTTTGCAAATTACATGGAGAATGGTTCCAAGAGGGGGAATAAAGATAGGCAAAGGGGCCAATTAGTTAACTATTACAGTAATCTAAAGATGAATGATAAGGGATGGAAAGGTTATTGGGCAAGGGGATTCAGGTTGAAGAAATATTGTAGAGATAAAATTAAAATGCTTTGGCGATTGGTTAGACCCAGGAATAAAGAAATGGCTAGCAGCAAGTTGGAGATTAGAGCCTGAAAATTTGGGGAGAGGTCTAAATTGGAGCAAATGGATTAAGATTTGGCAACTCAGATGAAATCTTGAGAGCATACAAAATCATCTTGAAAAAGTGTGAGCAGGAGTGGAGAGTAAGCAAGGGAATGGGAACCTAGAGAATGTTGAAATTGAAAATTCAGGTTGGAGAAGAGGAGGGGATTAAAGGTCAGAGAGAATAGAGGGGAAACAGGATAGTGTGAATCATGAAAAATAAGATCTGAGAGAAAGTGAACACAAGAAAAATAGTGCCACATACAGCACAGAAATTCTTTAAAAACCAAATTCAACATAGATGCTTTCAATTTTCTCTCCCCTGTTTGGAGAAGAGATTTTAAATTAGAAAGGTTATTACTGTAGACCAGTCATGACATTTGATGAAGATTTTTTTGCCCCCTTTAATGTACAATCTAGGAATATTTCTTAATGAACTGATTAGAATTTAAATGACACTTGCTTTATAAAAATCTTTTCCTACTGTATATATTTATAGGCTACATTATTCAAGTTCCTAGGTCTATCAGGAAATTAATTACAGTTTAAAATGAACTAAATACACTCTGTGCCCTCATCTAAATTCCTCAGGAGAGAAATTGTATTCCATCAAGCATAAAATACGTATCTAAGTATTTTCTGTTTACACATACTTACATGATGAACTCTAAGAGCCTCTTCACAGGCATTCTGCATTCCTCAAAAAGAAGATACTTTTTTTTTCTAGTTTCTGACTTCAGCAATCACATTGTAGGAATCATGTTCACTGGAAATAGCTGAAGAATGATCAAGAAAGCTGGGTGTGAGGAAAAGTTCACAAAAGCAACCAGATTAGTTCCATAATAGTCACAGGGTTGGAAGTAGTAAAACTAAGAGAGAAGTTGCTACTTGATTTATTTAGTCACGTAAACTTGTTAGCAATTTTTTTTTAAGGACAGATTCTCACTCTGTCACCCTTGGTAGAGTGCCATGGCGTCATAGCTAACAGCAACCTCCAGCTCTTGGGCTCAAGCAATCCTCTTGGGTCAACCTCCCAAGTGCCTGGGGCTGCAGGTGTCTACCACCCACCACACATGGCTAGTTTTTCTATTTTTAGTAGAGATGAGGTCTTGTACTTACTTAGGCTGGTCTTGAACTATTGAGCTCAAGCAACCCACCCACCTTGGCCTCCTGGAGTGCTGGGATTACAGATTACAGACTTGAGCCACCATGCTGGTCTTCGGCAGTTTGTGCCCCTGGAGATTTCTTGCTGAATCACCTTTCTTAAGGTTAAGTTTACTGTTATTCTGTGAAAGTTTGTGAGCCTCTTTCTTGAATCAGTCTGTATTCACCTCATCGCCCCCAGAACCTTTTCTCTGATGATAATCCCTAGATTCTTATCACTTAACTGTGCACAGAAATGTAATACTCTTTTTTGAAGCACTTCTCATACTGTGGCAATTGGAGGGCAGCACAAGGCATCCTGTGGTCTCAGCTTGGCAAAAAACAAAACAAAACAAAACACATCAAATACTGTTAAAATACAAAATGCTGTCTTCTCCTCCATCCCATATATTAGAAGACTTACTAAATATTTTTTTACTTTTGGTATAAATAACTTTATTCTAATCATCACCCATTTTAATTTTTAACAAAACCATAATTTGGATTATTTACATTTTACATTGTTCATGATTTCCCCATTCCATTTGCTATTTCCTGAGGAAAGGCTGGGAGAGAAGTGACTTAGCTTGTCTGATATCACAGACCTGATGTCAAGTTCATCTGGCCTCAAGCAGCTGCTCTTACCTCTATAGCCCAGTGATAGAGCCGTTCTGGTTGAACCACTGCAGACATGAGTAGGCAGTGGCTGGTCCTCTCCAGCAAGAAATCCTGGCCAAGGGCTGCTCTGTGTCATCTTGGGTTGACTTGGCTCCCCAGGATTTCCATTCACCAAATCGTGTCATGAAGGACCTGTTGCTTCTTGGGAATCAGAATTCTCTCCTCAGTGATAGTCCTTGCTATACTATTTGGTGGACTTTAACAAAAGTTAACTTCCACCTGAGAATAAAAAGCTATAGCCTTTTTTAAAAAAAAATTTATTTATCTTCGCTGTGTTTGTTAGGATGGAGTTTAGTCTAAGTGTGAGAGAACTTATCACATGCTGGCACATGGGAAGTAATTCAGTCATTATTAATATAGTAAATGAATTTTAGTATTGACAATTTCATTTATTTTCCTGGCTATTTCTTTAAAAACATCTTATTGACCAAAGACAGTGTAAAAATCCTAAACCTCCAGACTTTATATTTCTAAAATGTACTTTAAAAAATTGCAAGATTAATTCTGGTGGAAAATTTTTTTTTATGTTTTGTTTTGTTTGTTTGTTTTTGTTTTTAAGACAGTTGAGCATCAGCATTTGATGATTTAGGGACAAAGTCATGGCTAAGAGCACAGAACTCTGTGGTTCACATGGTGGATAACAGTAAGGACTGTGAAGCCAAATCTGCCTAATTCTGCATCCTAGTTCTACCATTTACTAGTTGCACTGTCTTGGGCAAGTTACTTGCCTTGTCTGGGCCTCAATTTTCTCCCCTCTGACATGGACCTAATAATACTGCCAATTTACAGGATAGTTACAAGGGTTAAATGGGTTGGGCATTCCCAAAACACCGTGCTTTCAGGAAGCTCTATAATAATTTGTCAGATAAAATAAAAGTAGACTATAGCTTATCAATGGCAACTATAAATTTAAATTGAACTAATTTCTAACTGTTCCCAATTTCTACTTCTCCCTAGATAGAGTTTATTGCTGTCTCATTTGTACTTCTTTCATCCTCTGTGCTGGTCCTTATCACACAGTGAATGGCTTGATTTATTTACATTATTGATTTGACTGCTGGAGATCTTTGAGAGCATAGCCAATGTTGTGATCACATTTTTTCCCCCAGGTGTACTCCAGTACAACATAACCCCATAAAAAAGTTTATGATGAATTGAATAATAGTCTCCCTGGTTTCTAACTTAACAAATAAATTAATTTATTGATTTATTCCTCAAATATTTCACAGAATCCCCTCCCCATCTCAAACTTCCTGATTATTCTTATCTCTTCTTATGCCCTCATTTCTCAGGCATTTTTTTTAGCACTGTAGAAAACAAACAAACAAATGAACAAACAACTTAGTTACTCATTTTGTTTTCATTAAAATATAACTTTTCTATATCCTTTCACTTTAAATCCAAACTTTGTGATTTGGGGCTGTGTTGCAGATGAGGAAATTGAAGGAAAGAATGTATAAATTGATTAAGATTGGCCAGTTGGAGGAAAAGTCCTGTTTCAAACTTTGCATCCTGCCTTTTCCCATCAATCTTCCTTCCTTTCTTTCCCTTCTGAATCCCTGGAGGAAGTAGTCATCTGAGAAATATTTCCTGAGAACTTGCAGTAGGGAAAGTAATAGCAGTAAACTAAAAAATTATTATATAGAATTTTAAATATGACACAAATTAGGTTTAAAAAAAGGAAGGCATTGTTGTTTACTTGTGATAAGTAAAATAGCTAGGAATTTCAGGTGGTGAAGTCAGACCCAGAAGGACAGAAAGGTGGACTCAATCCCCCACTAAAAATATAAAATTCCAAGCAATGCGTAATCAGGGCTTTTGGATATGTGTGAATTTGATTTGGCAAAGCTGGAAAGAAAGTAGCCATCGCAGAGTAAATGCTGTTCTTGCAGTGTTAGAGCTTGATAATTACTTTTACTAAGTTGGGCTGAATCCTTTGAACACCTTAATTTAAAAACATTTTTTGCAAACTCAACTGTTTTGCTACTTCCATTTCTTAATGCTTGTTTGGCAACAAAGTGATCATTTAAAGACAAAGACTGAAATGTGAATAAAAGTCCATTAAAACCCCCACAATTTCCAGTAGGTTTCCATAGAAACGTAGAAAACCATGACCCTAAGACTCAGCCATCTTTTCTTTCCGTTGGATCATTTATAGTGAACTTATGTGTTCCCAAACACACTTGAACACACTCAGAAGAGGCTATTCACTTAATAGCTCCTTTTATTTCCAAAAATGAAAGGACAGATTTAATACTGTAGTGGAAACCATAACTATACTCTGGAAGATATGTGGCATTTTTCCAGAGCAAGTCCTTATGTGACACACGTGGGCGTTATGTTGTGAATTGTACGGGTTGCTGTTCTTTATGAGTTTGCTTTGTGACCACTCATGGTAAAGTTCAGCCTAACTTGGCTTTGCACAAAATGCCCAGAACAACCCGAAATCTTTCTAATGATCTTAAGGAAACCAATAGTAAAATAGGAAAAACAGGAATCAAATTGAAACTAATTTATACTGCCCTGCTATTTCTTAATTCTATACTGTAGAAAGGATAGCTAATTATTTCTTATGCTTACTGAAAACCTGTTCATTTGTTGTATAGAAATGCAAATTGAAATATGAATGAAATCTGCTCATAACATGTATTAAAATTAAATGTAGGATCAATTACATTTAAGGATGTTGCTGTGATTTCTAAACCGTAGCACTTATTAGTTGAAATTTGAGATTCTAAGATAAATGAAGAGATTTTTCTTTATTAGTAAATTATATTTCCAACATATTATTTAAATATATAGATATTTCAATAGCATAATGATATTCAGTAAATCACAAATGGGGAAAATTGCTAAAACTCACAGCAGTTAATAGGAAATGAATGTGCAAACAGAAAAGTTAATTATTCCTATAAAGTTTAAGTGACAAAAAATGTACCTCTCTTAAATACCTTTAACATTGTAGTTGAAGTCTCACAGTTTATACCATGCTTATGGCTATATATTCCAGCATCTAGTAGCAATTTCTATTTTGCAAAATAAATTACCTGGAAATTAAATGTGATGGTATGTTAAATTTAAATCATGTTAAAATATTCCTATGTTTGGTGGACTCTGTGCATAAAATTAGAATTAAAATCAATTGGTAACTATACTGATTCTAACTATAGAATTTTTTGAAAAGTATTGCACCTGATTTTGGGCTAGACTTGTTTATTGTATAGCCTATAAATCATTAAGTATATTTAGTATTTGGTTTACTAGAGTATTTATATTACAACTATATAGATGCTATGAATACTGCTATATAGGTACTATATACTGATGCTATTTATTGAATGTGCTATCTAGATTACCCCTCCAAACAAAACTATCATTAAGCTCTGATTATTTATTATATATGGTGCTGTAGCTAGAAAGAAATAGATTCCTAATGGAACTTTTAGATTTGTGTATCAAAATCATATTTTTAAACGGTTAATAGCAATAGAGCATAGACTTAGGAATTGCTATAAAAGTTTTCTTAGTCTAAGAAATAGCCTGATCTCATAAATATTGCTGTGCCCATTTATAAGGGAAGAAACTGAGTATGAGAGGGATTAATACTATCCAATGGGATTATATAATGTTTAAGTGCCAAACTTGACTCTTTAATTCCAATTTTCTAACCTCAAATTTAATGCAGATAATAATATTAACAATATACTATGCCACTGATCAAGGAAAAAAAATTATTGTGGTCTCCAACTGTTAGGAGAGACTTAATTGAATTTATTTGACATGAAATGAGGTTTGAGAAATAGCTAGGCCTTTTGAAGTGGGAAGGAGTGTATTTTGGGCAAGAAATACAGCAGAAGCAAAGGCAAGAAACTGCTAACCACGACATAGTGACTAAGCCATTTTGGTTGTCATGATAGGAGGCAGAGAAAATGTGCATTTCATTTTGTGCAAGGAGCCCAGAGCACCAGGGTGAAACAGTGATGAACACAATGTATGCATATCATGTGGCAGATAAGCACGGCAAGAAATGGGGAGCAAAGTGCATGGAATGATTTGATTACATGTTGTGAAAATAAAAAATGTTGAGCATTACTCATGCAGGTGGGCACACAAGCAGGGGAGCAAACGTGTCCTTTCAGGCCATGGTGAACAGTTTATGTATTCCTGGGGTGATTTTCCATTCAAAGGATTACTTAAAGCAGTAGATAATGATGTTATTTAAATATTCAAATAATATGGTGTTGTAGAGGGGCTTTTGGGCAAACATATTTTAGTATCATCATTAAACTAATTCAGTTTTTCTAGAGTCTATGACCTACCACCAGCAACAGAGCATTTCTGAGGCCTTCTGGGCAGATGTAATAGAGTAGAGATCATTGAAGACAAATTCCTTGCAGAGAAAGATTTGTGAAATCCTGCAGGGAACCAAGGAAACTATACTCCCAAACACTCTCCCCTGCAGAGAAGACTTTATCATTGATTGTCTCTTAGCACTTCAAAAAAAAAAACCTTGAACTTGTAAGTGATAGCTACTATTATCTCATATATAAATCCCACAGAAAATTATGAAAATATTGTGGCTGTCCTACAACTATGAATGGAGGCTCTATTCTTAATAGACATTTTGTGTTTATAAATATAACTTCTTTTTTTTAATTAAATCATGGCTGTGTACATTAATGCAATCATGGGGTACAATGTGCTGGTTTTATATACAATTTGAAATATTTTCATCAAACTGGTTAACATAGCCTTAATGGCATTTTCTTAGTTATCATGTTCAGACATTTATATTCTACATTTAGTAAGTTTCACACGTACCCTTGTAAGATGCACCATAGGTGTGTTTTCTCTGAATATACAAGGGAAATATGAAGTGGCAAGTGAAGATGAATATTAGAAAAACCAATTCATTGTGTACATTTGCAGAACACATGTCCTCTTCTTAAATTTTGCTGAATTCTAGGGATATAAAATTAAACAAGACATAGTCTTTTCCTAAAGGATGCTGAGGAATGAAAAGAATGAATGAATAATTTGTTCATCTCCTCTCTTATTTTCAGAAAATATTTCAGTTCTAACTCTTTTCAAATTGTTTGAAAGTCCCTCCTAGATTGAGTTAATTAAAAATAATTACATCTGTGATTACTCTGGGCCAAAATTTTTAGATTACTATGTAGTAGATAACCGTGAAGATATTATATAATTGTTATTATTATCCTTATTATGACTTGTCTCTATTCTTACTTCATGTGACTCTGGAGCAGAAACATAATGCCATGTGTTAGTTTAGATTTTATACTAAGGTAACACTTCAAATATATATATATATATAAAATAAGAAATTCCAATTACCCAGAAATATTGCACGTTATTTTAATAATTTTTATTATTTTTTGTCTTTAGAAATGCATTTGGACAGTATGATTTAAATATTAAGAGAAAAATATTACAGAGACCCTCCAAAGACTCCTCTTCTGAGATTTCTAAGCCCTTTTGATCATGATTCGTGCAATGAAGTCCAACAAAAATCCCTACTACTCAATGTTCTCTTGTTCCATTTTAATAAAGGAACAGCAATTTAAAAACTAGTTTTATACAGATTTCCAGGATTCCTTCTTATCTTCCTTTGATTTGGAACTTTGTGTTCTTCTGTGATTTTAATGCACACTTGAATGCCCCGTAGTGTGTGTGAAGGGTGAATTAAAGCAATGATAGGAAAGTACATTCTACTTTAAGGCATCTTCCCTTTTTTGCTTTTTTTTCTTCAGAGTACTTTATCAAGTAATATTAAGTTTAAGTATTCCAAATTCATGGATGTTTCTGTAGGCATAAAGAAATTCTTCCTAAATAGATGAGTCTGGTCATCCTTTTGAGGATGCTATTAGTGTGAATAATTATTTTCCATAAACAACTAAGATCTACTATAATTTTTAAAATGTAGATAGGCATAAAAGTAAATTTCCCTCATTTGGAATATACTGTGGTTCATATCTTCAACAAAATTAAATCGTTTACACTATTTTAATTTATCAAGCGAATATATATCTTCCTATTAAGAAAATGGTTTGTCAGTCGTAAAGCATTTTTTAACAGTAAAGGTCACATTTTATTGCAAAAACCTGTCAATGCTTTATGTCCAAGCTGTGAAATGTTATTGCTTCAGGGTGATGATGTGGGAGGGGCTGTGGTTAAGAATGCCTTTCTGAGACCAACTATGATTTACAGCAGCGAATGGAGAATTAAACCCTTAATTGAAGCCTACAGAGCAGTACCTAGAGGCTAGATTCAGCCTGAAATTTGATTCAGACAATTTTCTTAGTCAAGCCCCTATGGGTTTACCAGTTGATTCTCATGAGTTTTGATTGTGATTGAAAAGACAAGCTGTTTTCTGCTTTGCCCTGAACTTCCCTAAGGTAAATCCCCAGTTTTAGTAAAAGCTTCTTGATTAATGAGGAGGGAGAGTTAGCAGAGAAAGAGAGACAGAGAAAGAGAGCAGGATTTTAACTCTTTCCTCAAATCCTAGAAAGAATCTTGATAATATCAAATATTCTGTAGAAAAAATTAACCATTTAGAAAACTGATAAACCTACTCTTCCTAAAATTATGATGGAACTATGTCTATGGCTGCAGGTACTTACCTGAAGCCTCTTTAAATGAGGGAGGGGGGAGTTTCTTTAGTCACAGACATCGTGTATTCATTTGGGCCACACCAGGTACCATCAGTGTGTGAATGACTTAGAGTGACACAAATGCCAGTCCAGATATTGCATTGATTCAAAATCAAATTTTCCATTCCTTTCTCTCTAAAAGTGCTATTCTTATTTGTTCCATTGTATTTTTATTTACTCTTTTTTACTAAATTATTTACTCTATTAAAACATCTCATAAATTCTACCTTGTATCTCCTATTGGTTTCCTGATTACTGTGCATAACACATCCCAAGAGTTTTGCCTATAGCTCTTAAGCCTATACCTTGCTTATTATCTAGGCTTAATACTTATTTCAATCATCTTCTTTTTCTTGTCCTCTACAGCAGAATTAAATATTTTCAGATAATGCAGCAAATTCACAGTAAGTATAAAATGCTTAAGATATGCAAAGTAATGTGTGGTTGCTAATGAAGATAGAAAGATAAAGTATAATCCCCAGTTTTTGGAATGATGAGGGAGCAATGTTATTTGCCAAAAGTTAATGCTACGGAGATAGAAGCTTCAGTGGAATGGGCGGTGACGAGACAAGAATTGTGATTTAGGAAAATAAACCTGAAAGTGGTGTATACCATGGATCATGAGAGGAAAGATTAAACGAAGCTCATTTCAGTGATTTAGTAAAGTAATGATATCCTAAACCATTGTAGTAGTCATGAGATAGGACACAAAGAATCAGAAATGAATTATATTTTGGAAGTAGAATTAACATTGTTTGGTAACCTAATGAATATAGGTAGGTCAGGAGCAAGAGAGAGAGGAAACTAAGATAACCTTCAACTTTTCGGTGGGGCGAGAAGGGCCATAAACAAATAAAAATAGGAACATGGGGAATGGAGCCAGCTGAGGCAAAAGAGTGGTTTTCCTAGCTGGAAGCATATTGAATGCGATATTCCCGCAGGATATCTACACAGAGGTGTAAGGCAAACAGAAAATGCCTAATAGAAAGATGTCCAGAAATAAAGATTTGTGAATCATCTCAATAGAAAAGAATGTTCAGCCAAGAGATTTGGTTCTATCTTTATGGAAAATAACATAGAGATAAAAGAAGAAAAAATGATAGAAACTTCAGAATTAGCAACATCACAGACTCAGGGCAAAGGAAGAAAATATGGGGAAGCAGCAAGAGGAAGCAGGGGATTGGCAGGGGTAGATGGGAAGTCTGAAATAAGGATCCGGGCGAAGGCACAATTACAGAACCTAGAAAGGGCAATTAGACTTAGTCAATAATCATTTACAGATGATTTTGAAGAGAGAGATTTTAGTAATATGGTGGGGCAAGAAATCGGATTTCCACGTTTTTATGAGTGACAAGTGCTAAGTCAAAAGATGAATCTACCGAGTTGAATGTTTGCTGGCAAAGGAGAGATACAGGGACAGTAGCAAGAGTGATAAAAAGTGCTATGTTGGGTTACATTGCTCAGAGTGATATTTTTCCCCAAAATAATTTCTGTAAAAGCAGAATAATGTGGTAGAAGATGTATATGGATATGGAAGAGTAAGACACAATCTCAAATAAAGATAGTTTTATAATAGGAAAGTAAATTTGGTATAAGGATATGAAGAAAACATTAGAAATTTGGTTATTGAAGAATCTGGTTTAGAGATAATAAATGTGGACAATTAATGATGTGATTTCATATTTTATGTATGTGAAATATGTATGTATTTTATCCCACTGTATGTAAAGTAGTATTAGGTAAAATATTTGCATAAATTATTCTTTTATTCCATGGTTTATTGTTGTTTTCTACAATTGTAAAGACTTGTCACAAGTATTTGTGTACTTTGATTCAGACTAAACATGCACATTTTAAATAATAATTATAAAGAGATTTTACTTCATATTCTAAAGACATACTGATATTCTTAAAATATAATATTTATATATGAGAGTATAGTTCTATTAGTGTTTATTTTATTAAAAAGATAAAGTATATTAATATTAACATACTTTATTAATATTATTTTATTAAAAAGATAAGTATGGTAATATTGTCCAATAATGGCAATAGCAAATTAATTACAGGTGGTGGTGAGCATGAAGATGCGTCTCATTTGTAGATGACATCTTAGGGGGAATAATGATACTTTCTGACTGTGAGTGAGATTATCCCTATGAACATTATTGAGTAATCTTGTAGAGAATTTCCACAGCCAAAATAACAGCAACATAACTTTTACCCTAACTTTTCTGAGAAAAGTAATTAAAGACATAGAGATTTTGTTTTGTTTTTAAAGTATTGCTTTGAATTCAGTGATTTTGGCGTATGCATCAGAGTTCTACTCATTTATATTTGGCACATCTTCATTTAATATGTACTCACGATGCCAGTCCTTTTGGGACTAGGTCTGGGAATTATCTGATTAAGGTGACAGACCAGTGGCTTTTGCCCTCACGGGATCATGTAATCTGTGGTGTAGATTAAAAAGAAGAATAAGAAACACTTAGAAACCATATCATTATCTAAATCTTGAGGGGATAAGGAGTATTCACTAGGTTTCTGGTTTGGGAATTTAATGGACTATTTTCACTACATTTTTAGAGAAAATAAGATTTAAGAGAACACGTTCATTCAAAACCCTGAGTATAAATTAAGAAGTTAGCATATATGAAATAATGAGCACAGTATGGCCTTTATCCCAAGGGCAATGAGAAATCAATTGAAGAGTTGTAAGCAAAGGGGTGATGTGATCAAACTTTGACTTTTCAAAGATCATCTGATCAGTGGGGAGAATTAGGTGGATGAAGCAAGCCTGGAGACAGGAAGCTTTAGTAGGCAACAGCTGAAATAATGCAGCTAGCACATGACGGTAGCATAGAGCAGTGCTATCCACATCATTAGAGAAGAAGATATCAGAGACAGGATATGCAGTCTAAAGTTGCTGGTACTTACTTCGACTCAAGGAATAAGACACAGAGATGAAAGAATCAAGGATGCACAGGTTTCTGGTTTGAGTGATGGCATTTCTCTGAACTTGGAATCATAGAAAGCAGATCTAGCTTGGGATAGAAGTTAAAGAGCTCAATTCTGGGCACACTGGATTTGGGTAGTCACTTGGGTCATCCTCCCAGAGGTATCCAGTGAGCCTGAGGTTCTGGAGAGAGAAAGTCAAAAACTATGTACCTAGTGATCACGACTCTGGTACAAGTAGTTACTCTGGGACTGTGTACAGTGAGAAAAGAAGATAACTTAGAACAGAGTTCATAAACTTTGTGTATGAAGAGCCAGGTAGCAAATATTTTAAGATTTACTGGTTATATAGTCTCCATAGCATGACAGAAGCCACAGACAGCACATGAGAGAACGTGTGTGTCTGGGATCCATTCATATGTGTTGATGGATGTAGAAATTTAAATTTCATATGATTTCCACACGTTAATAAATATTAGTCTTTTTTGTTGTTGGATCATATGCTTTAATTTATTATTTTTTTTTTTTTGCATTTTTTTGGCTGGGGTTGGGTTTGAACCCGCCACCTCCGGCATATAGAGCTGGCGCCCTACTCCTTTGAGCCACAGGCGCCGCCCTGCTTTAATTTTTTTTTTTTTTTCAACCATCTGAAACTGCACAAATCCATTCTTAGTTCATGGACCAGATCAAAAGCAATGAGCCAGATACAAATGCCACCCTTTGCTGATCCCTGACCTAGGAGATTACCCTTTGGGTTAGAGAATCCAAAAAGGAAGTGACAGGCATGGAGTAGAAGAAAAATATAGAGCAGAAAATAAAAAAATATATATCTAGCACATAATTTTGAGTTAGCTCTACCTTCTGAGGTTGCTGACTGCCAGTTAAAATTTGCAATGATGATTGCAATTTATGAGGTCGAGTGCTCAAAGAAAAGAAATCTTCTATTGCCATCCCCCTATTCCTCTTCCCATCCACCACTTCCAGCCCCTGAAGCATCATTTCAGGAGTCCAAGAAACCTGAACTCTATTCTTGGCTATCATTTAATAGCCAGTTCATTAACTTCTCCCATCTTAATTTACTTTTACATAAACAAAGATAATTGGGTGAATGAGAGAGAAGGAGTGACAAGAGAATGAGTGCATGTGCCAGAGCTCACGTTCAAAGTTTGGGAAACATTAGAGCAGATGTCATCTATGAGAGCACCTAGCAGAATGTGTGAAATATGTTCAAATGCTGCTCAAATTTTCTTTCTTCTTAAATATTTGCAATCATATGTCCTGTATTAATTTTAATCCTTCATAGGGAATTGATCCATTTTGCCGGGTTACAGATGGGAGTGGTTCAGTCACTATCAATATTAATCAATACCTGTTGATTAAGCAGCTGAATGATCTCTTTTGTAGTGTGAGTATCTGAGTATAGTCACTAAAAGATTCTTGAGCACAGGGACTTCTCAACAATCTTCAAGTTTCTTCAGATGATGATACTGCCGGTCATTGTAGAATCAAATTCAGGTGCTGGATGGGCTTGTGTGTTTGTGTACACCAAATGTCACAAATGTAAGAAAATGTGTGAAGCAGCTGGAGGAAGGAAAATGAATGATTTGTGTTAAAATCCAATTTTGCCATTTACTTGACAAAAACAACTAAGCCTAAGGTAAGTTATTTAACCTCCTCAGTAAGTCAGTTCATTATTTATAAAATGTGGATAAATTGCCCGTTTGTAGGTTATGGTGTGACTTAAATGAGAGGACATAAGACACTCCGCACAGTAGGTGACATGTAGTGGGTTCCCAATAAATACTGGTTCCTCCCTTTCCCTTCCCTCTTATAAGAAAATCAATTTTGCCCTTTATTTCTGCTTGCTTTGGACTGTTTGCCTTAAAGAACAAAACTAAATGAAAAAGAGTTTTCCTGATGTGTTTGAAAATGGG
Organism: Nycticebus coucang; assembly: GCF_027406575.1. Taxonomy (NCBI): domain Eukaryota; kingdom Metazoa; phylum Chordata; class Mammalia; order Primates; family Lorisidae; genus Nycticebus; species Nycticebus coucang. The sequence goes on along the minus strand of NC_069786.1, from coordinate 36,324,980 downwards.
CTGTTGGGATTGCAGAATCTGTTAAATTTGAAGTAAATAAATTCCACTGTGATATGAGCTTCATGCAATGCTAAGGAGAGGTCTATAATTTGTTTTATTTAAAACATTAAATTATGATGGCTCGCTTAATAACTCCAAACTACTAAGCTAAACTGCATTTGTGTTCTGCAAACAGTCATAAAAATCCCTGTTAGACATTTAATTACTGCACAAATTGTTTTATAAAGCACTGTAAAACAAACATGTTGATTTGAAAAAAAAGAAAGTCATGATTGCGAAAATACTAATCGTTTCAAATATATAAAGTTAGCAACAAGAAAGTATTCTATCATATAGAACTCTACCCCATAAAGAATTCTCATTGTTTTGCATCCCTGTTCATTTTTAAAGATACAGGTTCACGTGCAGAATCTTTTCACGTGCACAAATGATTATAAAAAGAGACCCATTGTGTTCTTATGAAAAATTGTGTGTTGTAGTTTTTCTTAACGGAGACTTACACTAACATTTATGAACATGAATTCATAGAATCAAATTTGCAAAGACAAGCCACAATCAATGCTTGTGTAAATCAGAATTAGGTGAGTGGAGTGTGGATATGGAGGGCAACTGTACCCAAGGCACAGGGTGGGGCTGGGAAGGTGAGGTAGTTATATGTCAATGCAGTTCTGATGTCATCACTCAAAATTGTTCCTGTCTAAGACAGACAAACTGTCTTCCCAAGAGTATTAATGTGATCTTCATCAGTGCTTCATTTATGGAAATGCTAGTTCCAAGGTCAAATCAGGAGGGCTAAACTACATCTTGGATTCTTTCAGAGGAGAAAAATGTATAGTGGTAAAATACTGTTTCAATTTCTTTTTATCTTCTTTTAAAGTACAGCATATTTTGGCATGATCAGTTGGAATGATAACTGATACCCATGCAATATATAAAATATACACCTGTGTGGCCATGCACGTGGGCACACACACATACACATTTCACTTAAGTGGTCTGCATTAGGCACTGGCTCATGAGTTTGACTAATAACTAAAAATACAGAAAGAAGAGAAAGAAAAAGGAGAGAGAAAGGTTTGAAAAAGAGAGAGAGGGAGAGAAGCGAAGCTGTTTCTCATTAACATATATATATATATATATTGTTTTTTTTTTTTTTTTTGCAGTTTTTGGCCGGGGCTGGGTTTGAACCCCCCACCTCCAGCATAGGGGGCTGGTGCCCTACTCCTTTGAGCCATAAGTGCCGCCCTAACATATTTTTTCAATGAACATTTCTTCAGGTTCATTCTTTTGTGTTGGTCTTGTAGTTGTGAGGATGATTTAGAACTCCTACATGTAAAACTATAGTTTTGATAGAAGAGAAAGAAATATAAATAATTTAAATATGTAAATACTTGAAATCAATTATAATCATAACCCATGACCATTAACTCACTTTAGAAAATGAAGAGTTAAGCTTCCAGAATAAGATGAAATCACTTAATGCATGTCAGTACTTCCAAGGGTCTAATCTAGTAATGCAAACTTCAACTCTGTTCTGGGCTTTGTTCTAACAAGTCGTATAGTAGGGTGTGGTCCTTGTCCTTAGGACACGGCATATACATCACATTGGTCACATTAAGACACCTGTTAGATCATCAAAGGAGGGAGATAAATCGAGGAAAACTCGGAAAAATTTTATCACCAAGACAAGGAAATAGACAAGGATGGTGAATACAGATGAACAGTGAACCCCCACACAAGTTCTGCACTATCCCAGATGCAGAAGCCCACTGCCCATTGGGTCCTATTTGCTGACAAAAAGATTGATCACTAATGGAACATCAAATCCTCTAATAATTAAAAAAATCTATTAAATTAAAGTCTATTAAATTAAAAAAATTAAGACAATAAAAATGTGAAGTAAATGTAAAAACATAGGGTATTTTTAGTGTGAATGGCCATTACATCCAATTTGGAAGTGAATTCTATCATAAAGTAAAAACTTAGATTTTATTGCATGTCATAAAATAATACATATGACAACCAAACTTTGGAGATCCTTTTTCATTAATTAATTCAAATATGAATTGATTCACAGTATTTTTTTGTCTACATGTTATTCAATTTTCAAAGAACATACTGCTTTTAAAGTGAAGATAAGCAAACAAAGTAGAAAAATTATTTAATTTGGATAATGTAGTTTTTGATGACATATGTAACGCCTAATAGATTTCATAGGTTACATTATTATTTTCTTTTTAGCCGGGGCTGGGTTTGAACCCACCACCCCCGGTATATGGGGCCAGCACCCTACTCCTTGAGCCACAGGAGTTGCCCCAGGTTACATTATTTATTAAAACATTTTTATCTGTCTATGCTTATAGCAGATAGAATAAATGCCCTTCAGATATACAGGTTGTAGATCTAGGAAACTGTAAACACTTTATCTTATGTAGTAAAAGGAAGACATTGAAAATATGATTAAGGACTTTGAAGATAAGAAGATATTATTCCTGGATTATCTAGGCAGATTCAGTATAATAAAAAATAGAGCAGAAAGAGGGACGGAGGAAGCGGGGTGGAGCCTTGGTGTGTGTCACACTTTACGGGGGCAAGACATGATTGCAAGAGGGACTTTGCCTAACAATTGCAATCAGTGTAACCTGGCTTATTGTACCCTCAATGAATCCCCAACAATAAAAAAAACAAGCAAACAAAAAAAAAAATGGAAATGTGAGGTAGAAGGAGAGAATGAGATTTTTTTTTTTTTTTTTTGAGACAGAGTCTCACTATGGTGCCCCCAGTAGAGTGCCATGGCGTTACAGCTCACGGAAACCTCGGACTCCTGGGATCGATTCTCTTAAGTGATTCTCTTGTGCCAGCCTCCCAAGTAGCTGGGACTACTGCCGCCCACCACAATGCCTGACTATATCTGATTGCAGTTGTCTTTGTTGTTTTAGCTGGCTTGGGCCAGGTTCGAACCCTCCAACTTTGGTATATGTGGCTGGTGCCCCACCCGAGCCAGGGGTGCTGCTCAAGAGAATCAGATTTTAACATAGAGGCATAGCTTAGAATGATGAGATGTCAGAAGAAATCAACAGACCTTTGCTGTATTTGAAGATAGAAGGTATTGGGGCCGAGAAAGGTGGGCAACCTCTAGAAGCTAGAGAAGGCAAAGAAATGAATTGTTCCCTACAGCCTCCAAAACCGAGCACACCCCTGATGATCCCTTGATCTTAGTTAAGTGAGACCCATGTCATGCTTCTAAAAAAACTGTAAGATAAAATTTGTATTGCTTTAAGCTACTGGATTGTGGTACTTTGTTATAGAAACAATAGGAAACTAATACAAATTTTCATACCTAGAAGTGGTATACTACTTTAACAAATACCTAAAAATGTAGAGGTAGATTCAGAATTAGGCAAAGCACAGAAGCTGGGAAATTTTTAAGGAGGATAATTAAAAAAGAAAAAAAACAATTCCATTCAAGTTGCGGGGAGAGGGAATGTGGGCAGGGGTGGGGAGTTTGGTGTATGCTCCCACTTAAAGAGCACAGGGTAGGTGTGCACATGATATCTTTCCCTGGCACACCGTTTGCGTTGCAGGACATACTAAACAAGGGACTATACCTAACACATTTGAAAATTGTGACCTGGTTGTTTGTACCATCACATTAACTTGAATTAAAAGAAAAAACAAAAAAAATCCAAAAGCTAAGGGAGACAAGTCAAAGAAAACCACGTGACCATTTTTCCAGAATTAAAATGTAACATGATATCTTTCTTCCTTTCTTTTCTTTTCTTTCTTTTTCTTTTTTTTTTTTTTTGTAGAGACAGAGTCTCACTTGGCATCACACAGCTCACAGCAACCTCCAACTCCTGGGCTTAGGGGATTCTCTTGCCTCAGCCTCCTGAGTAGCTGGGACTACAGGCACCTGCCACAACACCTGGCTATATTTTTGTTGTAGTTTGGCCGGGCCAGGTTTGAACCCACCATCCTCAGTGTATGGGGCGGGTGCTGTACCCACTTAGCCACAGGTGCCACCCAATGATATCTTTCCCTAAAACAAAAAAAAAAAATGAAAAGAACAAGAAAACACTAGATCGCTTTAAATGGACTGATAGTAGAAATATGGCTGCTAATCACTGTGCCAGTGAGGACTTATGAGTAAGTGAAGAGCATTTTAGAGAAAACGTACCCATGTCAGAGAATACCTAAGTCACTGCAAGTGGCCTGTTAGGAGAAATATGGACATTCAAGGCACTGCTTACAGAGTAGAATAAGGATTGAAGAACATGGTATCGCAAAGGGCATTCTTGTTCCATTAATATGATGACTGAAACTTAGAGGATTTGTGTGCTTCAATGTGGAAAGCAGAATGTGTAAGTCATCACTGGGATATTTATGGGGAAATAATTCTAAGCAAACTGTTGAAGGTGTGGCCTTGTTTCCCTCTTGCTGCTTATGCCAAATATAAGAAGAGAGATATAAACTAATGAAGGGGATGTTAAAACAGGACTTACTGGTTTTGCTAATTCTCAGCCTACCCAAATGGCGAAGGATGTAAAGTTAAGAGATTTATTAAAAGAAAAGCCTGGTCTTCAGAGAAAAAAAACACATACTGCGTCTGAACAGACCTTCACTAGAACATCAGAAGTATCAAAAGGTCAGAGTACTCAGTTATACAAATGGCTCTTTGAGGAGATTAACGTGTAACTCATAGATTACATTAGCCACCCAAGAGAAGGCAAAAATAGAAATGGGATTATATAGAAAAAATCTATGGAGTAATTCTTGTCTAATAGAGCAAATTTCAGGACATCTTGGGAGACACCTAAGGTACTTGTGAAATGTATGCCAGCACAAAATCTGCCAGCTTAGAGAAGGCAGACACAGTAGCAAACAAAAGAAGTCTTTATCAGACCACCAAAATGGTAATGTAGGAACCAGGCAGATAAAAGTCCCCAGGTTGCCCTCTTCTCAGGAAAAAAATAAAATAAAATAAAAATAAAGTCCTCAGCTGCACACACAGGCTACCCTCCATGAGAAAGAAAGGATGGCTCTGAGGGTAGAGCCATAAGCCAAAGAGTATTATTCCCAAGCCTTAAAAGCAAATAGAATTTACTCTTCCCTTCCTTCTTGAATTTGCTTGGATAGGCTTTGAAATTGTTTGGGACTGGCAGACTCTTTTTGTGTCCATCCTTGCTTACCTTTTTTAGAACCCGAACATCTGTAATTGTTATTCTTTGTCTATAGTACCATTGTGGTTTTGAAGCCAACACTGTTTTGAGTTTCATGAACCTTAAGATGGAGAGAAATTTGATCCAGAATACATTATATCCAGACTCTTACTCATACCTAATTTAGATGATTTTTAATGGTACTTTTCAATGATTTCAATGGTTTCTGGGACTTTTGAGTTTATTAGATTTAGATAAGATTTCAAACTTTGAGTTAATGCTCTAATGGATCAAAAATTTTGACAACTTTGGGATTGGGTAAATCTGTTTTTCATTTATGATGAATATAAATCTTTGGAGACCAAATGGTTGAATGTGATGGGCAGATTAGTGCCCTCCAGAGACCTTAACATGGAGAAATTTCCTAAATTGTCAGGTGGGCTCAATGTAATATAAGTGTGCCTAAAAACAAAGACAGAGACACAAGAAGAGAATCAAGGGAAGTGGGACTGTCTGTGGAAGGTGTCAGAATGATGCTTTGTGGGAAGGAGTCAACTAGCCATTCCTGGTTTTTAAGGTAAGGAGGGTGTGGCATGAAAAAAGGTAAGTGGGCAACCTCTGAAAGCTGAAAAAGGCAAAGAAATATATTGTCAGCCTCTGTAGAGGAACCCTGCTGATACCTTGACCACAGCCAAGTGATATCCATATCTGATTTTTGGTCTTCAGAACTGTAAGATGATGCATTTGTGTGTTTAAGCCACTAAATTTGTGATGTTTAGATACAGCACTGATAGGAAACTAATTCCATGCCATTAACAATGACTGATTTAAAGGCATAGTTGTATGATGAAAGCCAAATTTTTAATGAATTTCTACCACAAACTTAAGTCTTCAACAAATATCCTATTGTTTACATATTTTAAGATTGTTCTTCTGCTAGTGCTGTGACACACATTCATTATTTATGTTTGGTTTAATTGTTCACTCTTCTCTACCTTATTACACAGCACAACTCTGTGCCATGTTTTCTGTCACTGGTTGAAGTTTCTCCCTAGATTTGTGGACACACACATATATTTTATGTCTATATATGGATATACATATATCATACATATACATATATCCACACACATTACAATAACTAAAAAATAAAACAATGATGATTGTATATCAACCTTTATTCTCTGTTTCATGAATCATTTCAAGTCTTTTCTTGATCTGAAAATAAAAAGGTTTTTTGTTTAAGTTCATACATACATGCATGTACGCAGTGCATTTCTTTAGCAGATGTTGTTAAAAAATACGAAGCATGTAACTTGTGATATCAGGCCTCAACTATAGAAGTCAAATATTGCACAAAATATTTCTAGACTACCATATCTAGAATATTTCTAGAATCGGTATGGATTCTGTTCATGATTCTTAGAGCTGTGATACTATACAATCGCCCTTTCCTGGCAGTGTTGGATATTAAAATTAGAGAGTCAAAACACAGAGTCACTGTTATGCCTTCCAATTAAACAGCTAATGAGCTAGAATAATGACCCTTTCTCCTAACTGGTTGTAAGAATAATTAGATTTAAAAATATTTTACACATGAATGAAATCACAATGTTGCCAGTCAGAGAAAGTGAAGATAGAGCACCATACTTAAATTTTCTCACTCTGATAAAAGCCATTTGGTATTTGGGTGAGAAACAGGACAGTTCCAATATTAATCATTGTCTAATATTACTAGACAATGAAATCTGATCTTGAAATACAGAGTACAGATAGGTGGACTGCTAGTGGGATTATATGAAATGTAAAAAATAACAATCAGTATTATCAAGAGCTTTATACTAAAATAAAATTCCATTTAATCAATTTGTTTAAAAATTTAGTTTCTAATAATTTAGGTATTATAGAGGTTAAGAAAGAAATCATTTTTATTCAAAGCATTCTTGCCAAAATCTTTCTAAAATTTGAAAGAAGTGCATTATTTAATGATAATTGAAAAACATGGGGCACAAATATTGTCATTGTATATAAAAAATCTTAATCATACCTTAAGGTCCATAAGTAATTTAAAAGATACTTATATGTATGTATTCTAGAAAATATCGATAGAGTAAAACAAGAATAAAGCCCAGATCTTGTTTTTCATTCTGTAACTCATTTGCTTTGCTGTGATGATCCTTACCTTGTTATTATGATTAACTGAAATCCTTGAAATTTTAACAGTATTTTCTTTATTTTATAGGACTTAACTGTTAATGTCTATTTATGTTATCTAGAAATGCTGATTTATGTAAAGGTTAAGTTTTGAATAGGTAGTTATTAGTAAGTGTTTAAAAGAGATTGAGAGTAAAGAAAAGAAATTCATTTTAAGGAAATTAAAAGTAAAGGAAATACATTTTTCTTTCATTCTATATTTTAGCTTAGTTTATAATAATTTGTGAATTAGAAAAGATCTGTTATAACTTAAAAGTCTGGTAATTCATCGTTAAACCAGGTGGAAAGTAGAGGCAGACTTGTTCCTGCATGTTCCTGATTAAACAGAAGGTTTTTTTTAACCAAAAAAAAAAAAAAAAAAAGCCAAGTCTTGATACTATTGATACTAATTGTGCACAATAGTTTCAGTGCTACTCATTAGTTTTTCCCAAATGTTAAGAATTTGAATTCTAAGAGTAGCTTAAATGTAAAAGCTATTATCCAGTTTTTTTGATAGCCCTTTTCTTCCACCTTTACTGGCTTTTAGATCACTCCTGTCTGTCTAGAAAATGATTACGGTGAAGAGCACAACTCGATCAATTGCAAATTCATGGCAATTAATTACTCTTAATAAATTTTATACTGATAAATGGGGAAAAACAATTTCATACTCAATTTTCTGATCTGTTGTCATGTAGGAAATGAGGACAGAAATAAATACTCTGTAACAACTAAATACATATGGACACTCAATAAATGGAATTTGTGAGGGGAATAGTGGGCACTATTGTTTGTATTGTTTTAAATCCTGCTTTTTTTCAGGTAATGTTTCTGTATATTAGACAGAACTAATACATTCCAGTATTTGTTGAATATAATGATTTTAGGCCCTGAAAAATACCAGCAAAACTTGCTTTGAAAATATTGAGCAGTTCCCAATAATTGCTTAAGAATAGAAGGCTTATGTTGAAAGTATCTGAGCATATGATACTTTTAAATTATAATTGTGTTTCCTATGCTTGTAAAGATTGTCAAAGCACATAAATAATATTGATAAATAATGTCTTACTATCTTTAAAATCCCAAATTGTCTGGTTTAATAAATATAGAAGTTTGTTTTATTCAATAAATTCTTTAGGTACTTTCAAATTTAGTTGTCAAAGTTTCGATAGAGTAATTGTTATCACTTAGTTCACCAGGGCCCAGATGCTACATCATCCCTGATAGATTGCACTGCCATCAAATCACAGTAATTTTTTCTGCTCCGTCTAGTAGACATAGATGTCAAAATTTCTCCCCAGCTTTCATCTTCTGGGTGAAATAAGCCCATTTATCATCTTTTTAGAAATGAGTAGGATCGGCTCATGAAATATTTTGTGATTGGCAGGCTTCATGGTGTGTGCAAACAGGCAGTGGTCAGCAAAGGCCTTGCAGGTCTATTTTCTTGGTCATGCTCATGCCTCCAATAGCTTACTACTTCTTTGTGCTGCAACTTTTAGAGGTCAGAGAAGTGACCCCATGTGAGCAGCGGATAGCCTGATTTCTGGACAATCTTTCTCAACATCCTTTTGTTTTCTGAAACACAGGGAACCTGGAAACATTCAAAACAGCAAATACGTTACAAACCCAGATTTCTGGAGCCACTGAAGTGTGCCCAAGGTCATAGTCAGGATGTAAAGGAACTGGTTAGAAGTTTCCATAGGAAAGCTTCTGAAGTTAGAATCAGCAGATTCTTACCTCTAATGACCAACTTCAGAGCTATAGAAGCAGCCCACTCATTAAGGATTCCTCTTTAACAGTGGCTGTGCAAGAGGCATCCATCACCACAGACATTGACCAAAGTAGGGAGTAATTCCAGAACTCCTATTATGTGCCCTCCACAAATTTATTAACCTAAGTGATTTTAGGGGTTGTAGATATTAGCCTAAATGAAATTAATTTTGTAGGTGTTTATATTCTGAAGTCTAATTACCTTTAAATGCATAGGACTCATTATCTCTGGCCCTCATGGTTCAAGCAAATAATGGAGAAGAAACATTGTCAATGCTGAACTCCTGAATTGTTTAAATTTTGATTCCTATCCTAACAGTCACTTAAACGTGATTATGTTAATGCAAAATACATCATAAAGGGAACCTTAAAATGTTATGCATGAAGTGAATAATGTTTCTTATGCATTTTACTAATATTTCACATTTCTTTCAAACTTGTAGGCTGGTCTATGTTTCTTCTCTTGCTTGCCAAACACTATCCTGTGTCATATTATTTGGTGAACATTAAATGGGGCAAATACTTACTGTAAGCCCAATACTTTCTTATCTTCCCTGGAAAGAATTGTTCTCTGCAATTTTAATAAATTCTTTGTAAGAGCAAATTCAGGAAGAGAATCGATGGGTCTCCTAGTAAGTGTACATCCACATTTTGTGAGTAAGAGGGAAACCAAATGAGTTTTGCTCAACTCCTCACTTGATGGCATTCTTTGATTCCAAAAATTAAATGTCTTCAAAGGTGCATTTACCCACACAAGTACTCTCACTATTGCTTTGCTCTTTAGTCTGAGCTATTTTTTGATTCCTTTTTTTACAAAGTCAAATCTAAAAATTAAAATAATTCTTGGAAAATATGCATTGAATCTGTATGAAGAATGAATAATTATTCCTCCTGGAAAGAAACTAATTTCTTTTTCTAGATAATAGTGCTTCTTTCATTTATTGAAATCCTCTTCCAACTCAAGTTCTAACTTTACTCTTGTTCCCTGAGAAGCTCACTCTAAGGCAGAACCTCCCTATTCATCCATGAACTCTAATGGCAGTTGCACTCAGGCTCCTCTGCTGTCATGTTTTTATGCTTTATGTCTCTCAAAGGGGGTTATCTGAATACGTACTCAATAAATGTTTATTGACTAATTATTTTCTCTATTAACCCTGTTACTCCATTTTAAACTAGCTGAATTTAGATGTTAGAAATGCTTGTACACGTATTGGGGGATTGATTACCACCAAAGGGACAATGATCACCTCCCAATGTATCTTATTTTATAATATAGGGAATTTTTGATGGCATAAACACATGAATACAGATTTTCTTAAGGCTGACAATTTGTTGGAATATATTGTTCACTCAAAGCTGTACTACCACCCCCAGTGAGCTATAAGACAGCAATGTTGCCATTTTTTCTTTGTTAAACAATAAAAATAAGCCAGAGTGATACACAAATAAACCTAACCTACACCAGGTCTTAAAAATCTTTGACATATCCATCCACCTCTTATGGATTTTCTAACTTTTAAAGTAAGAGGGAGGATGAGTAGAGGCAAACTCTCCTGAGCTGGCAGATATAACAACAGATTTTCTTTGTCATTTAAGGCCTTTGAGGTTCTTGCATTTACCTTTTCAGAGACAACACAACCCTGGTGGAGCCCCTCTGACACCCAGAAGCTCACAAAAGCATGTGGCTTAAAAACTGCCAGAACTGCACTGAGAGCCACAACTTGGGATATGGAAAGGAATCTCCTATCAAAGACAGGAAGAAATATTATTCATCTCAGACACATGCAGACCGAACCATAATTTCTCCTTCCTTAAGCCCTTTGTAGAAAATGACTTCTTCAGGAATTTGAATTTAGATATTGCATAGAAAAAGTTAGAAGGATTTTTTTTTATTTATTTTTTTTACTTTTTTTTTTTTTTTGTAGAGACAGAGTCTCACTGTACCGCCCTCGGATAGAGTGCCGTGGCATCACACGGCTCACAGCAACCTCTAACTCTTGGGCTTACGCGATTCTCTTGCCTCAGCCTCCCGAGCAGCTGGGACTACAGGCGCCCGCCACAACGCCCGGCTATTTTTTTGTTGCAGTTTGGTCGGGGCTGGGTTTGAACCCACCACCCTCGGCATATGGAGCCAGCGCCCTAGCTGTGTACAATAATGCAATCATGAGGTACAATGTGCTGGTTCCATATACAATCTGAAATATTTTCACCGAACTGGTTAACATAGCCTTCATAGCATTTTCTTAATTATTGTGGCATTTTCTTATAATTGTGTTCAAACCCTTATACCCTACACTTAATAAACTTCACCTGCACCAGAAGGGTTTTTTTTTTTAATGCATTCTTAAATTCTTTTCTGGCCAAAGCACTAAAGTTTTCATCTCCTCTTTAAATTATCTTTTTAAAAAATTTTTCTTTCTTTTTTTTTTTTTTTTTTTTGGCCGGGGCTGGGTTTGAACCCGCCACCTCTGGCATATGGGACCCGCGCCCTACTCCTTAAGCCACAGGCGCCGCCCTTAAAAAAATTTTCTAAGAAACAGTAAATATTTTCAAAAGCATAATATGATAAGTTGAACACCTTTTAATAAATGTGGGTAAGGTATTTCACAGTGTAAATAAAACTTCATTCAACCATGGACTTAATATATAAGGAAATACCTTGATAATTTCAAGAAAAAGTACAATGATCCAATACTTTTATCGCAGAGGCTTTCCCCGTAGTTCCCAAGGGATGTGTTCCTTTTAAAATATTATCCATGAACTATGGAAAGATCTCTAACAATTACTGTCAGCCCAGACTCTGGTTCAAGAATAAAAACAAGGCTATCATGTGAAAGGAAGAAGGGCAGCTACCACCTCCTGGCGGGGCGAGATGAATGTATTTTCTACCTATACATGTATATAATTTGATAATAGCTTTCCTTACCCATAGGCAGAGGACAACTGTTAAATCAAATTGTCATTAACGACTCTTAAAACTATCATTGGAAATGGTTTTAGGCATGATGCCGTAGGGATTTTACATCGTAGATTCTCTCCATACCGTCTATGTTAGATGCTTGCTCAGAAAACTGTTCTATGATTTAGTAGTATCACTGAAACATAAATGTCTCCTTATTTTTGTAGAGTGAGGTGATGTGGACCAAGAAAAAGATATGGACTTTGAGCTCTGATAGACCTGATTTGAATTTGGTATTAGTATTGTTATTATTATTATCATATTATTTTTTAATTAACAGCTTTATTATAGTTTTCATATCCAAATATTAGCTCATCTTTAGAGTGCAATTGTCACTTTCTGGTATATTTACAGAGTACTGTAACCACCCCCGAAATATAATTTTAAAACCTTTCCATCATTCCCAGAAGAAACTTCATGTCTATTTACAGTCACTTTTTATTCCCATCCCAATCTTAGGCAACCCCATATATGTTCTGTCAGTATAAATTCTAGTATTAATAACCCCATTTTAAAGATGTGCATATTGCCATTCAGAGAAGTGAGGCAGTTTTCCTTAGAACAAACAGCTGGTAAATCCATACTTCAGACATAGATAAAGCTTGCACAAACTCTGTAGATTATGCCTTGCTATTTTCCCTATTTTACAACTGAAGAACTTATGGTACATAATGGTGAAGTAACTTTCCTGAAGTCTCTCATTTAGAAAATAATGAGCATGTGAACTGGAAGATAGGGTTCTGATATTTTTAATCATTTTGTATGGTATTTATGTATATTAAATTTTATGTATATTAAAACTGTTCATGGCAAAGAGTATGTTATATGACAGAGGAGAGGGGAGTTAAATATGTGAGATATTTATTCTCAAATAGTTTATATTTAAACAAAGATATACTGAGCACCAACTATATGTAAAGCATTGTGCCAGGCACTGGAGAGAAATAGGAGTAAAATGCTCTAGGGCATTTCTCAGCAGAGCTGGGAAGAGCAGCAGGAAACCCGCTAGATCAATGCAGGGAGTAAGAGGGAGTCCAGAGCAGAGCAGATGACGTGCTCAGCGTGAGATTAGCACAGAGACCGCTGAAAAACCAAGAGGAAGTTTTATTATAGTATATCCACTGTCAGTGAAAATCCCAGCAGGCCATATTATTCACAAATCCTTTCTTTATCTATGATCCTGGACAGTTAGCCAGTTAGGGTTGCTGGGGGTGAAGAAGGTAGTTTCAAATATTTTAAACATCTTAACACAATCAGAGACATTATTTCTAAACTTTAATGATAAGGGGACATAGTAGTTCAGAGTAAAGGCAAAATTACATTTTAATCCTTATTTCTGCATGATAAGCACTCTGAGTTACTTTCTTGGTAGATTGGGCAAACATCCTTTCATTCAGCAAACATGCATTAAATGCTGGCTTTATTAAATATAAAGATACCAAGATATGTGTATTGCCTTGTAGAAAGAGTTCAAGCCAGGGGTCAACCATTCAACCATAGTTGAATAGACACATGAGTGTTCCAAGGAAGACCTCTTCATCTCTGTGGTAGAGGACAGGTAAAAATTCTAAGAGAAAAAGCTATTTGAGCTGAATCTTAAAAGACTGAGAAAACAAAAATCGCGAATAGTATAAGTTGAGAGATGCAAACTTAATCTACTTAATAACTTCATATTTTACTTTCTGATTTGATGATTGTGAGATAATGCCCCACAACCTGAAAAGTATTATGCCCTTGCCAATTATTATTTTTATGGAAAAGCCTTGGAAAAAGCAGTGTGGAAGTCTACTGGGGTGAAAAACAGATATATTATTAAAATGCAAGATCCCAGTTGTGTTCATTTACTTAAAACTAATCAACACTTTTCCAAATCATCTGTTTTCTTCATTCTCAAGCAGCATTTAATGGTCATTAGACTTCACTGTGGATGTGAGGATTTGGAAGAAATATTTGACAGCCTCATCCTGGCCTCTCTTTTCTTGCACATAAGAGAATTTGCATTTCCATTGCCATAGAAGTTGGATTTTTTTAGGTCACTGAAACACACTCTGCTGATTTCACGACCCTGATCTCTGATCGTTTGGGCACAGGTTCTGTGTTCTTACATAAGTGAAACAAGACACGGTTATTCCCATTCAAGCTTTCTAAATCAAGGCCTAGAAATAGGAATTGGGGTAATTAAGGTGTAATGTTCCCAGTAGAGAAGTATATGAGGCAATAAATAGTGGTTGAGGTTGGTTAAGCGCCAAAATGAAGCAGCAATGTTTGATAACCGCTAAAGCTATTTATGGTAAATACACTCCTAAACCATGAACATTAGTCCCATTAGATGACAGAATTTAAAAAGCAATAAGAAATCATTGCTTTCTTTATTTTATTGTGAGGGATATGAAAGTGCTGAGTTGTCTGTTTTTCCCATTGAAAATGCATTTAGCACATAATTTGGGTGAAAAGGTAACATAGTATACACAAAAATATTTATTGCAATAAAGGATACTAAATATAAAATATGTGTATCGCTCAGGCTGAAATTATCATAGTTAGGGAAGAGATGTATGGGAGAGGGAGGAAGGAAAAAATACAAAAGAGAGGCCTAAATTTTCATAATATTAATTTTTGTAAAATCAAACAACTCCTGATTCTAATAATCTCATGCTTTTGCCCACAGAAATGGTAATAAGCTGTACGGAATGTTCAAGATAACAATTCTTAAATTTTATTTTATCAGTGTTTTCTTATATATATGGAAAGGGTATTGTTTGCCTCCTTTGGCTTTTGTTTGTGTTTATGTTTGTTTTCTACTGAATCATGTACCTGTCCAGAATAAAACTTGAATGTCATCGTATCACATTTACCCATCCTCAGCGACGGAGCCACCCTTAACTAATATACTTCTACCCTTTCATCTTCTACCACCCATACTCTTTCCAGATTTTAGTAATAAAGTTCATATAAATTGGCGTGATGGGTGTGTTATGACTCACTACATACTTAGAACACAACTATTTTCTCTGGCCTCCTTCGCACCTAGAGAAATTTTAATTTGCCTTTAAAACTCCTGTATACTGTTTGTTTTTTTCCAGAACTGTTGCGTATGACTGAGGAAGGGGAGTTAGTTTCTATAAAATTTGAAACAAAAAAATCAAAAAGTCCAAATTATGTTTACTTATTGGAGATAAAAACCACAAAAAATTGTTTTCCTTTATTGTGAACACATCTGAAAAAAGCAGAGAAATTTTCTACCATTAGGGGCACTCACACAAAACTTTCAGTGAAGCTCTTCAGTGTCAGGAGTCATCGTTTTCAACAAACTATTGGTGGATACAGCAAGTGAGATGAGCAGATTCGGTGCTTCACAGACCTGGGCATGATGATGATGTGAATAAAGGGTCAGTCGGGTTCACAGCTGGAGAATGGTAATGATTGTTCTTAGGTTCCCATGCAATCATGCAAACGTGGGATGTTCTTAAAGGCCTCTGAGATACAAAGCATTATCATATAATAAGATGAGGGATGTATTTAGCTGGATTATCTATCAGGCCCAAACATCTATATGGACTAATTAAACAATCATGCTTCCATTGTAACTCCTGGAGTTCCAGTAGCTTCTATTAATTCTTTTACTTTTTTTTTTTTTTTTTGCAGTTTTTGGCCAGGGCCGGGCTTGAACCTGCCATCTCTGGCATATAGGGCCAGTGCCCTACCCCTTTGAGCCACAGGCACCGCCCATAATTCCCATTACATTTTTCTCTTTCCTGTATCTCTGTCTTTTCCTTCTCCACTAATAGTCTTCTGCGTGTAAACCATTTGATGCACACTTCAATATGCTGCTAGATTATCCTGCTGTCCTCAAGTAATAAAATTCTTCATCTTTCTGTTTAAATTTTCCCACCACAGAGGGCCGTTTTCCAACCTTCTATATAAAGTTTCTCTGCCTACTCATCTTTGTGCCAGCACCTCATATTTTCTTTCACATCACTTACAGTTATTTGTAAGTATTTCGATGTCTCTGTCTTGTTCACTATTACGTCTCTACCCACTTAGGATGGTTGCTGCTCTACGTGCATGACATAAGATATATATAGGGAGGGAAAAAATTAAATGAACCATGTTTTTTTCCCACACAATGAGCTTTGCTTCATGGCTCACTAACTCTCAAGACAAAATTGGAATTACTTGAAAATTTACTGAAGTGAAACATGGTATTTCTTGAACAAGATTATGTAAAATATTCCAAATTTTAAGGAGAAGCTGAGATTGAAATTCATACTATGACTTTTTTGCTTAAGTGGTTTCAGAGAGAAACACTGGCCATGATATCTTAAATTTGAGTTAGACCAAGGGACTGTTTGGCAAGCTGCCTACTAATTCAGTTCAATTCAATTTAATCCATTTTGATTCTAAACATTAAATACAGAATTTGTGGGGCATAAAAAAGATGAAAGAAGAAACAGTTTTCTTACTATAGAAGCTTCCAGTCTAGAAGGGAATCTGACTGCCACATACATGGAATAATATAATTCAAGCCAGAATGTGACTGTGTGTCACTATAGACATGTATATCCAGAGCTATAGTCATCTTGTTGGGGTGTAAGGAAAACTCACCAAAGAAATTGATCTTATAGAGTATGAAATATGTTGGTAGAAGGAAGAGCATAGCATACAAAAAGATGGAAGAGTCAACGGTATTTAGGGAGGAGAATATAGAAGAGTTTGCCTGGAATTTGTGACATTTTAGGAGGGTGGCACCTGTGGCTCAAAGGGGTACGGTGCTGGCCCAATATGCTGGAGGTGGCAGGTTCAAACCCAGCCCCAGCCAAAAAACTGCAAAAAAAAAAAAAAAAGTATCACATTTTAGGGAACTGTTGAGAAATAAGAGCAACAGAGAGGATGGGGCAAACTAGGGGAGGAGGTTCTTAATTCTCAATCCTCTGCAGACTTAAACCTAGTACTTCTATACAATATCTGCTGTTGCATTTTTGTTTTGTTTTGTATTTTCTTTGAAGGGAAAGAGTAAGTTAATTTAAATATTTGTGTTTAAATGGATTATAAATTGGCATCCTCCAATATGTCATATTCTTGAAAAAATTATTTTCTTGTGTGATAATGACTTGAATTTCAATGTTTCCTTCTATATTATGAGATATCTTCATGTTTCTTAAAATAAAATTCTATAGTAGGACAGAGTTAAGAGTATCTAATGCTTTAGCCATTAGTTAAGCTTTGATCCTTGCAAGTCTCTTCCTTGCACTCTTGACCATCCTTCAATTATTAGTTCAAATACCATTTCCTTGGGGTGCCTTTCCGTGGGGCACTTACTGCCCAACAAAGCTCCCAATTATATATTCTCTTCTCTCTGGTTTTTTAGGACACTTTGCAGTATTCATATTGCACTCAGAATTCTGATTTATGTACTTAATTCTAAGTGTCTCTTGGTCTTTGCAGTATGTCCAGCAGCTAGCTTAAGATATGTCACCAAAGACAAATTAGTAATTATTTGCGGGATTAATTAGTGATTAATGGACTTTTGTTAGGGTTCCAGAGACATCACTTACCAAAATTATACATATTTCTTGTATGAATACAAGTAAGTATGTTTTTTCATGAAGAAATCTTAGTTGTGGATCTGGAATCTTACACATTGAGCTTTCCACCTGGAACAGGTGAAGTAAATGCTCTGCCTGTGAGTCTTTGGTTTTCTCTTATGTAACTGTATCTATAATATTTACATATATATGTATAAAATCTTTGTTTATCCATTGAAGTAAAAAATAATAGAAAAGATCTGCTTTTAATATTGGACTGTAGAAATGGTATGTTGTAGCAGTGAGTCTATGAATTAATTTCTGCTTTGCTCTTTTATTCCTAATGACTATCTGCAAGAAATAGCTATGTGTGCTTCTGTAATGCTGAGCCAAACAAAATGAACACATTTTTTTTTTGTGCTCTTTTTTTTTTTTTATTGTTGGGGATTCATTGAGGGTACAATAAGCCAGGTTACATTGATTGCAATTGTTAGGCAAAGTCCCTCTTGCAATCATGTCTTGCCCCCATAAAGTATGAACACATTTTTTTAAAGGAGAATTGCTAAATTGCTACGGTAATGTTGAATTTAACTATTTTCTATATTTTATAGGCCCAATCTGGCTAAAAAGTAGCAGAGTCATGTTTGAAAATAATGCCACATATTAGTTTCTGGGTCTGTGCTTTCTGATATTGCAACCAATATAATACTATTTTCACTGTTTCTCATTGAGAGAAGCAAAGGGTCCTATATATTTTAGTTTGTCTTGTTTTCCTGTAGACAAGAGTACTTTTCCTTTGGCTTATGATGGGTCTAAGTGACTATATGTGCAGTTGGATTTAAGAGTTAAGTAAGCCCTAAATTTGATTCCTTTTGTGTATTCATTAATTTCATGCAGATAAAGCAGATGGTCACTTGTATAATTACTTATGTGTTTATCAAGAAAATCAATTAGCACTACCCCTGTGGAGTTTTTACCTTTTCCCATTCTAAATTCTCATCAACAAATGTATTGATAGAGTCAGCTTTTGGTTCACGCAAATTCCCATACCTGTGTGTAAGCCAGGGCTTTTCTTCACACACGTTAAAGAAGCTTGAAATGAATCAGGAAAAACACGGCAGAGACTATTCGAGAGCAGGAAAGGAAAATGAGACTGGGAGAGGAAAATAGGAAGGCTGAGAGCAGCACACACAGAGCACACTTAGACATCTGTCCTACCCACAGGAGAACTCAGCCCACAGTTCCTAAGAAGGTTTAAGAAAGGAATTATTGGTTGGACTGCACCTGAGACCTTAAATAAGATACAAAAATAATGTACACAATAGTAAACTGGTTGAAGATAATTTTTGAGATATATGCAGAGAGTCATTATTCATGGAATCATCATTATGGAGTCCAGATAATGGGAGCAGGTGCTAGGGAGGCTTCCTCTTTGGCTTTTCCCACACTGTTCATTCTTGACCCAAACCCACCTGGGCACTACAGACTGGGCAAAGCATCCACCAGGCTCCTTCAAATGGGCCCTGCCTCTGGGCATTTGTGGAAAATTTTTTACAGGGGACTGAAAGTTGAGTTTTCAAACTTACTTATTGTTTCATTTTAACTTATACTCAGGAAAACTTTTGGGGGGTTTCCTTCATCCGTAAGATTTTCAGAAAATTAATCCCAAAGACACTTTTTGACTATTTTAAGCTGGTGATATTTTTTATTATTTGCAAATATATAAAAATGAAGGAAAGGAGTTTTCACATAAACTAAAAGTCTTTATCAGGGCCAGGAATGGTGGCTCATGTCTGTAATCCTAGTGCTCTGGGAGACCAAGGCAGGTGGATCGCTTGAGTTCATGAGTTCAAGACCAGCCTGAGCAAAAGCAGAACCCTGTCTTTACTAAAAATAGAAAAACTGAGGCAAGAGGATTGCTTGCCCCGAGTTTGACGTTGCTGTGAGCTATGACGCCATGGCACTCTACTGAAGGGGACAGCTTGAGAACTCTGTCTGGGGGAAAAAAAAAAAAAGTCCTAATCATTTCTACAGGCCCAATATTTAAATACTCTAAAGGAAGCATAGGAAATTTATCACACTCATTGGTTCTCTCTACCACAAGAATGTAAAGAACATATATATTGATTTTCACAGTTCCATTATTATTGAACCGTTTGCTGGTATGTTTATGACATATCTATGAGTTTAAAAAGCACTTCTATTAATTTAAAGTACTAGAATGAAAATTAACATTACTCATGTAACTTCTATTCATGTTCTTTTAAAATATCTTTAGGTCTGTAAGTCCTGCCAAAGAAGTGATATTAGGCTGAATGGCATATTTACCCTTCCAAACATCTTACATTGAAATAGAGTAAAGCTCCAAATTTGCGTTATTATAATCTTAAAATCAATTATTTTCATTCCAAGGTTATTGCTTTTATAACCAAGTAGTATTAATTTATTACTAAAAAGTACTTCACCCAAAATAGTACTGTATAATGTAAGCACTATTAAAGGTGTATGTGTCCTTGTTTTTGTTTATGCACACACAAACTTAGACTTCCATATTTGAATATACAGTGGGCTGTCTGGGCAGTGTCTAGCCACATATGTCACCATTTTTCATATTATATTGGATACTTTCCAGACATCCCTGATACTTTAGATTATTATATATATATATATTTAGGTACATAA
Source organism: Nycticebus coucang (assembly GCF_027406575.1). Taxonomy (NCBI): domain Eukaryota; kingdom Metazoa; phylum Chordata; class Mammalia; order Primates; family Lorisidae; genus Nycticebus; species Nycticebus coucang. The sequence goes on along the minus strand of NC_069786.1, from coordinate 36,304,692 downwards.
AAGAAATATATATTTTTTATATACATATTATTCTGCAACTGATATATATATATATATTTTTTTTTTTTTTTTTACAGCAACCTCAAACTCTCTCAGAAGATCCTCTTGCCTCAGCCTCCCAAGTAGCTGGGACTAGCAGGTGCCCACTACAATGCCTGGCTATTTTTTCTAATTTTAGTAGAGACAGGGTCTCAGGTTGGTCTCAAACTCCTGAGCTCAAGCAATCCATGCACCTCTGCCTCCCAGAGTATTAGGATTACAGGTGTGAGCTGGTGCACCAGGCCTACAACTGATTTTTTTTATTCAATAATATGCTTGATATTCCTCTAAATCTCTAAATCCAGAGATCTCTTAATGTGCATTTTTGAGAACTATCTGATATTTTATCTAAAGTATGAATAGTACACCTTTAGGTTTCTCATTATTGATCATCATTTAGGCTTTCTCTGTTATTCCCCATCTTGAACAATGTGTGGTGATTATACTGCAAAGATATATATTCTATACCTTTGATTAATTGTGTATTTTTGAATTCTGGATTCCTTAATCTACTAGCTTGTAGAAATTTTACATAGTAAGTCTTATCAATGTGCTCTCTAAAATAACATATCGGTTTATAATTCTAGCAACATACCATGTGAATGTCCTTTTCCAACCCTTCACTCACGACATCCATATTAGAAAGAGATCTTCCGATCTGACCGCCTTGGCAATCACCACCTCAGCACTCCCCTCTTCCCTTGGTCACGCTCTCCTCAGAGGCTCATATTGGTCTTATTCTTAGAAACTGAACTTAACTCTCTCAGTCGTAGATTTTCTCCCTTCTGCCACCCCAACAGTGTGTTCGTCGACACTTTATTCACATTATATTTCTCGCAGCCATAGTTTTCATTACATTAGTATCACTCTCTTTCCAATTCCCCCTGACCTAAGAATAAACTCGTATCTTTTCTAGTCACATATTTATTTGTTTGGTAGGCTCACATACAAAAGTGGAAAAACTAGTTATTATGAATGAGATGGAATTTTATGAGGTTTCCTAATTTCCTATAAAGAATTATATTTGAGAAGAGAGTCCATGATAAGATGGCTACCTCAAAGCAAAAGGTGGACAATCTTTACAATAGTATCCCTAATATACTGTGCATGTGCGTCGAGCGAAGGAAGGGCTTTCACTACATATGTGCTAACTTATTCAACGTTCCTTTGGCTGGTTAATAAAAATTGGAATCGAAGAATTGAGTTTATTTAAAATATTCCCCTTAATTAAAGGTAAGTTTCTAAGAGAAAATAAATAACCACTAAATTTATCTTGGCACACAGACTTTTTTTAAAAAACAAAAATTGAATTATGTAGGAGCTTTGATGTTCACCCGAATCACTTATTCAGATAGGCAATTGTTATCTGTGGTACAAAAATAGAAGGACATTTATTTCATAATGGCAGCTGTCAAAACAATGTTTTCCTATTGTTTTTGGTAACCTTTATGGCCTATGTGCAAGCTGGAAGTTAAAATTGTATAACTAGATTAGAATTATTAAGGTTTCAAATGATAATATACTTGTTTCAGCATTAGGATTTATTTTTATTACTTGAAAATGGTGAGAAGTGCCACATTTATCAACATTTTATTGGCAATTTCCATGTAAAATATATATATTTATATGCATATGAATATAGATAAGGTCTTCGTGTGTGTGTGATATTATACACATACATACACATACAGAGAGAGAATACTTAATTTACATAACTCAGCAGAAAAAAATTGCAGTCTAATCAAACAACTATTTTGAAGGCTTTAGTGTTTAAACTGAAAAGAAGAGTAACTTTTCTTTGTAGACCATATAAGTTTATAACTTTAGAGCTTCCAATTACCTCAGTCATAAAGCTTAGTGGCAGAGCTAGCATTGGTAGCTCTGTGTTGGGTGAGCTTATTGACCGTTTCCGTGTAAAGTGTTTTATCTACAGTAAGAATAGTGGAGCATGGCCATCCACTATCTCTGTATTTTCATCTTTGTACTAATAAAGAAAAAAGAAAATCTTCCATGAATCTTTCCTATTTATACTTGATTGAATATAGAATAAATTTTAGCCGAATTCTTAAATAGAATTGGTGTTTCAATAAATGCCTCCTGCTCACCCTTCTGTCCGTCTCTCCTTATTTGATGTACATTGAATGGTTAGGCTTCTTTGTGAGCAGTGAAGGAAATCTTTTAAAAGTAATTTGACAATCTTGAGAATTTTGAGGTGCTATAATTGAAAGAAAAAAGAGAGAATGTGTCAGCAGAAGGGGCTTCCACTGACACAGCCAAACACTTTAACGGCTCCAGGAGAGCCCAGTGCTGGCAGACACTTTCATGTTAGTGTAATCTGATAGCATATTGTTCACATAGTGTTTGCCACTCTAATTGCCATCATATTTTTCCCCAAATTTATTTGCATTTTACAAATGCATTTGGTCACAAAACTATTTCTTTTTATTATTATTATTAAATCATAGCTGTGTACATTAATGCAATCATGGGGCACCATACACTGGTTTTATAGACCGTTTGACACATTTTCATCACAGTGGTTAACATAGCCTTCCTGGCATTTTCTTAGTTATTGTGTTAAGACATTTACATTCCACATTTAATAAGTTTCACATATACCCTTGTAAGATGCACACCTGCCATCATATTTTGTCTTAACTCTGAATGTGCCCTGAGGTGATACGTATCAAGATTTCCTGCTACCTTTCTAAAAGTTGGAACAGGGCTATGGTAGAATGAGCGGATGTACATAATATCTAAGAGTAGTTCAAGGAAAAGAATGGACAAACATCCAGATGAAAATATGAGTGTGCTTTAATTTACAAAAAAAAAAAAAATTCTGTGCTGGCAGAAAAGTTCATTCACTGCATATCATAATAAAGTGAAAAGTTTAGTTTTTCCTACTAACTGCTTTGTTGTCCACAGTCTTTTCTGGAATGATGTACTTAGTACTCTGACTTTCCATTAGGAAACAACGGATCATTTCTTCTACTAATCACACTCCTTGTAATTTTCTTAAACAGAGTAGGATATAAGTTTAATACAAATAATATTTTTTAAACATATGCAATTAAAATTGGATCAGTGCTTTGGGACATGTCGCAACTGTTGATTTACACACTTTATTCCTGCCCTTTTAGTGGAAGTGAGAATTAGTCTCACAAATTAAAGATTTTACTTTTTTAAATATATACTTTTCAAGTATGATAAGTTATGGTTCTTGGTTTTTCAACAAGGGTAGGGAATCTTTTCTTTATCAGTCTGTGTAAACCCCCTCACCCTTTGAGTATGCAGTTTTCAGTGCCGAGCAGTGACTCAGCCTTGACCATAAGATTCTGCACTGACGTCAGCGTCGTATCATTTGCCTTGAAAGTGCAGAATGTTGTGAGGAACGTTCTATAATAGTAAGCTTTGGTATGAAATGCACTACAAATGGCAATAACATGGGTTTCAGACTAGTATCATGTGTAAACAAACAATTCATCTATATCTTTGTGACAAAATATTTTGCAAATAGAGCTAAACTACTGGCTGTAGAAAGAGTTTCACCATTTCTTTTAAGAAGAATGTTCAGGAAAGAAATTCTTTTTTCCCCTTTTTTGGCCCTTGCTGAATATGTAAAAGTAGGCTAAATAAAGATAGGCTAGGGCTAGTTATTTGCAATTCAATCCTTATGAGTGGAATTGGGGTGTTTTTTTAGCAAATCTGGAAAAACCTTAGAAAATATGAGCAAAAGACAAATGGTCATTTGTGATAGTAAAATACTAATACAATGGAAAATCTGAATTTGGCCACTATTTTATGATGATAGATGGAAACATTCACCTCACATTTGCATAGGCCTTAGATGATTCAGAATAGGAAAAGAGCTATAAGATGCAATCCCAGAATTTTAGTAGTTTGACATAGTAGAGGTTTATTTACTTACTGTTCAGTCATGTCCAGAGTGGGGCTGGGGGTCCCAAAGTTCCAGATGCTTCCATTGATTATCCTTCCTCTTAGGGCCTTGATGTCGTCCTGGTCCCTCTGAAGCAGATGAGGAAGGAAACACAGCAGAGTACCCTGCAGGATGTTTCTGTGGGCCTCTTACAAAGGCGTGTGCTTTACTCCCACCAATTCACAGACCAGACCCCATTCTCATTGCCACACCTAAATACAGAAAAAACTGGGAGACGCAGTGTAGCTTTCTACCCAGAAAGGTATGGGAAATAGTCTGTGAACATCTAATCAGTGTGGCTAATTAATTTATTCCTGCCATTGGATTCTGGAAACAACCTCAGAATATCTGTAAGGTATCTGTTATACTAAAGAATTGATAAAAGTTAAACACATGAGTAGAATTACCAATAAGCAAGCTAGAGACCAGCACAAAACTTCTGAATGACCCTCTTTTTTTTTTCCATTGAAAAACTAGCATTTTTTTTCCATTGAGTCTGTGAACTGCTGCTTCTATAGTAAAACTTTAGTTTCCTATTACAGGTACCACATGGAGCATGCATAGAGAGTTCATTGGAACCATGGTGGGTCTGAGGTTTCAGCCTCCAGGTATACGTATAATGTCTATTTTCCACATGAGGTTCTGGAGAACCCATTCCTAGGCTAAAATGTAACTGGAATCCCCAAGGGTGTGGCTTTGCACATCTTCCACAATTGTGTGAGGCACCTCTGATAATGGGATGATTAGATTTAGAGTCAAAGGGATACATTTTCTTACAAGGTTTAATATTTGAGGTACTACAGAGAGTGAAAAGAGGTTTCCTTCAGTGTAAAACACTGGATTTGAATCTCTCATCTGTCAGCTATTAACTGTGACATTGACCATATTACTTAACCCACAGGGCTTCAGTTTTTCCATCTGAAAAGTGGGGATATACAAGATGGTATTTCTGCAATACCTGGAAACAAATGGACATTTATAATTGCTAGATCAACTTCCCCCCAAAAAAGCAGGAAAAAAAATAAAAAGACCAAACTTTACAGATGCTGCCTTCTTTAGTAAGATGAATGCACAAGACAGATTATATGAATTCTCGTAGAACATCAGAGATTTTTAAATTAATGGAAACTGACAACAGCGGAATATAGATAAAAAATTGCTGCATTAGACTGGCCAGTCTTTTAATTCAATGGCTAAAAAAAGTTAGTGCTTATAATGTACTAGGTATTTTTAGGATACAAAAGTTGTTTTTTCTCTTTACTTACAAAGTTATATACACAGAAATTATCGTTTATTCCTCTCTCACCCCAAACATAGTTTTATTTATAGTGGGTGAAGAGTCGGTGTAGATTAAGAATCTCTTTCCCAATTTGTGGGCGTGATGCCTCTGAGGGAAAAAGGTCAAGGAACTCGGTCCGTTGCTGGGTTAAGCCACTGTTAGAGGAAGAATGTTGTAGCCCTGCACTATAATGCTTGGTCTACAGTAACTGACATCGCACATGGTAGTCCATATGTAAGAAACAGAATGAGCCGAAATCTAAAAGCCCTTTAATTCTTTGTAGTGTCATTACTTGAATAGTTATGGCCACAGGTATATTTCATTTTTCTGTCTTCAGGAGACTGCTCCTAAACTCTAAAAAAGAGAAAGAAATTCAGTGTGTCTACAGATACTTATTCTTCTTGACAGTGGCCAAAGAGTCATGTAGATGAAGAAGAAAATAGGAAAGGAAATCATTTAGAACATTTTTGGTCTCTCCTTTTTATCTTATCAATTATGGCTCTATTTTATGCCTTATTCTTTTTGCTTTAAGAATTAATTTGTGAGACTGAAGTAAATAATTCCATCACTGACCAAATAGTGGCCTTTTGTTTTATCCACATTTCATGTTTAATATTTTCAAGCAGAGATGAATCCCATTAGTATTCACAGGATGGATGTCAACATGTGTTGCACACTTTTAGTTTCCTGCCCTCAGAGGTGTGGACTTTGCTACAAAGAGAGGAAAGCTCAAATCCCAGGCTTAACCTTTCCTAACAATGTGGCCTGTACAAGTTACAAAACTTTTCTGAAAACCTGTTAACTCTCGCAAAATGAAAACAGTTAGATCATACTTGCTAAGTTGTTTAAAAGGTGGAATCCTATAGACTAAGCAATGTATGTGTAAAGAATAATTTATTAGCTATAATAAATGTTATTTTTGTCAAAAGTTGAGTATGATAATGGTTGCAAGGTAAACAATAAGTAAAATTAATCCATATATTAAAAAAATAATTGGTGAAAAAAAGACAGGATGCAGCTGATCACCAGTTGCATACATAAGCTAACTCCTATACCATAAAAATGCAGATAAAGTAAAAGAAAAACATTGACTATAAATAGTTAATAAGGAAAATTAAATTGTGTTGTTATAATATTTGCAATTGATTATAGAAGCTTCCTTGAAAAATGCTTATGGTAATGATGAGAAAGGAGAATTTCTTAAATAAAGAAATTAAAATACTTGGAAGAGAAGATGGGTAAAACCTTTATCTTGGGTACAGTGAACACTTATCTGGGTGGTGGGCTCCCTGATAACTATAACTCAAGCATTATAAAAGTGACCCGTATAGCCAAAAATATATTTACCCCCATAATACTTTGAAATAAAAAAGAAATTGAGATTCAAATTCTCACCCACTTTTATGAACTGTGATAGGAATAGAAGTGATTTAAAAGTAGAAATCTAAAAGACAATCGTGAAGTGTTGTAGGAATGGTACAATACTGGGACTGTTCTATTCCTGCTTACTCCTACACAGGCACTTCCTTTTTTTTTTCTCAAGTATTATTGTAATGTAAGAAATGCATATTTGCATTTACAGGATGTCAGTAATCTTGAAAACTAAAATGTATAGTCTTCTATGCATAGTTTCAAAAAAGGAAATTATACTTAAAGAGAACTCATTTTACTTCATCCTTTTTATATACGTCATTACAGATAGGGATGGGGAAACTAAAAGGCTGCCTATAGAAAATTGGGCTCCAGCTATTCTCAGGTATTTTTATATTTAGCACAGGTATGAATATTTGCAAGCATCTACATGCCCAAGAAAGAAGTAAAATGGGTCAAGGCTAAAAGATATTTTTATCTACTATAACTTTTTGTTTTGTTAACTGTTACATTTTCATGTTCATTATGAGTGTTTCTGCATCAGGATGCCCCATGATATTGTTTAATGATACAGAGTACAGAAGGAAATAGTCATGAAGAGAAAAAAAAATAAAATTGTTAAATATCTCTGAAGCTTTTTGATTTTGTAATCTACAAAAAATATTTGCTTTTTGATAAAGTATTCTTTTAAAGTGGGATGTATGTTACATAAAATAGTTGAAATTGCCAGCAGGTATGTGTTTATAGAATGACTTAGGACACATAAGTGTTTTATCTTTCTCAGACTTTCTTTAGATGACTACTGTGTGTATATCTCTCTGTTCTGCAGGATCAGCATATAAAGACAAGGTCCACCTCTGAAATAGATTATTGTGCCAAATTATATGGATGGATTTGTTGCCTAAAGAAGTAGAAATTAGCTAGCTTCCGTTTAGATTATGCTATATGTTCCAACTCACATTTTCCTGTGATATGTGAACTAATTCTCATGCTTGATTCCCTAACCTATGACTTGGAACTAGCCACTTGAAAATTCACCCATTCATGGAAGTATCTCCTTTTCCCTTTCATATACAAAGAAAACAAGCAATTGTTTCTTGTAATACTGTGTTTCAGCAAAGAGGAACTACTCATCTTTCAAGTTCCAGAAAATAGACCCAATTATGAAATTGTGATAAAAATTATGTCTGATAGCAAAAAAGCAAAAATGTAATGGAATACAAAAATATAATGCCAGATATAATTTTGAAAATTGAAAATATAGTTCATACAATCACCCTTCTTTGGGGGTATATTTTAGGATGACTAGTGTGTTAGTTAATTTACAACTTCCCAAGGCTGAAAAAATATGTAAATACTTATTAATACAAAATATGTATTAAATATCTACTGTATGCGAAGCTTTTTTGGTCTAAATTACATCTAAATTTTCTTGTTTTTGACATAGCTGAATGATAAAATGTGATCCTGGAAAATTATTCTTTCTCTTAATTTGAGTGTCAATACTGTGAAGAATTTGAAAGAATAAAAAGGCTAATTCTTTGAACAAAACTATTTCAGCTATTGAATAACTATGTACCATATGCTATTTCTTACTTTCTGGAGAAAAATCTTAAAGTCATTGAACTGTTGAGCAGTGGACTAACAGGTGATACTTAAAGTAAAGGAAGAATACATTTGGTCAATAGACAGTAAATAATTTTTTGTTGACATGGTGACAAACTTACAATATATGCTCTCTCTTCCATCTTTTAGTGTCTACTAATTGTCCAGCTGACATCCTGCTGCCCAGAAAAGGAAGGTTTTATTGTTGCTTTCTATGTAAAATCTTGTCAAGTTTGAATAAATTCAACTTGTCATTTAATTATACAAGATGACCAATCACCATCTAGTCATTTCTGTTATACCATAGAAAGTGTACGGAATTGATCTTAATAAAGGTGGGCTTGAAAGCTGAGAATTACTGTGTGCCAGGAACTTGAACACAATGCTATCAATCTAGAAAGTTCATATATTGTGTTTCAGTATATGGTATGTCTGAATGTTGAATGTTCTTTTTTTTAATTATCAACTTTTTTCACTGCCTACCTAAGGAATGTCATTCCTGTTAAACCTAGCTAATCCACATTAGTGAGCATTAGGAAGAATTCAAGATGAGGTGTTCAAATTGGTTTAATTAGAATAGATAAAACCGTGTTATCACTAGGCCAGTGTTTCTCAAATTGGGCTCTATGGGCCAATGGTCTCTGTGAAAGTGCTGACATTGATAGGTAATGAAAATAGTTGATATAGGTGTATCAATTTTTATTCACTCCCTTTTGAGGCAACAGGATTCATAAAGAAATCAATAAGAAATCCTGGAATACAGACACTTAAAATTTTTTTTTAAGTACTATTTGATAAAAGCAATAAAAAACACAACAATCTCTTTCTTTGTATGTCCATGAAAAGGGAAAAATGAACTAGACTGTTTTATCTTGGATGAATTTCCACTTGACTAATTCCAAATCATGGCAGGCTTGGATAGGATACAGATGGTTAGACAAATACATTCCAACATTTTTAACAAGGGAATATTTTTCTAAATAGAGAGAGATTGAGAGAGGCTGTTCTGGACCTTGTATATATACCTAAGATAATCATTGCCAAGATTGCTAAAGAAACATTGCCCAATTTGTATTGTTGTAAGGAACAAACACTTAAATCAAAAAAAGGACATACGTTAAAGCCACCTGCGGCAGTAGAGGTAAAACAGTGTACAGATAGAAATGTAGAATTATTTGAGTGCGTTATTGTCTTAAAAGGATATACCTTCTGAATTTGCTTATATTTATTCCAGGCCATTCTACTTGGAACATTCAGAAAAGAAATCATTTTTAAAGTTTCTGTCCTAATTAGCTCAGCCTTCACCAGTGAACACAAACATTTTAGAGATCATTATTATTCTTACCTACATTTTTGCAGCACGCTGACCTATGCGCTATTTAAGTTCTGGGGTTTTAATTTCATCATCATTATTGCGGCTTTCCAAATGCCACTGGATGTAGATTACTGCCAAGTAAGGCTTATTATCAGCAAGCTGGGGTTATGATGTACTGCAGACAGTAGCATTCAGTTAAGGCCAAAGTCGTTTATTTCATGTGGCTAGCTTATAGCACACATTAAGCAGGAGAAACTGACTCTTGACAAAACTACAGAAAAAGATGCAGAAGTAAAAAATTCTTTTCAGCATTTGCCTTGAATTTGCATCGCCAAACTTAACACTTCTCCATTTATTTTACTGTAATAAAAAGAAACCATCTTTTCCCCCACAGGGAGAGAACAGTATGATTGTATAGACTAATTTTAATTTAGGTTCATGATCTTCATAAGTTTAACATATGTGTAATATATAAGCTTCCAATTTAAAAACTGTGCTGAGAAGTTTTGGAAAATACGTATTCAAATCCACATAATAAATATCTTTGCAAAAGTAACCTGTTGGCTTTTATATCCCTTTAGTACTGGATTTCAGGTGTCATCTCCCCTACTGCCGAGCTGTGTTGCTGAAAATTCAAACACTTAAAGTACAAGCCAGCACTAGAAAAAATCATCCTAGTAATTCTTAAAGCTCTTCTATTCTTACAGAGTTCAGGCTTTGTCAAGAGCTAAAATATTTGAAAAATAACTTGCTTGATTTCAAAGCTAGTCAAGTGAAAAGATAAAACCAATAAACAATGGGCGGCGCCTGTGGCTCAGTGAGTAGGGCGCCAGCCCCATACGCCGAGGGTGCCGGGTTCAAACCCAGCCCTGGCCAAACTGCAACCAAAAAATAGCCGGGCGTTGTGGCGGGCGCCTGTAGTCCCAGCTGCTCGGGAGGCTGAGGCAAGAGAATCGCGTAAGCCCAAGAGTAAAGAGGTTACTGTGAGCCGTGTGACGCCACGGCACTCTACCCGAGGGCGGTACAGTGAGACTCTGTCTCTACAAAAAAAAAAAAAAAAAAAACCAATAAACAAAAAAGATTATTTAGAAACTTTTTTTTTTTTCCTCAGGGCGGCGCCTGTGGCTCAAAGGAGTAGGGTGCCGGCCCCATATGCCAGAAGTGGTGGGTTCAAAACTAGCCTCAGCCAAAAACTGCAAAAACAATAACAACAACAAAAACAAAAAAAACAAACAAAACTTTTTTTCTTTCTGCATAGCTAGGGATTTTTTGTTCATTCAGAAATATCATTCTCAAAAATCATTGTCTCAGGCAAAATCATTGCTTTTTTCTTTTCTCTATGTATTATGATACGCTTTCTGCCTAACTGCTTTTCATCCTATATCAATTCTAATGAAAAGTTGTCTTGGTTATATAAATTCAGTTTCCCCTCCCACATAGCAAGGTAATGTGTTGCAGGGACCACATATATAATGATGAGGGCTTCCTTGACCATGACAGGTCTCTGAGACCTACTACCGAAGGCAACTTACAAATGTCCTTCTCCTTCTCAAGCATAGTCTTAACTAAAAGCATGAGAATTCAACTACAAAAATAAATATTGGCTTAGGAAGAAAACAAATCAGAAAAGAAGAAGTTGGCACTGGTTCCCTGACAGTTACAAATATGTTTTCCAAGGCTAAGGAAATACCTTAGTGGAGATTTTCATCCAATAGTTAAATTGTTGAAGTGTGTAGATACGTCTTGCTGGAGTCTACATAAATGATAGTGCCAGAGAGAGTAGGCAGGGTGCTTAAGGTTAAAGCTACTCACTAAGACCTTTGGACTCAAGTTTTTGCAGTTACACAAGTAAAAATTCCATTACTTTCCTCATATATATCTTGACTGTCAATCAGCTAAAATACCAGTCAATCCATTTTTTAAGAAAAGAAATAAAAATGGATCTTACTAGTTTGACAGCCAACTCAACAGTCCAGTCTCCCATTTTCTTTGAAAATATGACTGGCGTTTTAATAGACGTGAATCACTTAGGCTAGTTAATAAAGTTTTATTTGTGGACTTTATTGTCTTGTTTTCAGATCAAACTAAACTAGTTGTGTTGCTTTTGAAAAAATTCTCAGTGAAGTTATTTATATGTATTTTCTAAACTGGATTTAAAACTGCTTCCATGAGTAACCCAGACCTTTTTTTTTTTTTTTTTTGCATCATCTCTGTCAAGGAAGATACATTTCCAAATGGCAAATTTAGAATAAACACTGATGAGGAAATTTAACTAAAAGAGAGATAAAGAATTACAAGAAAACACAGACTTACAGAGTTCCTCTAAATGAGTTCATGCTTCCCCTTTAGGATAACTTTACCTCCCAGGACATGCAAATATTAATTCAGAACCCTTTTACTTTTTGAGGAAAGATAGAAAATATTAGATATAAGAAGTAGGTAGTATGGTAATTTTCACATTTTTTGAAAAATGAAAAATATTGTAAGTGTAGTGTTAGGCAAACATCTAGATTATTAAGTGAATAGCTGCAATAATTGTTTTAAATGTCCATCACTAGAAACAAGATTGTGTTCACCAAACATATAAACAAGTAAAAATGTATACTAATCTAATCTCGTTTCAATTTTTTTTTTTTTTTTTGTTATTTGTATACTCCGAGGAGGAAAGTCAGCGTTGGGAAGACAATTTCATTATCTCTGTACCCGAAACTAATTTAATGGATTCCAATAACTCAAAATAAGAAACCATGGGAAACAATAGAATTAATTGGGGGTTATTAATGGTCAAAGAGCATGTTTCTTGATAAGTGCTACACAGTTTGATTGATGAAAATCTACATCATCCTCCTGATCTACATCTTGAAAAATGCTCCAATTTAGTCAAGAATTTTTACCATTTTAGCAATGACTTCAATCAAAGTACATTTTGATAAATTTCCTGATGAAAGAAAACAACAAGAAATGGTGACTATGACAAAAGACAGATAGAAGCAAAGTAGAAGCAAATTTTACAACTGTTTAAATTTAAAACTGTTTCCATGAGTAACCCAGATCTTTTTTATTCAAGCTGAATACTACTTGATAAAAGCACATTTTTTATGTTATTCCTTCTACTTTTTACTGACCCACTGGTCATTCCCACATCCAACTACTGTATGCAGTGAGATGTGCCCTGCCACGTAAGTGCCAGCTGTCCTCTACCCCTGAAATTCTATTTAGTTTGTGTTTGGGTGAGTGTTCTACTTACTGCATTTATTTTAATTTATCACTGTGAAGTAGCCATCATTTCTTAGCATCTATTCTATATTTTCTGTTATTCATGATGAGACCGCCAAAATACTCTTCCCAGTACCAGTGATCTGGCATTCACCTACATGTATGCACATGTTTTCTGTGAGGTTCTGAGAAAATATATGGATGATAGAGATTGACATGGCTCAGAGGATCATGAGATTGAAAGACTTACTCACTAATGTTATGATGCTAATGTGTAACATGGGAGGCTGTGATATACCAAGGTTATGAGACCTTACCAAGTTGTCTGTAGAGTACTGCCAGTGTCAGTGCACAGCTGCATATTTGTGAAATTAATTGTCAGAGCCATCTATGGCCCTCTCCAGCCTGGCTTACTTTGACAAAGGCTGTTTAACATGAACAAAATTCTAATTATTGCACATTTTACAATTATTTCCAGTTAAACATTCTTCTACCATAATAAAAATCCACCTTTCATGTTAAGCAGTAGATAGAGTGCCAAGAAAATGAGAAAAAGTTGCTGCATCAGAAATTTTAGGGCATGGAAGTCTTCAGATATGAATAATTTCTTCTGGTGGACTTTGGGCATATTGCAACTTAAATACTGTACACATAAGCAAGGAAAAGACAGTGATTGGCTTAGACTTTATTTAAATTGTTTGCACCAAAGGTACTCTTGGTTCTTTCTACTCCACAGCATGAATAGATTATATAAATACCAAAATTGACCCAAAAGGGTACATCTCACCTAAGTGAAAAGTGGAGAGGAAATATGTCAAGATAAGAAAAAATTCAGAACATCACTAGTTGGTTTTCCTAACTGAAAAGGGCACCAAGGATGATAGATGGTTAAAATAGGTTCAATCCTGAGATCAGAGGAAAAGCTCTGTCCAAAGTAAATTTAACTGGATAGCTAACTTCATTCCGTGCAAAGGCTTCCCTAAAAACCATCCCTCCCACCTTTATCTGTTTTATCAAACTATTGGCTCTCACTAAGTGATACACATAATGAAAGACACAACAGTGCCTGCCCCTGTAATTATTGCTGTTATTTGTATAATCACTGTCAGTTCTTGAAATTCTGCATGCACCTAGTATAAGCAGTTAGATGTGTTCCAAACTCATATACTCTTTGTATCTGTGTTGATTAGCCTCTGTGCTCAGAAACCAATGCTTTTGTTCCATACTTAGTCCAAATTCATACAGAATTATTTAAAATTTAGGGTTTCAGTTACACTGTGGATCAGAGATACCATCTCATACCCTCAATGAACCCCCAACAATAAAAAAAAAAGAATTTCAACATATGGGTTTTAGAGGAACATAAATATTCAGACCATAGCAATAAGCTAATGTGAAAAAAAAAAAAACCAGATTCCAACTCCCTGAGCATGCTCAGAAGTCCACAATCCTTGTGCTCTCAAGTTTAGAAATCATGAAAGTGAGCAGTGCTGAAAGAGGCAAGCATACTTATAGTCTAGATAATACAAAGCTGATGAAGATCAAAAATCTGTTTACATCATTGAAAAGAATTGTTTAACATCATTTTGCGGATAGAAGTGGGTCCAGGGATTCCAGTGGATCCACTAGAAGATGAGTATCGGTTGAACATAGAATTCTCCAGATGTGGAAATGCTGCCTCATTAAGTGGCATCTTCTATCAGTGACGTGGAACAATCTAAGAGTTCACACCGGTCTCAGAGGGAAATTGATGTAGCCACACTGTTTCTATTACAAGCCTGTTTGTATCTCATCTAACACATGTTTTATGTTTTCCTCTCTATAGCTCCTAAAAATGTTTATACTTGTAATTTACATACTTTTAGACCTGTAGAAAACACATCATTGAGACTTCAGGTCTATCATTTGATTTTAAGAATGAGACTAAAAGAGGTTAAGCAATTTTCTTGAAAGTCACACACAAATTAGTGATGGTTGGAAACGAAAGTCAGATGTCTACACTCAGAGGGTACCTTTCACTGTACCCAATTCTCCCATCTTTTAATTGTAAGTAAGAGCCTACAGCTCCTGCTTTGTCCAGACTGGAGATTTCAAAGTAGAATTTAAGTATTGTGTTTCTTTTACTCTTCCAGGCTTTGTAGTGACTCCAGGATTTCACCTCAGGTTCTAATTTTTTTTCTCTCCCTATAAACTTATTACCCTGCTACTTTTCATTATCCCTTAAGTGATTCTCTAGCTGCTGTGTGTCTACAGCTGTGCCTCCGTCCTTATCTAGCTCTAAACTAGACTTCTGTACCCTGGGATGTGCATGGTGTTCAGTCTTTGTGACTCATTTCCCAGCATTCCCTTGAGGATATGACAGTGGCTGAAGCCTCTCTGCTGGATGAACCCAGAGAGCCAGGCGCTGTGAGAGAGAAAGCAGTATGGAAGTGAATCCAAACTAAATCGCCTTCCTTTTTTTTTTTTTTTTTTAAAGAGCTCAAAATCATCCTGTGGGTTTTTATGTTTTTATGATTATATGTGATACTTAGTGAACTCAACACTTTTTGAATATAAGTGATTACAACAGATATGTCCAAAACTTTGAGGAACATGGATATATGTAATTGTTTCTGTAAAAATGTTCACGTTCCACATATAACCCATGAAAGCAGCTGTGTCAATTTTAAGTTTGTTATTATTTTTGTCAAAGAAAATTCAATGTATTAAATGCAGAACACATTTTAATACCAAAGGAGATTGTGGAGAAAATTTTATTCTTCCAGCATCTTCATAGATTATAGTGTAAAATTTTTAAGAATAAAGTCTTTTTTTAAATTTTTTTTTGTATTTTAGACTTGGTACCATCTTGCTATCAAGTCCAGTAATATCAAGAATTAGGCACTCAAAATCTAATATTCAAGTATCAAGAGAGGGAAAGAAAAATAAATAGGTAGTTTTCAAAAATGACTTTTTTTAAGATTGGGGCCTCTAAACCAGACCCATCCTTATTACCTGAGTATTATATTTTAAAATGTCAGTGGTCAACGTGACTTTCTTATTCTTAAAATGGCCATGAAATACTTTGGCTTCTCCATCTGATGACATATTAACCTTAAGTAGTTCCTGAGCAAGAAAATAACAAATGTTGAAGGCTGTAAGCTCATTGTCTTTGCTTCTGATGAGGGCAGGTTAATAGTTCCTAAAACAGGAGAGGAAATATTAGCAAGAAATTGCCTGGTGTGGTGTTCTTGGGGTAACCTTTTGTTATCTATGAGCTAATTTGGCCAAGGTGGGATTGACATGTGGGTTGCAGACATAGGAGTTAAAACTTGAAAGACAAAACCAGAACTAAACGACACCTACTACGAGTTACAATAAAGCAATGCGGCAGAAACAAATCCCATATGCAGCAGTGATTATTCTAACCAAGAAAGATAAAGAAAATAACTTCCAAAGGGAGGTCATCATGTTCAGGTTAAGTGTTAACCTTAGTTCTCAACTGATGACACACATTAGAACCAACTCTGGAGATTTAAAAAATACAAATAAGTGGGCTCTACTACTCAGGAATACTGAAATCAGCTTCTTTTGTAAATTAGAGCCTAGACACTTGTATTTTCTTAAAGCTCCTGGTGATTTTGATAAGCAGCCAAGTTTAAGAACCACCTGTGCTAGAAAAATAACTTCAAATGGTTGGAGCATCAACATTGTGGTTCTCAATGTGGCATCTGCACCATTACCCATTACAGGGAAGAAGCCCTTAAGGGTGTCCTGTCATGCTTCATATAAGCTATTTTAATTCCACATCAACATCCTTGTGACTAATATGTAACTGGGACTAATATATGTTTTTCACTGGAAATCATAACAAACCGATGAAAATGGTTATAAGGAAGAAATGATGAATATTTCTATACTAGCTATTGGTTCATGGATATCATTAATGATAGCATGTAAAAGGAGTAATACAGTATATACTACCCATTTTAAATGATTAGTGAATGAATGGAATGAATTTTAAATCTTTGCTCATACATGATTGTTTAATTGCGTTTTGGTTTAGTTCTACCACTAAGTTGTTTTCTTCATACTTTTATGGCTTTTCAAAAAGTGTTGTATTTTAAAGCTAAATTTTAGGAAAATTAATTTGTTAAAACTTAGTGGATGGCTACTATTTTCTAGAGACTGCTAGGTTTGCTAGTTTCAATGAGAATATGACATATTCCTCACTCACAGTGTGGTGGTTAGCCATTGTGGATATTAAAGACTAGTTATATGTTCACTTATGGTTTCTTAGATTGAATAAAGATGTATTCAATTATTTCTTATTTGAATAATGAAGATTATAGCACATATTTAGGAATTAACAGCAAAACTGTTTAAGGCAATTAAAATATACAATCACTTGATTAATAAAAATACAAATGATGCATAATAAAATTACAGTTTGAACTAAATATTACTCCCCAAAGAATGAGTGCTCCCAATTGTAGGGAGTGGGTCCCAGAGTGTTTTATAGAAGACATTAACACTGAATATGGATTGTGTTTTTTAATTCAATGAGAATAAAAGACATGGGCGGCGCCTGTGGCTCAATGGGTAGGGCGCCGGTCCCATATGCCGGAGGTGGCGGGTTCAAGCCCAGCCCCGGCCAAAAAAAAAAAAAAAAAAGAGAGAATAAAAGACATGATGTGCAGAGGTAATAGTACAAATGAAGGCATGTATGTTCCCAAACATATTTCAAGAGTAATTAGCAGACAACTATAACTACAGTACATGTGAATATGTATAAAGATTAAGCAAAACATAAGTTTATATGGAAATTGCATATTATAGTGTTAACAGTTTGTTCCAAAAAGCAGCAGAAAAAAATACATGTGATGATACCATACATTTTGTAAACATTGCTAAGAACTGCCAGTGTGTTAGGAACATATCTTGAAAGTCGTGCCTAAAATTGTTTAGATATGCAATAATTGGTGGTGGCAACGAAGCAAAAATATTCTACAAAAGAAAATTCTAGTGGAAAGAGTAAATGTGAGACATGTTTTACAGTTAATATTAACAGGACTTACTGGTAACCTAGGAAATGCAATGGAAAGAAGGTAGAGAGGACTCTAAGTTTCTGGCCTGGATTTGGAGCTATTCTAGCCTGTAATTTCAAGACAACTACACAAAACAAATAGGAGGTAGATCAAACTGAGTTGTGGAAACAACTGAGTTCTTTTAAATAAGTAGCATTTGAAGTACCTATGATGTATCTGGATCAAATTGAAAATGAATATTTGAAATTTGGGTTCTGGAACTCAGATGAAGCCAGCCTGGTTGAGGAATAGCTTTTAGTTCCTAGTAACATAACCCAGTTGAAATGTTTTCAACAATATAGAGAACTATAATTCTAGAACATAGGGTCCCAAGATGGAATGCCTAAGTTTATTGTTTATCAGTGTCATCGCTTTTTATAATTCCATTTGACTTTCTATGATTGTCATTTGACTTTATTAGTGATACAACTTCTTCAGTGTCCTTAAAGAGGAGGTCTTATCTTGTTGACTATGCCTAGGACATAAGCCTTACCTAAACGGTTGACTATGCCTAGGACATAAACCTTACCTGTTTGTAGAAAGAGAATGAAACAACTAAGATCAGTTTACATTCTGCTGCATCAGCAGGGCTGGGATCAAGTCCATTTGGGGGCCATTTGGCCACTTGGCTGAGGGCTAGCATCCTCAGCAATCTTTGCTTTGAAAGAGGAAGTGTGCAAAGGTGAGCGGATGAGCAAGAATAAATTCCAGGAGGCAAGCAGGGTATTTTACAACTAATAGTAGATGTCTGGAATTAGGTAAAAATGGTCATAAGAACTGGAAATTCAATAGTAGAAATAAAAAATCTGACAACATAATAGACTTTTGGGATAGGGAAGTCAGGAAGATTAATTTCTGAGGGAATACAGTTTAAACAATTCTGTAAATAAGGTAACCTTATATTTCGAGACAAAAAGTTATGCTAACTTTAAATTGTCCTAAACTTTTATCTTCTAATTATAGGAATTATATTTGGTGATAGGTAGGCAGCTGGAGAGAATAATGATTCTCACTGGGCTGAGGATAGTGACATAATCTCATAAAGGGGAGACCGAGAGTTTTTATATTCACTTAAGAAAGATTTAGAAATGTTGAAGAAGGATGAAGCACAGAAAAAGAAAATCAAAGTGAATATAGACATCAGAGTAGAGACCCTGACCCTGTGACATTATGAAAGCTCAGTCAAAAGATTTTCCTCAAAGAAGGAGAATGGTAGATAGAGTCACATGCTGAATAGTGTTAAAATTTAACAAATTCATCATCAGTCAACTAGCAACTAAGAGAACAGAAAGGGAAGCAGAGAAGTGTCTCTTTTCTTCTGTTTGTTGTATCTCTGCAGCCTGTGTCTCATCCATGTTGAGCTGAAAGAGAGACAGCCCAATTAGGCCCTACCTTATGAAGCTGAACAGCCTCAACATTCTCAAAATCCTGCATGTCTATCTGTAATTTTTGTAAATAAAAGTGAGATTAAATAAAGAAATGTAAGACCAAGAGACATATATAGATTCATTTTATTTCTCCTGAAGAAATATTTAGGGCCAAAATAAAAACAAAGTGTAAAAAGATAGTTAAGATCATTTCGTTCTGGGGAATTATGTGACTGCTGAAGTTGTATGTTTGGGAAAATAATTTCCACGGGCATAAGGATGAAAATTAGGTGTCATTAAAAGCTAGTAAGAGGATGCAACAAATATTGGCCACTCTCGAGCTTTTAAATATGGAAAACACATGATCATGGCTATAGACTGAGGGATTTAATCCAACAGAGATCAGGCAATTGGTGACAGATAATACTGAAAGAAGGAATAGAATTTGTGGGGCAAATGAGACTGAGGACAATGGTGAACAAGTTTTTAAGGGATGAAAGATTAATGCAGGCATCCCAACAGTAGGGAAGAACAGGTGAAGCTTCGGATGTTTTCATAGCCAGAGGAAAGAAAGTGAATGAGTTGATTTCTACCAGTTCTGTAGGAATTCTGCGGGAATCTTGGTGAGATGCTCTATTAGTTTGCTAGAGCTGCTGTAACAAAATACCACAAACTAAGTGGCTTAACCAACAGAGACTCATTGTCTCATAGTTCTGGCGGTTAAACATCTTAAATTAAGGTGTTGGCAGGGCCATACTCCCTCTGAAGGTGCGAGGGAAGGGTCTGTTCCAGGTCTCCACCTAGTTCCTAGTAGTGGCAGAGGCACTGTGGCAGCTGACTCCAGTCTTTACAGGCATTGTTTCCTTTGCATGTCTGTTTCTTTTTCATTCTTTCTTTCGTCTTTTTTTTATTATTATTATTTTAAGATATTACCAGAGTATAAACGTTTTGTTACATGAAATATTTTGTAATTCTTGAGTCAGGGTTATAAGTGAGCCGGTCATCCACATGTGAACATCCCATAGTGTTCATTCTTCCCATTACGTAGGTTTTCACCCATCCCCGCCCCTTCTCTCCCCACCCTCAGTTGATTTTCCTTGAATTTTACTTTTACTATAGTCACATGTATGCTCACTGGTTAGTTCCAATTTAACAGCAAATACAATAGTGGTGTTTGTTTTTACATTCTCTAAATATATCAGCTAGGGTAATGGTCTCCAAATTGTTGCAAAAGACCTTAATTCCTCATTCTTCATGGCTGAGTAGTACTCCATGCTATACACACACCATATTTTGTTAATAGCTCATGTATTTATAGACCCTTGGGTTGATTCCACATCTTTGAAATTGTGAACTGTGGGCTGTAATAAACATTTGAGTTCAGGTATCTTTTTGATAAAATGACTTCTTTTCCTTTGGGGAAATGCCCAGTAGTGGGATTGCTGGATCAAATGGTAGCTTTACTTTTAGTTCTTTGAGTAATATCCACAGTATTTTCCATAGTGGTTGTACTAATTTACATTTCAACCAACAGTGTGGACATATATATATATATTTTAACTTTTTAATAAAAGCCATTCTAACTGGGGCAAGGTTTTAATTTGCATTTCTATGATGATGAATGACATTGACCATTTTTTTTAATGTTTATTGTCCATCTGTCTATCTTTTTGTGCAAAGCTTCTGTTCATGTCTTTTGGCCATTTGGCCACTCTTTAATGGTGTTTGTTTTTTTCTTGAATTCATTGTTATTCTAGTTATTAGCCCTTTATCAGATGTATAGCTTTGTGAATCTTTTCTTCCACTCTGTAGGTTGTCTGTTTGCTCTGTTAATTGTTTTCCTTGCTCTGCATAAGATTTTTAATTTAATCAAGTTTCTTTAGATGGCTTTTTATATATATATATAAAGATACCAGTTAAATTGGATTGGGTCCAGCCTACTGCAGTAGCTCATCATAACTAACTACATCTGTTGTGACTTTTTCTTAATCAGATCACATTCTGAGGTTAGCATTCTGACACATGAATTTCGAGGCACAGTTCAAACTGAATTGAATGCTGAATAACAGAAGTGGGGAAAGGCAGCTGTGGGGAATTAGGAGTTGACAATATGTCATTTTCCTTTAGGAAATAAATACATTAAGTGAATCTTATTAATAAGTAAGTTAAAAATCAGCTCTTCTCCAAACACAGCTGCTTTCACCAGATATATTAAGCTTAGCATGGACGTGAAAATACAAACTATTCCATTGATTTGAGGGTTTATGTCTATGTGTCTATTTATCGTGTGCACATTTATCTCATTACACACACATAAAGTAAGAAAGCCATATTATATAATGAGTAAAGTTAATACTGAAATAGAATAAGCAGAAGACTGATGGCAAAACTTATAAACAGCACATATAGGACAAGCACTTAAACTATATGACCTAGAGTAAAAATGTGTGTTGGTATAAGAAATAACATAAAAATCTTGCAATTATGCTGTAACCTTAAAAAATCGTCTTTGACAGGTCTGTAAGAACTAAACTGCGACATCAGCTGAGATAAAAATACATTTGAGCGGGACTGAGGAACATTTGGATTTCAAATACATTTCTAATAAATTGTGGCTGGGAGAAGCTAAAGCACTTCAATGACACTACTTGGTACTACATATTTAGAACAACCAGACCCAATTTCAAGATAACTAACATCACCAAGGGTTGCCCTCAGCATTAAGAGTTATTTCTTTCTAGGTCATAAGTCTCAGGCATATCATCTCTAATAAAAATCTTCCACAAACAACTGTCTCCTGCTTGCATTCAGCCCCATTCTATCCTCAGCACAAATCTATCCTCTCCCTTTATTAGTTCAGCTCTTAGTTTTAATATATGCTCTGAAGGTTAAATTCAGTAATTCAATATTTAGATTGCCTTATACTGGTAAAAGCTATGTTTCTTTCCAAAATATCCCTTCATAATTTCTTAGCCCCAGATATCAGCTATCTCATTTTCTCAGTATCAACTTAATTGTGAAAGTATTCCAGGGCCATTTATCATTTGAAGTTTTGTATAATGAGCAAAGGATGAAACTGATTACTAAATATATAAGCCCTCTAATAGTCTAGTCCATAAATTTACTTAAATTACAACTATCAATATGTTTAGCAGTGGTTATTCAATTTACATTACTTGCCTTAATGAAAATAAGAAGTAAATATTGACTGATTTTTAATGACTCATCTTTTTATAGCCTTCTTCATAACTTTGATGCATGATTGCATCTGGTTTTATGTGTAATGCCTTAAGGAGCTGTATTCTACATACCACTCACCACCCTCTAGGAGCTTACCATTTAAGAAATACACATATGTAGGATATACACATATATGATCGCCATATAGATAGATTAAAACTCAAATATTATGCCCACACTCAAGCAGAACAAGCATTTTTTTTCCTATAATGGACATAGTATGAGTAATTTTCAAGGGTCGTAGGAGAGAATGAAAAATGGATACAAAAGAAAAGAGTTAGGAGATCAGTATTAACTTAGTTTGACTATAGATGATGTCTTTATTTCAAACTCTTAAGGCCTTAAACCCCTTTGATTTTCTTGTGACAACAGATTAAATTGTAACAAATAGTTTTGAGATCAGGTAAACAAAAGAACAAACGGACTATCTCTGGAAACCAATAGGAATTTAGGGTTAGAGAAATTTGGATTAGAGTTTTATCAAAAAGATGCTATTGGGAAAAAAGTATGGAAGAAAAATATGGGATTTTCACTGGTACAGATGTGCTGAAAAGCTATTAGGTTTTGAGCCTTTGGAAAATGATTTCCAGAATAACTTGTGGACAGCTCTGGTTCTTGTTCAGCTTTTTTACTAAATGCTTTCTATCTTGGGGAGTTTTCTTCCTCACCTCTCTGGATCTGATTTTGTTTGTTGGTTTTGTGGTAGATATCATTTGAGAGAGAAAATATTATATATTTTCTAGCTGTATTATTCTGTGGCTAGATAACTAATTATGGGATAAAACAGGAGTAATCAGTAAGTTCTGAGATTCATAAAATCAGCAAGGCTTAGATATTTATTTATTCACACCTGTCGACTTTCAGAAAAACTGTTTTGTACTCTCATTGGCATTTTGTATTTTCATTTTTTAAAATTATTAGCAGTTCAAGTAGATGTGTAGTAATATCTCATTGTGATCTTAATTTGCATTTTCACATAAAGAGAGTATGAATTTCTGAATCTCACCTTCTGAAGAACTTAGGAACTTAGGAACTTCGTGTCGTTTACCAAGTTCTCCCATGGAAGAGGGAGAAGGCATCAAAGAACTAGAGTGATGTCCGAGTTAAGTTAGGAAGTTAAGTAGCGGATCTATCAACAATAAGAAAACAATCCAATGAAAAACAAGCAAGATATTTGAATAACACTTCACCAAAAAAGATACATGGTTAGAAAATAGGCATATAATCAGTGTAACCTGGCTTATTGTACCCTCAATGAATCCCCAACAATAAAAAAAAAAAAAGAAAATAGGCATATGAAAAGCTCAGCATCATTAGTCATTAGAGAAATGCAAACTAACCACAGTGAGATAAAAATTAACTTTTCTTACAATGATCTGGGAAAAGAGGATAGTAATGATGCCAGGTGCTTGTGAGCATGTGGGGGAACTAGAACTCTCATACATTGCTGGAGGGAAGGCAAACTGTTGCAGGCCATTTTGTAAAATAGCTGGTGCTTTCCTAAAGAGTTAAAATTATTCTCTCAACAGGACTCTGAAATCCCACTTCTAGGCATTTGTCTAAGAGAAATTAAATTTGTGTTGATACAATATCCATATATGAATGTTCATGCCAACATTTTTGTGATAACCTCCAACTGGAAATGACCCAAATGCCCACCAACAGGCAAATGGATGAATTATGGTAAATCAGTATAATGGAATACTACTCAGCAGTAAAAAGGACTAAAAATTTAATTAAGTGAAAGAAGCCAGAATCAAAAATCCTACATACTATATAATTCCACTTACACGTCATTCTATAAAAGTCAAAAACATAGGAATGGAGAACGGATCAGCATTTGCAGGGATTGGAGCAGTAGAAAAGTTGATGGCAAATGGAGCAGCATGAGGGAATTTGGGGAAGTAATCAAATTGTTAGGTATCCTAATTGTCTTGGTGATAACACAACTCTACGCATTTGTGAAGCTCAGAGACATGTACACCAAAAAAGAGGGTTTTATTTTATGTTAAATGTTTTTAAAAGTGAACCAAACAAAATACACCTCCTTTCTGGCTGCTTAAAGACTGGGGCAATCTTTGTTATTGTTATTAGAGGAGGACTGATACTTTGAGATGATAGGGACTTAGTAAATGATTATTTCATGAATGAATGAGGGATTGAATACATTTTAAAGATTAATATGAATTTTTTTAAGCTTTGTGTTATAAGTAGTTATAAAATGAGACACAATTCACTCAATCAATATTCACCAAATGACACAATGAGTCAAAATATTGAAACAAGAAGTAGTGTGTATGATCTAACTCAGACTCTTTAAACAGATGGGCATCCTTAGGCAATAAGAAAAGTATGGTTTTTGAATGAAAGAAATGTTGTCACTCTTGGTATCTATTTCAAAGTCACTGAGAAACTATGATATAGTTGTTAAGATGCAAATTCTGAAGTTTTATCTTGAGTAGTACTTTCAAGCTATATAGGTTTGGACACATTAGTTAACCTGTGTGTTTCTCCTTATTTTTTTTAGCCTAACAAGTGGTAATGGTTGTATTTCTTCCCATGGGTTTATTGTGAGGAATAAATGGATAAATGCATGTGAGAAAGTTAGAACAGGGCCTGGCACATAAGAGGTATTTGATGAAAGAGCTAATGCCAACCTGTGTCATAAGGTGGATGATATGCTGTCCATGTTTTGTCCCATTCTCTTGTCAGAGAAGGATGGAAATATGTCCCCCCTGCCCCCGGCATTCCCTGTGCATCCATATTTATAGACAATAAATACATGTCATGAAATGTGTAGTGGAAAGGTCAAAAAATAAAAATTAGGATTGCTAGGCTCAAATATCTACTTTTTAAACTTAATTCAAGTATTGTATTTAGAAATGACGTCTATACATTCAAATTTGTTCACATAAAAAAAATGAAAGGATTGATGAGACAGTCTGTTGGATCCTTTTTATTTTGGGATTCTCATTTATGCTTCTCAGTCTCTATGAGAAGCATTCATGTGGCCAGATATATGCTGCTTAGCCTGAGCACACAAAACACATGCAAATTCCTCGCGTCCATTTCATCTTACTAAGGGTGACCTTTTGCAATCTGGTCTGAATTACAAAATCCTTTCTAGCTGCTATAAGCGAATAGATCATATTCTTGTAGCACCCATAAAAGTCATTCTTGCTGTCAACTTGAGAAATTTTGGCTCAGTGCTCGTGTTTCTCTTTCCCTGTCAGAGGAGAAAGGCCATTCTTCTTATGAGGAGGACAAGATGTACCATGAGAAAATATGAAAAATAGTCCATTTCTGTCGCCAAAAGCCCCAGAAACTACATACTTAAAAACAAAAATATATGTGTTTATATTTTTGTATACCTGGTCAATCTATATGTTTTAATCTTCCTAGCAATATCATTATTTAAGTAAGATGCGACTATACCCTTCAGAGATGAGCACCTAGTTCCCACCAAAATATAATCTTTACTGCCTGAAAGTCAATTTAGTCAATTTTTTTTTACTGTAAAATAAATATCAACTCACTTCACTATTGTAGTAAAAGATTTTAAGTTAGTCTTTCAGTGAATTTACATAATTGAATGTAGATTATTTATTAAATGTACTAACCAGAGGTTTGTTGAAATGGGAAAAAAGTATATATATGTACACTTACCAGATAAATTTTGTGAGAAATGACATGTGACATGTCATTCGTGACATGGCAGGCTGTTGCAGGAACTATCCTTTAAAACAACGAAGGTGTCACCTGGCTTTTCTTTTCAGTTGTTTCAATATCATTATGCATATAAGGCGAGAGAGAAAAATGGTACAACTTGATTGAAGTATGGGCATAAACCTCATATCTTAACAGATGTGTTAAGTTTAAAATGGGAGTGAAAATGTGAATCAACCTCTGTCAATGCTTGCACAGCTGTCGCTATGTTTTAAAGGTGAGTTTGACAGTTCCCAAGAAACAGGAAAAAATAAAGTGTGAGGGCTTTTTTAGACAGGCTTTTGAAATGTTGATCTCCTTTATTCTTAATGCATTTTGTGGGCCAAATCACTATTAGATCTAGCCTGTGTCTCTTTTGTCTGTCTCTTTGTCTTTACTTACTACTGCAGTAGGGTTTACCCTGTTCACTCATTAGGGGTGAATAGGCATCAGAGTGTGAAAATTTATGGAAGATGCTGATGGTAGGTTAAATCTATTTATCTTTATTACATCATAATTCTGTATCTGCTTTAGCCTCTGGTAAAACACATGAAGCATATTTTTCATCATAGTATGTAAAGCTTTTCTTATGTAGGTATTTGTGAAAATTAATTAACTGATTAACTCTTCAATAAATTATCATCACATTGTGGAAAAGTCATATTCTGGGAGGATTAAAATATATACATAGGAAAGGAGTTGCCTTCTTTGTGGTATTTTTAATGTATGGCACAAACTACCAGGTAACACGAGACCCTCCCCTGCCCGCACCATGACCTCTATTGAATAAAGCCTTCCTAGGCCCCCCAGGCAGAGTTCATATGAGTTCTTCTTTGCTGACATAGCACTTGCATTGCCATCTTTTAAGCACATTTATTACACATTAACATGCTATTATTAAAAGCTCAGTTTCTAGACTCAGACTACTCAAATTCAAATTTCTCTAACTTAGTAAAAGTATTTTAGTCTCCTTATTTCTAAGGGAATGAGAAAATTACTAACTTCCTTGGGTTGTTGTGCTTATAGAGTAGCACCATGATCCTAAAGCATTGTTTTCAGGAAGTGTGTCTTAGTGTCTTAGAAGTTGTGTTATGAAGGTTAGATATTAAACTGTTCCTGGTAAAAGGAAGAAAAAAACCTGACCTAAATATTGTAATAAAACTCTATGTAGGAGTTATTCTGTGTAACTAGAAACTACCTGCTGACAGTTGAGCCAGGGTAGAGTTTGGGATGGGAGGGAGGCTGTGTTTGATGAATGACGGTTAAAGATGGCTGGCAGGATAATAATTGTGCCCAGTAATGCAAATAAGAATATTTCATATAGAAAAAAAGAAGGCATATAATTATAAGCATATGAAGAAACATCTATTTTATATTCTTTGGTTTTCTACTACCTAACATTATATTTAACTTTTATTATATTTTTCTCTTTATCAAAAAACTGAGTACTCCTTTATGACAACAACACTATTTATTTGTATGCTCTGTATCTCTATTTAGTATGTCCTCAATGAATAGTTATTGAATAACCAAATGGAAGAAGAAAACATCCAAATGGGTTTTTAGATAGCAGGTATAGATTTCACAGAGGAATATCAGAAGAATGACAAGTAATCAAATAGAAAAGGAAAATCGGACTATAGGGTAACAGTAAAAACCCAGAGGACTCTATTAACCTGAGCTTTTAGAGGGTTAGGTTTCAGTTCTTTGGTTTTTTGTTTGTTTGTTTGTTTATGTTTTTGGTAAAATTCTGTAGAATAAGAGAAAAAAAATACAGAGGGAAAACAGATTACAGCTGATTACTGACAAGCCCCCAGGAAAGTGAAGAAAGAGAAATTAGGTCTTAAATTTAAATGTTATGCTTATTTCTCAAGTGTAATTCTTGGACCAGCGCTGTCAACATCACTTGGGAAAGGATAGAAACCCATTATTTTCAGGGAAGTCTGAGGCAGGACCCAGAAATCTGGGTTTTAACTCATATTCTAGGTGATTCTGATGCAGGTTGAAGTTAAGAACAATCCCCCATGTTGAAATAAGAAATGTGAAGCTGAGCTAAAAAAGGAGTCAGGATTACCACCAGAATAGAGAGGACAAGTGGACCAGATGTACAGACACTTCAATAGTTCCACCAAATGATAATCAGATAGTTATAATTAATTACTCCCCTGCTCACAGAGATGTGACCCAGCTCTCCATACAGCTGCCTAGCCTAGGACTGAAACCCCCTGCATTCATAGCTGCAATGTGAGGCTGAAAACATTTGTACACAATTTTTCCTTTTTATTACACAGCTGCCTGATAGCATGGACCTAAATGGAATCAATATTCAAATAATTGTGTGTGTGAACATAGTCTTCTTTTTCAAAAGATTGACGGTGTATCTCAAAATACATATTATTTGAAAGTCATTCTAGAGAGAGGTAGTAGTATGATTATAAAAACTAAAAGTAACTCTAGAGGGGAAGGGAAATGAAAGTACCCACTTGAGTGCCACACGAACTCCTCTTACAGGAAGGGCTGGATTGGCACACACAGTGGGAGATAAATACTTAAAATGAGCTATGGGAATAATCTGCTAATTTTTCATCACAGCTTCAAGTAGAAAAAAAAAAAAAAAAAAACTATCTTTTCCTCAGCTTCCCATTGTGCCTGGAATTTCACTTTTAGAGATCCATTAATTGGCTCTGGGCATTTTATAGCTAGGAATCATGTTAAAATGTGAAGGATTCTGGAAAAACTTATGTCTTCCCTTTATTCCCAGTCATTCCTCTATCCAGGATGAGTTAGTCTATTTTGCCTTGAGAAGTATAAGTAATGACCTTGACAAATAGACCAAAGAATAGATCTACCATGTTTTCCTTGCTGTGTGCTCTTCGTAACCATATGACTGTACTGGGGTTTTTATCCCTGATATGAAGTAGAAGTCACCTTATTAAAAAGCAATAGTGTGTGAAGTTGAACCATCCAAATTCACACCACAGAGGTGAGTTACACTCACTGCAAAAAACTGAAATGAGAATTAACCTGAATATCAGGAAATGAAGAATTATGCTGAAAGTAGTTACCGGCCACAGCTGGACCTTGACGTTGGGATTGGGAGAGGTTGTAATACATATTCATTGCATCTATTTATTAAATATAATAAATAACATGAGAACGGGTAAACACACTAACAAGAATCTATAAAAAATTCTCCATTGAGATTGGCACTTGAGTAAGGGTGAGTTTATTAATAAAAATTTATAGAATGAGAGTAAATCCACACTTGATTCAGAGTTCATCCTTCCTCTAGGATGTGTGCTGGTTTTTTATTCTTTTGCAGTATCTGGCTTCTCAACATAGCATCAGAAAATGAGTGAGGTTTTATTAAAGTACTTTTAACAATTTAATGCCAAAATATTCTATAGAATTATCTGTCAGCCATGTAATCAAATGTCCAAGTAAGAAGTAGACATAGAGTCTCATGTCCTGAAATTAGTTTGGGCCTGTAATTTAAGTTCTTTTTACTGTGTGCCATGTACAAAAAAAAAAAAAGTACCTCTTACAAATTACTAAGCTTTTAAAGTGAAGCCAAAAATAACAATAATAATAACAGAATATTTCAAATTTATATAATTAACTTTTCTGGTCTAAACACATCAGAGATTAGGCCATCCATTCTCAATTAAATGGCATTTCATTGTTGATTTTTCTTTTTACATTATGTTTTGAAGAGCTCACTTTAGATTCTATTTTTCCTTTAGTTTTTCTTGATCATGTTAGAAGAACAAAGCAAGATGATTTAATTGGTCTAGAATTGGCCAGATATTCTTAAAAGTATGAACTATATAGTGAACTTTCATTACATTCTTATAAAAACAGTAATCAAAATATATACTTCTGATCTGACATTCACAAGTCATAATGTAATAAGAAAAATCTAGCTTCATGCTCATAGTGTTGTAGAGTGTAAATCACTTTATGCAAATTTACATTTTTATGAAGTAGAAATTCTGAATACTTTTAGCCTTAAAATAGCTTTAAAATGCAATAATCTTTTGGCAGCAGAGCTTAACAAGGACAAATATCGTTCAGTAAAACAAAAGGTCACCTGATTGAGAATATTTAAATATGTTCTTCATCCTGATGCAAAACTAGATAGGATATTTTTTGTTCTATCTTCCACAAAGTGAAATTTATGAGACTCTGTTAATTTTTTTATTCTATTCTACTTTTCCTGCTAAATACCCTTGCAACATTCCATATTACTACTAATTTTTTATGAGTAAATTATATCACCAGAGGTTCTTTATGGGGAGTTATACTCCAATTAGGATTAATACCAAATTGTAAGTATCAAAGTAAAATACATAAAAGCTCTCCTTGGAGTGTAGGTTAAACGTATATGTGTTTTCCTTATGGAGACCCTTTTGCTATTGTGATATTTACAAAAATACTAATACCCTATATATAGTTTAACAGCATTGTTATTTAAAATTATAAAAAAAGGAAGAAAAAAACAGGTGTCTTTCAGTACTTTTTTGCTAACCAATGAAGTCCTAATTTGCTCTCTGAATTTTAGTCTACTGATTTATAAAGTAAAGTAATACTATTGTGAGATTTATTTATTTTCCACTGTGGCATACACACCAAAATAACAAACAACAGCAACAACAAATCTCGAAAATCTATTCAAGACTTAATTTACATAAAATAAATAACCTTGAGAGATTTGGTAAGAACTAATAATATTTCATGCTTCATTTATAATGATCATTGACTGGGAATTATCACTTGAATTCAAAGTGCATATGGAAGTGTCAAATATTAAAGAGTTGTAAAGGAGAAGGTGTGTTTTCGGCATTGTTAAAAACTTCATTGTTTTACTTAAGTGAATATGAGACTAGTATTTATTATAATATTAATATTCAATCACTTTTTATGGGATTCAAATTAGAAAGTTCTATTTTGTGATGCCAGATGTACTTACTGTCACTCCCAGAAATAGATTTTACAACTTGGCAATTAGTGTCCACAGTGAACATTTACTAGCTGCTTTGCTTTTCTAGCAAGAATCAAGAGAGCAAGAAAGAAGAATTGACCTGAACTTGCAGAAGAGATCAAATGCTAAGTCTTGAAATTAATTAAAAGATGTATGACCACCCTTGATTTTGATTCTAATCCAATTCTAATTAAATGTACACCATGGACCAAGAATTCACACACTAGGAAGGCATATTTTTCTATTTATTTAATATTTTTTGTCACTGTATTTCATGTACAGGCTGAAAATAAAGTTTGTTTGTTTTTTTGTTTTGTTTTGTTTTGCTTTATTTTGAGACAGGGTCTCATTATGTCGCTCTCAATAGAGTGTGGTAGCATCACAGCTCACAGCAACCTCAAACTCTTGGGCTTAAGCAATTCTCTTGCCTCAGCCTCACAAGTAGCTACAGGTGCCTGCTACAATGCACAGCTATTTTTCTGTTGCAGTCGTCATTGTTGCTTAGTTGGCCCAGGCTGGGTTCGAACCCGCCAGCCTCGGTATATGTGGCTGGCACTATAATCACTGTGCTACGGGTGCCGGGCCTGAAAATAAGTTCTAATTAGCTGAGCTACTCAGAAAATATTCTCTGTGGTCGGGAGCACAAAATAAAAGTTGGGCCCATAAATAGACACAAAGCATAAAACATGAGATGAACAATTTAGGAGATGGTAGAATCAGATAAAACTTCCTCTTGTTGTCACTGTTTTACTCTGAACAGTCTTAATGGCTAAGTAACCTGTACATATTAGTATGCTATTTTTTAGATTGTCACAAGGAAGAAAAAAATGAATCAAAATATAAATGTGGATTTTAAGCCCCTTATTGTTGGTGTACAAGGTCCTACCTCAAATGCTGTGAATATATCTCTGTCATCTTCCAAAACTCTCTTATGGAATGAGACCCTGATGGGCATCTCTATACTTTCCCATCATCCTTTAGAGTTCATGTGAAATATCTCCTAATTTTTGGTGCATTTCCTGAATTGTCCCATAAAACACCATAAGATTTTGATTTTACCCACCTTGTTCCTTGATGGGATGTGTTCCAAGCATTTTTGCACATTTGTTGGGTATATACAAGGGAGAAAAAAAAAATATTTTCTCTTTTTGAGATTACATTTTAATGAAATGAGACAATAAACATAGATAAGAAATTACATCATACTTTAGAAAGAGTTAATGGCAATAGAAAAATACAGCAGGGAAAAGAAGTGGGGAGAATTGCAATTTTAAATACAATGGTTGAGGATTGTCTCATTGAAAAGGTGACATTTGAGCAAGAATCTGAGGAGCTTGCTCAAGATTTGGAGAAGCACATTCCAGATGGAGTGGCTGGGAAAGGTCCTGAGGTGGGAGTTTGGCTGAGGCAGGGTGATCCAGGAGAGGAGCTGGTTTAAGTCAAGGAGTCATCCTGGATCAGATGTCATTTGCATTGTTGGCAAATGTAAGGACCCTGTGGAAGCCACTGGAGAGTTTTGAGTGGAGGGGCACCAAAACCTGAATTAGGTTTCCAAGGCATTACCATCACTCTGGATGCTGGGTTGAGAATAGGCTGTAGTGGGCAAGGGTAAAAGTGAGAATGAGTTGAACTCTACTATACTAAGAAGGGAGTGATAATAGTGACTTAGACTGAGTAATAGCACTGGAGGTGATAAGAAGTGATCATTTTCTGAGAAAAAATTAAAGATAAGTGCCATACAATTTTCTGAAATTGGATGCATGGTGTGAAAGAAAGGGAGGAGTCAAAGAACACCCTAAGGTCATTTGCATCATGATTAGCAAAGTTACCTGACTCCTTTCACCACTAAATTGTTGAACTAACACACCCTCACACACAGCACACACTTGCGCTCCTCTTCTGTAATTTAGACTGACAGTCTAGACAAAATGGTTAATTTCTCTGTGGATTGTGAAAACTAAAAATGAAATGAGGGTTAGCACCAGTTAAGAGATTTGAAAGGGCTAAAATTTTTTATTTTAGATTTGAATTAGATGTAATTTTGCTTCAGGCTAGCTGGAAGAATTCTGTAAGTGACAATTTAAACTTAAATTAATCTCACTTTAAAGCCTTTTTAATAAAGCTTTTCTATGAAACAGTGAAAAGCCAGAAATATTAGGGCTGTAACATTCCCAGGAATATGTAATCTAAAACTATAACTTAATTTGAATTTTATTGTGCCTTTTAATTAAATTCCAGTTTTTACCCACAATGAATATACACATATAAAACATATCTACCCAGAAAGTAATGTGAAGTGGAGAATTTAGGTATTTATCTTGATAGTGGAATTTCCAAATCCCACTTCCAAGGAAAAGGTTTGGTCAGGATTGGAATTTCACTTGAAATAAATACTAATTTAGCAATTATTCAATTATATATTTGACTTAATCTGTAGGTACATGGAATATTTTCAGATGGATAAAAGTCTACATAATTCATGCCAAGTTAGTCACTAAAAATAGGATTTTTTGTAAGTATTATATGCTTTTTTTCCAACTAAAATTAGATAAAATTAGGCAAAACCAGAAAGCTATGATAAATAAGGCTAGCTTTTATTCTTGGAGAAGAATCTAACAATAAACAATGTAAGATAAGTAAAAGTTGTAAAGTGTAAGAAACCACAGAAAAATCCTACTACA
Organism: Nycticebus coucang; assembly: GCF_027406575.1. Lineage (NCBI taxonomy): Eukaryota > Metazoa > Chordata > Mammalia > Primates > Lorisidae > Nycticebus > Nycticebus coucang. The sequence continues at coordinate 36,270,890 of NC_069786.1, read as the reverse complement.
ATCAAGTCGTTTTTATTGTTTTGAATAACTTTATATTCTGTAAGGGAGTTATTACAAATAGATTGACTGTAATTCCCAATTCTCTCATATGTTACAAAGTTTAGAGTTGGAGTGTCTATATTCTAATATGGCTGGCCTTGGGTTACTCATTTCAACCTGAAGGGTGACATTTATTCAGAAAATGGCATGGCCATTCCAGGAAAAGGAGACAACATACTTTAAATATCAACTCCAACATAAGAAGAAAGATGACAAAAATGTTAATATAGGCACATTTAATCAGAGTAAGTGACAATTTGTTGTAAAACACAAAAATACTAGTTGATAACTCATTCTAGCCACATAAAGGACATTTACTTTTTCACACCACCACAGAGAAGATCTTATATGTAGCACATAATTATTAATACTGTGAATGATAGACCATTGAAATGCATGATGCTGCTATTGTGTTTTCATGCTTGGACAGTAAAATAGGATAATTATGAAAATACTAAAAAAAAGAAAAATGGCAAGAGCATGCAAGTAAATAGATGAGTACAAATGGAAAAACTGTTGCTTTACAATGAATAATTTACAAATATTTTTCTATAATTCAGCATAACATTTACTGAGACCTACTGTGTGCCAGGATGATTGCTAGATGTGAGAGCTCGAATGTTTGAATGTTGACAAACTTAGCACACTAGAATGCAGTGTACATTATTGGGAGAGAATTGTTTAACACTTAAGACATCTTTAATTGTCATTATCATTATATGTTTATCACATAAATGTATTTATAACAAAAGGTTTCCTTCCACACTTTAAGATATTCACAATTGTTCTTGCTTCAGCAACACATATACTAAAACTGGAGTGTTACAGAGAAGATTAGCATGGCCTTTGCACAAGGATGACATGTGAACACATTCATAATTCATGTGTCAAATACCTGCCAGAATATCAAGTAAAGAGAAAATACTTTGTAAAAGGACAAAGACATACACAAAATTATGGCATCAATTTCATCAATTTCCTGCCTCAGAGCATTAAGTGTCAATCTTTCTAAGGCTGATATTTCTATCTTTTGTCTGTATATCACTACATTTTACCTTTTTAATTAGTTCTCCTAGTTTGAAGTTTTCTCTACTTTTTCTTTTCCCTTCACAATCCTTTATTATAACAAACCACCCTCATCTAGATACTGTCTTCCTGCTTTCCATTCACATCTACCCTCATTCTTTCTTATAGGTAATATTTTTCCTGAGTCCGCATAAGCTTTGGAATTCTATTGACCGTAATAGTTTCAAAGGAAGATTTAGGGTCAATTTACATTGGTAACTTTTTTATTTTACTACAAGAAAATAATTAAATATAATTTTCTATTACTTCCATTACTATAATCTTGTTTAGAAAGAATTTAAACCATGAATTTAAAACATGAAATAAATATTCATAGAATTGTTGGCCTTTTTTTTTAACCTTTCCAATTCTGTTTGTTTTTAATTACTTTTAGCTTTGTTTTTCCAGATATCCCAGTGAGTCCATGGAAATATCTTCCTCAGATTGATGAAATATTTGAGATAGGTTTAGGGACTGCTGGTCTACCTCCCACTCCTGCCTCATCATCACCTGTCTCTCCGTAATCTCTGCTTTCTGCCCTTCCCTTTCTGTTGCATTCACAATGGTAACCAGGGCCAGACAGCAGCCAAGTCAATGACTCTGTCAGTTATCATTGCACTCTGTGTGCTTCCAATATTTGACAGCCAATCTTCCACTTCTTTAACAGGTTTGTGTGACATTGCTCTTCTTTGTGACAGCTCCTTTTTTGTTTCCTCTTCTTTCTTTTTCCATAAAATTGGGCATTTACAGTTTCTCACAACAGTTTCTAGTTTGACATACTTTTCTCTTACTAGGGTATTTGTTCTTAAAGTTTCAACTATTTATTCTTCTTCTGAAATTGACTCTAAAATATGTATTTTCAATGATAATCTCTCCTCTCACGATTCATGATTTAGTTCATTTCTAAAAACATGCTACTGAATGGATGTTAATTTGAATTCCAAACCTAAATCAAATAAAAATGCAAATATCTTCATTTCCCTTTTCCTTCCCTACCTACTGTACAGTCCAGATCCTCCTATACACATTAAAAAAAATCCATGAATATTACTATAATAATACATTTACATGAAAAACAACAATTTCTGAGATGTCCCTTCCTGTTAGCAAGTCACCCAGTCTTATTTGTCATCTTTCTTCAAAATTTCTCCAACTCTCTTCATTTCCTTAACTGCCTACCTATATGTGGTTATATTGGACAAGTGACTTATTTTTTCTATAAAATTAATATAATATTGCAAATCCTATATTCTGTAAATATTACTTTTACTTTTTATATTTTTATTTTTAGTCAAAACTAATTTAAATAAAGCAAAGATTTTTCCATTGTGCTTAATAATGAGAAAAACGGCCGTAATCGCTTTTATTTCTACTGATATAAGATGGTGTCCAAGTAAAGCATTCTTCTTAACTTTGTGACGAATTGAGTTTTTAAAGACTTTTTTGACACAATGCAGCCTTAAGAAGAAAGTAGTAAACTTACTGCTTAGTGTTTTACGGCAACTAATACAGTTTGAATTCACCATCAGTTTTCCTATAAGACACTGATTTATGACATCTAATTATATGAACAATGTAACAAACACATTCAAAACAAAAAACAAAGCCATTGGCATATCAAAATAATTATAATAGGCTTAGTGCTCATAGCACAGTGGTCACAGTGCCAGCAGCATATACTGAAGTTGGTTTCGAACCCAGCCTGGGCCTGCTAAAGCAACAATGACAACTGTGACAAAAAATAGCCAGGTGTTATGGCAGGCGCCAGTAGTCCCAGCTACTTGGGAGGCTGAAGCAAGGGAATCGCTTAAGCCCAAGAGTTTGCGGTTGCCGTGAGTTGTGATGCCATAGCACTCTACCGAGGGAGACATATTGAAACTCTATCTCAAAAAGAAAAGTAATAATAATTATAATAATAACCAGCTAGCTTCTGGGGATACTGTCTAGAGGCTCTCATAACAGTGCAGCCTTTGACATACCCTCACCGGCTTTCCTACAATACAGACTCTAACAAAACCAGGCTGTCCGGAACCCCTGGTAATAGAATTGTTTACCTTTATAAGAAAGTTGAGAAAGCACCAAAATCTGCATGTGTTGTGTGCCCAGGCAGACTTCCAGGGGTTTGTGCTGTGAGATCTAATGTTCTTATGAGCTTGTCTAAAACGAAAAAACCTGTCAGCAGGGCCTGTGGGGTTCCACGTGTGCTAAGTGTGTGAGTGACAGGGTCAAGTGTGCTTTCCTTACCGAGGAACAGAAAATCGGTGCGGAAGTGCTGAAGGCACAAGCACAGAGGCAGAAAGTTAAATAAAAAAATGAAGCTTTTTTGAGTAATAAAAATTAAAAGGCTTATAAAAAGCTAAAAATAAGCAATTGCTGTTGTCTGAATGTATACCCCCAAATTCATGTGTCAGAAACTTAATCCCTAATGCCATAATGTTGGGAGGTGGAGCCTTGTAGAGGTACTTAGGTTGTGAGGGCTCTGTCCTACTGAACTGATTCTGTAAATATTTTTTATTCTCCGTATGTTACATACCTGTATAGTTCTTGTCCATCAATATACAGTATTTAGTTCTCACTCTATCCTGATTATAAGCTAATCAATTGCAAAATTCAATAATATGACATCTTGTTCTACATTAGATGCCATCCTTCATAATTATGTTTCTGTGATGATGATATGATTGTCGTTGCAATGTTTTACTTATAAAATTTTAAAGGGTCAGCATTGTTACTTTAAAGAACCTGCACATTCTTTAAAGAGAATTCAGCTATTAAAAAAAAAAAAAAGATGGAGACTTGCTATCTTTTGTATTAACTTGGGTAGAGTGGGAATACATTCTTCTTAGTAAAGTATTATAAGAATGGAGAAGCAAGAATCCCATGTACTCAATTCTAATATGAAGCCAACAGACAATCTAATACATAACTCACATAAGAAAAAAACTTAATTCAAGATGGGGGGTGGGGAACAAGGGGGCAGGGAGAGGGGAGGTAGGAGGAGGATGGGGATCGTGGTGTATGGCACACCTCTTAGGTGTAGGACACTATTATAAGAGCGAGATTTTACCTAACAAATCCAAGCAAACAGTGTAACCTAATTCTTTGTACCCTCAATGAACCCGAAATAATAATAATAAAAAAACCCTTCATGTTATACCTTTTCTATCATCTTTCTACTTTTGCAGTTGTATTCCAGTCTTATTTAGAAAAAAAAGTAATGATTATGAACTTATTTTTACCCACTTTAAGTTAAATGAACGAAACAAGGTATTTTAGTACCAAAACCTTAGTATTCTTATCCTCAGTACAAGCACAGTAATTGGGACATAGAAGGCACCTAAGAAAGAGATACAGACGTTCACTCTATTTCCTTCCGTTTCAGTCTCCTAATGCTTTTCAACCTCTGTGCCTTTTCTAATCCCTGCCCCTCTACAAATGTGCTAACCACAGTACAGATATATAATTCCCCTTAAATGTAGCTCCATTTCATACCTAAAGAAGTTAAATACCTGACAGATTAAAGACCACAATGAACCTTACACAAAAGCTCTTGGATCTAGTATTGAGAAACTCTACTGCTTCTATCTGTCTTTGTAAAACCTGACAATTCTATTTTGATCATTTAATTTCTTAGTGGATTGTGAAGGTAAAGGAAGAATAGTCTTGTTAACATGAGCAGCATGGTAAAATACTAAAAAAACCAGGTAACCAGTTTCACTGTGTTTTGTCACTAACTGTGTGATTTTGGATGTGTCACTTGGTGTCTTGGGGCATCAGTTTTCTTTCCTATTAAATGATGGTGCTATAAACAGGTAAAATTTATTGTCTCCCTAAGCTCTAAATATTGTGGTTGCCATTATCATAATCTGCGTGGAATAGATTTTAGTTCAATTTCTTTGTAGAAACCAAAATAATACATATCTGATCTATCAGTTCATAATTTGGCCTTGAGTGAAGAATCAGGAGCCAAGAATAGATTTTTATGAGATGAAGAGTATAAGCTTCTTGATAAAATAAA